>NC_056729.1:813114181-813331681 GCF_019279795.1 Protopterus annectens
GGGTACTGTAGCTGGTCTAACATAGACTTGTGAGTGCATATAACATGTGAAACCACTCATGTATACCCTGGTGTCCCATACAGTATAGCCACACCCTTTGCTATTGTAATGATAGCACATACAGGCATGTTATGTAAAGGAAATAATATGCACTTACTAAATGAAGTCATTACTTTGCTATTTTCTAAGAATGGAATGATTACCAATGCTCAGTTATGCTTAACAGGTTTAAGCATGGCTGAAATGTGAATGCTAAGCAGCAGATAGCTCAGCTAAGCAGATGTGCGCACTGGTAAGTGTCACTAAGCGAAGCTTACATAGGTTAAACGCCTATTAGTTTAACCATGTGTTGGCATTGCTTAGTGTCACACAAACCCACCCAAACCCACTTACAACTACTTAAAAGTGCCTTAATAACTCTGTCTCCATCAGCCTCTGTTCTGGCCAGCAACAAAACAACAGCCATTGCAGGTCTTCAACCCAAGACCTTATTCACCATAGTCACAGCAATTTACCACTTGACCACCTTAGCTGTAGGATTTTACGATGTTTTTTCAAACATATCATGCAGTGCAGTACAGTCAGTTTGCCTTACGGAATGGACACTGTAGAATGACTAATGATTGGATTTACAAATATATATATATATATATATATATATATATATAAATAAAACACAACACACACACACACACACACACACACACACACATATATATATATATATATATATATATATATATACTAAAAAACTTAATATAACATATTCACAAAAAAATTTGACTGTATATAAAATAATGAAATAACGGAGAAGCTGACACTGAATGGATGTTTGAGCTTTCGTTCTTTATGGATATTAGAACTTCATCAGAATGTGTATATATATATATATATATATATATATATATATATATATATATATATATATAGATATATGTATATATGTGTGCGTGTGTGTGTGTGTGTGTGTGTGTGTGTCAGACCTCCCAACCGTTCTGAATTACTCGGTTTTTACCGAGTTTTGGGGTCCAAATGAAGGGGTGCCACGATTCACGAGTGGCACCCTTTCATTTCCGATTTTTTTCTTTTTGTTTTCTAAATTTTTTAAAATATCCCGCTGTCGGAGCTGACGTCATCACATGCGCAATGACGTCAGCGCCATCAGGATACCAGCCAGTTGGAATTGAGATTAAGGAGCTCGCATCATCATTTCCGGCTGGCTGGCCATTCACATCATCATTTCTGGCGGTTAAGTTAATGGCGGGATTAATGGCAGCAGCATGGGGAACAGGAGCCCACCACGATTAATGGCAGCAGCGAGCCCATGGAGCGGGACTAATGAGTCGGGGTTAATGGCGGAGGCGGGACTCGGGATTAATGGCAGCAGCGAGCCCACGGAGTGGACAGCAGCAACATGAGGAAGGGATTAATGGCAGCAGCGAGCCCAGCAACATGAGGAAAGGAACATAACGGCAGCCGGGCCGGGGAATGAAGCACTACTCAGGGTAAGGTTACCAGGTGTGTGTGTGTGTGTGTGTGTGTGTGTGTGTGTGTGTGTGTGTGTGTGTGTGTCTGTGAGAGACACAGGGAGAGAAAGAGAGAGAGAGAGAGAGAGTCTTGTTACCTAAATGGGGTTTTAGCTTAACCAGTTGTCATATATTTTTTGCAGTATCAAAAAGGTATGCAGTCCAGAAATATGCACTGTTTTGAGGGGTAGTGTCAGAGTAATTCTGCATGCTGGTATACAATTGAAGTGGAGGTCAAAAGGCTTATGTGTGATATACTGCTAACTTCTTTGCCTGTGCTATAATTTTGATTGAGTTTATGTTTAATGGCCACATTTATTATGATTTAAACTGTCAACTTAAAGTATGCATTTAAAAAGTTTTTGCTTTTAATCCAGTAGCTTTCATTATGTGAGTTTTGGTAATTATTGCAATCTGTTGAGCTGGGTTTTCAGGCTGAGCAGCTGTTAAGAGTCAAAGGCATTTCATAGTGGGGTGGACAGAAGAGATGAAATAGCAAACTTTGGAACTGTAACCAGTAACATAAATCGTGGTTGCTTTCATGATTTAAGCTTGTGTAGTGCGTGATTTTTGTGGGTGTAATTGAAATGATCTTTAACCTGTAAGACTATAGTACAAGACATTTAGAATAAAACAATGTATTTCTGTTATTAAAGTGTGTTAGAAGATCTGCTCCTGTTGCTGAACTACATAGGTGTTTCCTTGTTCAGGCACTTCCCACATCATGAATTTACTGTTCTGGCTCATCAACTCTGCCCTTTAGAGGACAAATTGCTTGTATTTTAAGATTTTTTTTTGGGGGGGGGCATTAATGGATATGAACAGTATGCATAGAGTATTCAGTACTTTTATACCTGTGGCATTCAGTATCACTGCAGGGCTGTGGCCACGTTTGAAAAATGTGCAAAGAAAATGGAATTGAGGAGGCAGTTGTTTAAATATGGACACACTGAAATCAAGTAATAGACCTTTGGGACAACGTTCTCTTTTTGATGAGGGTCTTGTACACATTGTCACTGTGTTGTATAGTCTGGTTGATTATATTTTCTTTTAGTATCTGTCCCACCATGCATTGATGTCCTAAATGCATTGTAATTTGTTAATCTCTTCAGAATTATGTGTATGTGTGCATAATGTGTCATTTCTAGCCTTTGTTTTTCGTTTTATTACACATTTGCAAGTGTTTTGTATTCTAGTGTCTTAAGAAAATCTCACAAATTGTCTTTATTACAGTCCTCAACACATTTCTTCATTTTAGGTTTTATTAGCTTAATACTGAATTTGTTGGGAGTCTATTTTCATTGGGAGACAGTATTGTAAAGTGTAAAAATAAAATCCAAATGGTCATTGTACAAGTAAAGCAGTATGCACACATTAGTGTTTATGGTAAATGGGGTGAAATATCCAGATAATGGGACATTGGAATGGCTGCAGGGGGACTCTGGTGCTATATTTTGGTTCCGTTCTTCAGTTTGCATTTCAAAGTTGGTATCCTACAATTCCATTGGAGTGGGCGGGGCTGTTTAATTATGTATGCAAATTTTATGTTAATCAGCGTACAGATTTGTACCTATTTTTCATGGGCCTTGTCCAGATTTTTGATGTTTCCAGGTTGAGAGGTATGGTGTGTGTGTGTGTGTGTGTGTGTGTGTGTGTGTGTGTGTGTGTGTGTGTGTGTATACAATTATATACAGATGCATATATATTCATACATGTATTGGGATACAGATATATGTAAGGGAATGTATAAAAACATGACAAATATACAGACACACACACACACACACACACACACACACACACATATATATATATATATATATTAATATATATATATATATATATATATATATATATATATATATGTCATACCTCAGAACACCTTAGTGCAAGGAGTCTGGACCAAGCCAGAGAACGTGGGGGGACCAGAGTATGGAAATAAGGACAAATTGGAAATAATTGGGTAGATAAACTGTGTAAGTTGCTGCAGTAACACCATCCATCCTAACATATGTTGAATGCAATATCAGATGTCTGAGAAATCAATTGCCTGTCATTATGTATTGAGTACATTCCACACATTATCCCACTGAATTGTCAGCAATACACATCTGTCATGAGGATCAGACCAAATATATGAGGCAGACAACTTTACATCTTATGAATACCTGGAGGGTTGAGACCTTTGAGCGCAGCTATGTAACATTAGGGAACTACACTGAGCTGAAAATCATGTCACCAAGTACTATCCAAAATACAGTCAAGACAACACATCACTACCCCAAAGCAGCTTTGGGGAATTACATATGCATTAGCTATGACAGCGTATACTACAGGGATGGAACTGTACTGACAGACACCAGTTTGAAAGTGCATACACACAACGAATTGCAGCACAGTCACAGCTACATACCGGTAATCCTACCAAATACAATAGTATAATGGCTGTGTGGACAGATATATCCTCAATGAGTGTCACACAATATCCCAACATATACTGTGCCAGACCACAGTGTAGCCGGAATTCCAGGGTGGTATGGGACATGTCTCAAAATGCCCATACAAACATATACTGATGGTAGACCACCCATAACTGGAGCAGCATGCACAGCTGGATACAAAAGGACCCATGCCACTGGCATCTGCCCTCCCACCCTACACAGTCCAACTAATAAGTAAACAGTATGCTGCTACAAAATCATGATAGCGCATACACAATGGCCAGACATACATCAATCTCTTAGCAAAACATCTAAAATGACTGAAGACAGTAAACAGAAAAACAACCAGCCAGTAATTCACACAAATTTAATATACTCTGAAGTCTCGGCCAAAGACTTCAAGGAGTAAAACATTACAAAAAATATTTGCCTTAAATGTAAGAAGCAATTAACACTTAATTATATATTTAAATGGACAGCCTCCAATTGTACTCCTCATTTAACCCCCTAGGGGATAAACTATCAAATTTCAAAATATAAATTGATTCTTTACATAGCAATTGTTCTGTTATAACTGTTCGATCAAACTGAGAAACAGACTTTTTCCAAAACAGTACCTTATAACCCACTACTGTCCCCATGGTGAGATTTATTAAAATGTACAGCTATAGGACTGTCTTCTTTCTTATTAGTAATATCTCTCACATGTTCTAACAGCCTAATTTTAAAACACTTCTTACTGTCCCCCACATAAAATTTGTTACAAGGGTATCTAAGAGCATTCTCTATGCACTGACCTCTTGACTGTACAGAGTTCCACATATTGTCTAGCCTTTGCCTTCATATTTATGGCCCCTACCCCACAACATGTGTAGGATTCCACAACATCACTGGAATAATATGGCACTAATAATGATAGACCATACCTATTAACCTCTTACTGCATGACAGCTGGATAAAGCCTGACATAATTGGGGGATAGAGGCCAAAAAACAGGGGAATACTTGAAATATTGCTGTTATACACTGAAAAAGTTGCTGGTGTTACAGGATTTGTTGTAACATATCTTTTCTATGGGATATGAAGTCAGAAACACAAATGAATGTTAGCATTTACTGACTACAATCCCCAGAGTATGCTACTGATTTGTCAAGGACAATTGTCTGGGGAACAGACCAAACATAACAGGCAAACCTCTGGCCATTATGTGGATAGCCCTACAGATGAGAGCTATGCAGACACATAACATTGTTAGACTGAAATTCATGCAGAACTAGCATGTCCAGACAGACCATATTAAACTAGCAGTATTCAAACCATATAACAGCAATACTCACATTCTGTCCCTAAGTTTGGAACCTTCTCCACCATTTAGGTGGCCTGTCTCCACAAGTCTTGTCAGGATGTCCTCCTCACAGGCAAGGTAAAGGGCCAATTCCCACATGAACTACTCAATTACAGGAGTGTGTTGCCATGACAGTGGCTATTTGGATAACTACACAGCTGCTCTACATGCAGTTAGCAAGTGGGGAACACCAGCTGGTGCACAGACCATCACCTGGGCATGAGCATTACCTACAAAAGTCAAGCTGTCGCCTATTCAAACAAGGTCTATACCTCTAGTTGAGAGACTCAGACAAACCGAGAGAAAAACAAAGAGAAAGACTGTACATCAACAGTCAAAACCGAAGATCTTATCTTACCCAATCTACTTCCAAAAAAAAAAGGTGTGCGAAACAAGTAAGCATGTAATTGAATGCAGTAGGTGGTCTGTAATAATAGGAAATAGGAAGTTGAAAGAATATGTCTCAACAAGACTTGCTGTACTAATATGCTGCTGAACAGCACCTATGGCCATATCATCTGGCTCTGTCTACAGTGACATGGGTCACAGCTCAGGCCCCCGACTCATCTCAGGAAAGGACAGCTCACATCTGACAATTACTGGAGTGTCTGTCAAACATTACTGACTGCACCACTGCTAGGCCAGCTACTAGGATGTTGTACATATCCATATGTTATCTGTGAATATAACTATGATACAGAAATGTGTTTTTTCATGTGTTATTTACTCTGTAAAGGCTGTTTCAGCTGAGGCGCTAAGATAGATTATCCTGCTACTATCTGTATTTATTTTCTACAAGAGAGACTCTTTGCTGTTATATGCCATTTTCTGCTATTCAGCATATTTGTTATCGAATAAATGAACCTTTGAAAATTTGAAGGAGGTAATAGTTCCTGATCTTGGTGGTATTTTCCTGCTTGGTTCCAAGTGGTTACAATAACTATGATACATGTTTGTCTTGTAAATCTAAGAGACCTATACAGACCATGTGCATAGTAAAGTACTGTTGCAGAAGTGTGTGTTGAACTGCATGTGATATAGTGAGTTCATACCATTCAACTGTACAGTATTTCATTGGACAATAAGCACATGTGTGTCTGATATCTGTAGTCACTTACACATAGAGTTTTGTTATGTCAGGCAATCCACTGGCAAGTCTATGAACACTGACTTCATAACATAATAGCCTAGTTATGAATCTCGGACATCCTCCAGGTTATTACTGTAATGGCAAAGGCTACTGTTCAATCAACTTACTTATGTATGTTACAGCAATATTAATACGGTGTCAATATTGATGTGCCTTTGACACTCATTTATGTGTGTCATTCTCCAGATGTCCTGCTATAACAGGTTGAGAGGTATGACTGAGTAGCAAGACTGTAAATACAGTGTGCTATATTAACATACAACATAAATGTATACCAGGTATCACCTGAGCACATGTATGCATGCGTATGTTCAGATGGAAGGCACAAAATAACTGAAATGGGTTGCAAGCAGTCAAGTAAATAAGTTGTGCATGTTGTACATGTGTGTAATATCAGTTTCAGTGCATGCACCAGACATATATGTCTACAGCTACTGGTTGTTGCATTGCCCTGACACAGATATGGGTATTAGAACAGGCATGGTTATCATGTTGTAATTGGCAAAGTGTCTAACTGTGTTTTGACCCTCTCTCCATGCCTAACACAAACAGCTATATGAGAACCTACATATAGTGGATATCAAAAGTGTAAACACCCTGTTAAAATGCAAGGTTTGTGTGCTATATGAAAATGAGACCACAGAAAATCATTTCAAAGCATTTACCACCTTGAATGTGACCCATAACCTGTACAATTCTATTGAAAAACAAACAAATCTGTTACTGGAGAAAATATAGAACATAAAAAAACGTACTATAAGCTAGTTGAATAAATGTGCACACCCTTAAACTAATACTTTGTTGAAGCACCTCTTGCTGTAATCACAGCATTTGGTCTTCTTGGGTACACACATGCTATCAATTAAAGAGACTTTGATTAACCCCAAATAATGTTCAGCTATCCTAGTAAGATTTTTTTGTGACACTTACCCAGTTGCCTACTACAGCAAAAGCCATGTTTTGCAGAGATGTTACAAAGCATCAAAGGGATCTCGCTGAGGAAAGGTATCAGTCAGGAGAAGAGTAGAAAAATTGACCCCAACACTGAATATGCCATGGAATACAGTGCAGACAGTCATCAAACAGTGGAGAAGTTACGGGACAACAGTGACATTGCAAACTCTTGGATGTCCATCCAAAATTGATGAAAAGACAAGATGACAACTGGCCATGGAGGCTGCTAGAAGACCTACAGCAACACTGAAGGAACTGCAGGAATGTATGGAAAGTACTGGTTGTGTACCATGTGACAAAAATCTCTTGAATTCCCGATGTCTGGCCTATGGGGTAAGGTTGCAAAATAGATGTCTTTTCTCACACAGAAAAACATCCAGGGCTGGACATACATTGCCAAACACTACATCGTCTCCCAAAAGCATGTTGGTCAATGTGCCATGGTCTGATGAGACCAAGGTTCAACCTTTGGCCCACAATTTCAAAAGGTATGTTTGGCCTAAAACAAGACTTTACATCACCAAAAGAACACCATCTCCCCAGTGAAGCATGGTGTTGACAGCATCATACTTTGGGGTTACTTTTCTTCAACTGGAAATGGGACTTTAGTCAAGGTGGAGGTAATTATGAACATTTCCAAATACCAACCAGTTTTGTCCCAAAACATTCAGTCATCTGCTAGAAAGCTAAAGATGAAGAAGGATTTTACCTGTCAACATGACAATGACCCCAAGCATACATCCAAATCAACAAAAGAATGGTTCCACCAGATGATAATTGCAGTTTGGGAATGTCCTAGCCAGAGCCCAGACCTAAATTCAATAGGACATCTGTAGGTTAACTTGAATAGGGCTGTGCACAAGAGATGCCCTCGCAAGTTGACAGATTTGGAGCACTGTTGCAAGGTTGCAAGGAACAGTGGGCGACTATTGCCATGTAAAGAAGTGCCATGCTGATAGACTCTGACCCAAGAAGACTCAATGCTGTAATTATTTCTACAGGTGCTTCAACAAAGTACCAGTTTAAGGGTGTGCACACTCATGCAACCAGCTTATTGTACTTATTTTAATTTGCATATATTTTTCCCTAACAGATTGTTATGTTTTTCAATTGAATTGTACAGGCTATAGGTCACATTAAAGGTGTGAATTGTTTTGAAATGAGTTATTGTGGTGTCATGTTTGGATAGCACAAAGACCAGGCATTGTAATAGGGGTGTGTGCACTTTATATATCCACTGTTGCTATATGGACTCAGCAATACCTGACCTGTAAAACCCGCCTCCTCCAAGGTAGAGTAATCCTCTTTGGTGGACAAAAGCAATACACAAACCACATAATAGGTTGCTATATTGGCTGTACAGGGCCACATAGGTGCAGGCAACAACTTGCAAGCATGTCCGCCTCTATCAGCACAAGCGTATAAGGTTACAGGTGAATCACTGTAAGGCTAACTATGAGTTCAAATCAGACACATCTACAACACCAAGGCCAGTCACAAGGCTGTCTCCACATATATTGTCAGTTTCAGAGGCAACAACACAATTCACCCAATACTGGTGGTTAATCACACCTCATACACACATGCCATGGCTATAGGCAACCTGCATCAGACAGGTTAGGTGGTAATGTTAGCCCCTGTCCCCCCCAATCTATATAGGTGGATATGCACATCACCCACACCCCTCCCCCTCATCAACAGTGAATATGTACATATTGCCTACTGAAAGGCAACAACACTAAGTCTCCATGGGGCCTAATAACATCCCTGTCTGCATCCTACATGAACTCAGGCATGTGCTCCCAGCCCCATCACATGCTGTAGTCAAACACAGCCTCGGCACCATCCACACCCCCTCCACATGGAAGATGGCCACTGTCATCTCTCTACACAGAAACGTATGAGTAATAGAGGATTATGCAGCTAACTGTCCCTCATAGGGGGGAATATGATACACCAGGGCCAGGAGTGCAATGCAAGCTGATACTGTGCTGATAGATTACAAGGGTATGGTGTGGTTGTGAGTGGTGGCTATACATATCCACTGCTGATGTGCAATTTCTGCCCATACTGTTGGCAACTGTATGAGGTCCTGTGATGTGTTTCCCTGTTTATGTCTTCCAGGTGAAATGCAGCATGCGATGCATCTGCCTTTTCAGAGGCAGAGCAACGCTGATTATCGCAACCATCATCGATAACCATGATATAATGTTTAGCTGTACAAACATCTGTGGGAGAGGACTGCCCTGTGGAATGACCCCATCCACAGGGTAAATGATGTTGGTCTGCACTCACAAACATACGAGAAGGTCCAGCATCATGCAACTGACCTTAAATGCAATGCCTAGCAAAGGGCTGCTGCCATAGCCAGGGACCACACAGCCACAGATGGGGATCCCAGCCATGCAGCTCCCACTGACACCCACCGAGGAGATCCTCGCCAACCTTGGGGCACCCATCTCAGTACAACATCAGGGTAAAGACCCCCACATGCTGGAGGTGGGTGGCACCCAGACACTGGATGAGGACCGTGCAGGTAAGGCCACAGTGGAGATTACTAGACTAGTGTAGCAGACATACTTGTATCTGTAGAGTATCTACATGCATGTGTCAGGTCAGAATGCAGTTGTGGATGGGGTTTCTAATGCACAGAAGTGCACATCTATGGTGAAGGGCAGCAAACTGTGTAGCATTGGTGGTTGTACTGTAAATGTGCAGACATGCTGCATCCCACAACTACCTATGTCCCTCTGTTCTGCATGTGGGCCAGCAGCCTGAAGCTGGTGAGTATGGAATTGTTCTTTTGTGGTTTGCCAATACCCAAGGCATGTGAAGGGCATGCAATTTACCATGCACACAACTGTCAGTCATAGCCATATTGCTTTATGTGTATGTTCACTTGTGGTGGGGTTAACTGCATTGCTTCACAGTGGTCAACACAGGGACCTATCTGAAGAGATTGTAACATTCCTGTAGCATACCTCGCAACCTGTCAGTGCAAGACTTCTGGACAGAGACCAGCAAAATGGGGCGACAAATGGCCTAAGGGAGGGACATGTGTGAAACATTACTCTTATACAGTGGATATAAACAGTGTACACACCCCTGTTAAGATGTCAAGTGTTTGTGATATATACAAACTTGAGACCACAGTATGTCAGTCCAGACCTTTTCCAACCTTTAATGTGAGCCATTACTTGAACAATTCACTTGTAAAACCAACCAATCTGTTGGGCACTGAATATGGAGTATACAAACCTTACAATAAGCTGGATGCATATGTGTGCACACCCTTCAGATAATATTTTATTGTAGCAGCTTGTGATTTACTGACAGCATTCCGTCTGCTTGGGTACACACCTGCCATCAAGTAAAGGCACTCTGAGTGACACCAAGCAACAGTCTGCTGTCCATGTAGGATATTCATGACATTTGCTCAGTTGCCTGCAACACCAACAGCTATGGCTTGCATACAGCTTACAAAGCAGCAAAGGGATCTCATATTTCAAAGGTTTCACTCAGGAGTAGGGTACAACAACATTACCATGCATTGCATACACCAGGGAACACAGTGGAGGCAGTCATCCAAAGGTGGATTGGATATGGGACAACAGTGCTGTTGAAAAGAACCTGACATCCCTCCAAAACTAATGAAAAGACATGTCCAAACCTGGTCAAGGACACTGCAAAGAGACATACAGTAACACTGAGGGTGTTGCAGGAATCTCTTGCAAGTACTGGTGTTGTGTACTACATGTGAGAACAATCTCCCATATTCTGCATAAGTCTGGCTTATGGGGTAGGGTCAGAAGATGGAAGCATTTCCCCAGACCAAAACACATCCAGGCATGGATACAACTTGCAATACAGCACATCAAGTCTCCCAAAGGCATGTGTGAAAATATGTTATAGTGTAATGAGACTATGGATCGACCGCACAACCACAATACCAAAAGGTATGTGTGGTGCACAAGCAACACCTCTCTTCACCTGAAGACCACCATCCACATGGTGAATCACACTGGTGCCATTGACATGCTGTGGGGATGCTGTTCTAAAGCAGGAGCTGGGCCTGTAGTCATGGTGGTGGGAAATCTGAACAGTTCAAAATAATGCTCACATCTGGCCCACATCCATCAGGCATCTGCAGCAATGTTGAGGATGGGGAGGGGTGTCAGCCTTCAACATGACAAAGACCCGAAGCATACATGCAAAGCTATCTAAGAATGGCTCCACCTGAACACACCCATGGTTATTGATTGGCCCAGCCAGAACCTAGACCTAAACCTGATAGCAAAACCCCAGTGTGACCTGATGAGGGCTGTGCACATGAGTTGCCCATGCAATCTGACAGAGTTGGGGGCCTTTGCAAGGAAGAGTGGCCAAATAATGCCAAATAAAGATGTGCCATGCTGATAGACACCTTCCTAAGAAGAGTGAATGCTGTAAGTCACTTACAAGGTGCTTCAACAAAGTATCATTTTAAGGGTATGCACACTTATGCAACCACCATATTGTACATATTTCATTCATTAGATTTTAGACGTAACACATTTGTTTGTTTATTAATTGGATTGCACCGGTCATATGTCACATGAAAGGTGGGGAATATATTGGAATGCATTATTGTGGTCTCATCTTATATATTGCAGGAGCATGACATGTTAACATGGGTATGTACACTTATATCGACTGTAAGCTTAGAAGGTTGATGGTGTAACAGGAATTGTGTGACCACACATTTACTGCTGGTTTGGAGATCTGAAACTCAAATGTACATTGTTAATCAGTGGCATCACTCCTCAGAGCATCCCAGTTATGTAGCAGACAAACACAGGGGTTATGAGGAACAGAGCAAACATATGAGCCAGGCATCTACACATTCTGTGAGGATCTGTACAGTTGTGAGGTATATTCTGTAGTAGTTGCCACTGTGCTATGCAGGTAAAGAGCAGTGATGTGTACATTGGTACAGTCTCTGCTGGAGAAAGGCCATCACCTATTACACCACTCACATATCCCAGAGCTCTATATTGTTAGGTACATGTAGTAAAACTGGCAGGAATGCATGATGCTGAGGGCCATGTGTCATGCGTGTCACCATTTGGGTAATTTAAGGTCTGTGTAACAGATTTGTGCCACCTCATTTGTAAGAGTGTGTGTGTGTGTGTGTGTGTGTGTGTGTGTGTGTGTGTGTGTGTGTGTGTGTGTGTGTGTGTGTGTGTGTGTGTGTGTGTGTGTGTGTGTGTGTGTGTGTGTGTGTGTGTGTGTGCGTGTGTGTGTGTGTGTGTGTGTGTGTGTGTGTGTGTGTGTGTGTGTGTGTGTCTGCTGTGTGTACCAGCCAACCTCAAAGTGCAGATATTAATGTACATATGTTGTCATCCCTTCACATTTGGTGAGGGGGTTCCTGGTCCCTCCCACTTGGAAACTGATGTCATTGTCTCTGCAGACTCTGACAATGATTATATGAACAGTACAGGTGGCATTTTCAGGGGCTGAATCTGTGGCATTGGTTGGCATCCCACTCTTGTCCACACCATCCCTGCACACAGTGGCAATGTCCACACATATCCCATCACCAGTGGCCACAGATAATGAACAATTAGCAGGTGGTGGCATGGAACAGGCTAGTGTGGTGACAATCTTAGGTGTGAGTGTAGACACTGTCCATAGCCAGAGCACAGGCAATGTCCCACACAGGTGGATGGACAGGGGTGCTTGCAGGAGGGATGCTGCTCATCAAGCCGCTGTTGTATGTTCCACAGCAGGTGCCATCAGATGCATGTTTCAGGCTGTCATGGATGCACAGGCATGTAGTGAACACCACACCAGACAAATACTCAGGGTGGTGGATGCAACTCTTCCTGATTTATGTGGCAACATACATGAACTTGTTGAGGCCACATATCAAAATACTAAAATCATGAATAGATGGTGGAGTGAGACCTTGGCAAACCTTGACAGTGGCATTTCTGTGCTAGAGTGTGTGGTGGAAGATGGGCAATGGCCACGTGGATGTAGGTGAGCACCAACAACAGCTGAGAGTCTCGCCATCCACCTTCACACTCCCATAGTGGCAGTAACACCAGCACTACCAAAGGGTGATTGCTGTCCACATCACACCGGAGCAGACCATGGGCACGTGGTCCTGGCTGGTCCCATCAGGGGCATGGATCCAGCAGACAGCAGTCACCATCAGGAAGCAGTACTGCATCTGGCCATGTGCCTCGTGGTGCCAGTGGTACCCCTGGCAGGACTAGTTTCCGTGTCCATGGCCAGAGATGGTGAACTGGACACCCTAGTAAAGTAAACTCCACGAACGAAGGAGGCCAAACTGGATGAACTAGAGAACAGCTTTATTAAGCAATAAAGTAAAATAAATCAAGCGTTTTCGCCAGGTAAATACCTGGCTTTCTCAAGATAAAACATAATGTAACTGAAATGTTTAAATACTTATGTAATTGATCACATGATTTTTAATTGATGTGTTAAACATTCCGTTGAATTAAATTAAATTAAAATGCCCTCACTTGATGCATAAATCTCCTATCTGAGCATAAATAGTGCTTATAATAAATCTTAGAATCATTAAAAAACTTTTAAATATTACTAAAAACCACTGGGATAATAAATTTACAAAAAATATATGTGAATAAAAATACGAACGTATAAATATAATACAAAACAATTATAAATTCTGATTATAAAATTCATAAAATTCATAACCTAGCTTTTCTTAGTTTAAGCACGTTGGATGTACTAATATTTTCATTAAGACCCGGGGGTCTTGCAGCATTAAGTACGAGTTGCCATAAAAGCTCTCTGTATTCAAGGCGTGTTTCCCAGTCACCTCCCCTAGCATCCTGTGTTACCTGCCCGAGAACCATGAACCTAAGTTGCATATTGGGGCATAAAGCTAAGTGTTTGAAAAAAGCATTTGTGTCTTTCTTTTTAAAAATATTATATTGGTGCTCGTAAATTCTTTTCCTAAGTGTTCTCTCGGTTTTTCCTATATAGAAAATGAGACATTGTGTGCATAATCCTATATATACAACCCCTTTTGCCCCACAGTTATAATAATGGTCAGCATCAAATCTAAATTTCCGGGATGGAAGATAAAAGGAGCTATCATTTATAACAAAAGTACACTGCTTACATGCCCCACATTTGTAGGTGCCAAGTTTTGATAGACAATGCCCCGAGTCTAAAAACTGTCTTTTTTCAAATAAGCCTTTTAAATTAACATCCCTACTTTTCACAAAATTAGGGTGTTCCTGCACTATATCCTTAAAGTCATCATGTAATGTCAGTACTGGCCAATATTTAGACACTATATGTTCCACTTGTTGTGTGTCTTCTGAAAATGTGTGAATAAAACTATTGTGCGGGTTGAATTGTTCAATTTGTTCAGTCTGTTCAACCCTTTGAAGACCAATACCTAGCAACGAAAATATTTGGATGGTCTATTATCAATCACTTCCTGAGACAGATTATTAACTAAATGGGTTGGGTAACCCCTTTCATAAAAAAGTTTTTTTAGAAAATCTATTTCTTCTAAAAAATATTGGTCGGTACTGCACATCTTGGATGCACGAATAAACTGCCCCTTCACTAAACCCTTCTTCTGGTGGAAGGGATGGCAGCTGTTAAAATGTAAAAATGAATTAGAAAAAGTGGCTTTCCTATATAATTTGAACTGGAAAGTATGATTACAATAGTCCTTCAGTATTGATACATCCAGATAGTTGAGCTTATCTTTGCTAACACTGTGGGTAAAGGATAAAAAAATATGTAGTGGAATTTATGTAACTCATAAACTCCAGAAAACCAGCCAAAGTTCCATTCCATAATAAACAAATATCATCAAGATAACGTTGATAGTGAACTATGTGTTGTGTCCAGTGCGTGAAAAATATAAAATTTTTCTCCCAGTAGTATAAAACTATATTGGCGTATAATGAGGCGCAGGCAGCGCCCATTGCCACGCCCTTTTTCTGTTTGAATAATTCACCATTGAAATAAAGTAAGTTGTTTTCAAGGACAACTTACATAAGTTCTACAATTAAACTAATAATGTTAGAACTAAGGCCTGATTCAGAGGTCAAAATGTTGTTAAACCATTCTAATCCAATGGAATGAGGGATACTGGGGAATAGTTCTACAATATCAATAGTTATCATGAGTAAGTCAGGATTGAATAGCCTTTGTTCAAGGCCTTTAAGAAAGTCCCAATAATCTTTGCATATATATTGTAGTGAGGAAGAAAATTTCTTTGTAATGTGATCAATGAACTTACCCATTGGTTCTGTAATGCTACCTGCCCCTGAAACAATAAGTCTAAATTTCAAGGGATCTAAACTTTATGAATTTTAGGTATCCCAAAAATTATTGGGATCCTAGGTTTGATAACATGCAAATAGTTGTATAACCTTTCATTAATAGCTCCCTGTAATAGATGGTCTGATAGCATAAAATATATTTTAGAATAAGCTAAATTAAGCTCATTCTTGGAAACCAATTCATATTGTTCAGGGTCCTGTAGCATGTTATGGAGGTAAGTGTTGTAAGTGCAATTATACATTAAGACCACCCCCCCTCCCTTGTCAGGCTTCATCACTCTAACTCCCTCTTGTGCAAAAAACTTGGTTAACTGCTGCAACTTAGGGTCAAAATTGGTAGATGGAACGTGGATCTTGTTAGAGCATAAGTTTCTTAAATCAGTCTCCACTAACTCCTCAGAAACATTGAGGGATGGATGTAGGGGTGGGTTATAAGTACTAGTCCTTGTTAACCCTGGGTTAGTATATAATTGCCCTTTAAACTGTAGTGTAAGATTCAGTTGCCTAACAAATAGTTTGAGGTCCACCAAAACAGTGGTTAAGTTAAAAGAACGCAATGGTACAAATTGGAAACCTTTAGTGAAAAGCTCAAAAAAATCTGGAGTTACTTCAAAATCAGTAAAATTGAATATAGTAAAATTGTCATTCTTTACTACCATGCAATTATTGTCAGGTGGTTCCAATGATAAATTCAAAAATTCATGACCAACCAAATTATCTATCTGCATGACCTGCTGCAATCCTGTCGCTGATGTGTCATGTCTCTGCCCCTTGGTCTGTCCGGGGGAAAATAAAAATCCTGTAAACTATTTTTATTCATTTTTTGTGTTACATGCTCACTTCTCCTAGGTAAATCAGCTAATGGTATATCATGAGTATGTACAGTATCGTTGTTATTGTCAACAACTTGTTTAGTAGCCCATTTACCCTTACCCGGTAATGGATAGGCCATTCCTTCCCTATACTCAAGGAGATCATGTTCCAGTTTTCTAATTTTACGGTTGACTATTTTAACACAGTATTGGTCAACTTCATTAAAAACATTGTCATAATTCTTTTTTATACTTAAAAATTCCTTATTCTTGACAACAGAATTATTCAACTTGTTTACTTCTTTTAACAAACTGTCAGCTTTAATTTCATAATCCTCTATCATGAGGTCTAACATTTCTAAACCAACCTTGTCAAATAGTAAAACAAGTTTATTATATAAGTCAGAGCCAGGCAAAGCATTGTTCGGGAATTTATAACAGCGTAGTCCTTTTGGAACATGTTGCAGCCGAACACATTCTTTAAGATAGTCTATCTCTAGTCGTGTGCTTTTATAAGTTTGTCACTTAGGTTGTTAAATTCATTTTCTGCACAAACATTAGAGTGCGAACTAGCTGGAACAGTACCTTGTCTAAAAAGAAATGTCCGCTCAGTCCAGGCATTAAAATTAAACTCCTTTTTGGAAGAATTTGCGTTAGCAGTGTAGCTGGTGTGCTTGCTTCCAGACTGCTCCTGTAGATAGGTGTTAACCAATAAGATCTCACCAGGAAGTTCCGCTGGTGTTGCACCTTTCAGCCCTTGCTTCGGTGATAGTGTTAATTTCTTCCTGCAACCCTGTAGTTGATTACCGGGAAGAAGACTAACAGGGTCATTAGATACCAGATTTAGTGTGCTGGTTAACTGGATAAGCAGAGCCAATACCTGCTTAAATTCTCCACGAGTGACCGTAGCTTCATCCGGTTCATTTCTGAGTAGCAGTGGTGTCTCCTGAAAGTCAGTCTGGTCCACTCCTTCAGCCATGGAAATATAAACCAAGAAGTAAATCCAAAAGAACCAAAGCAAGCCAAGTAAAATAAACTCCACGAACGAAGGAGGCCAAACTGGATGAACTAGAGAACAGCTTTATTAAGCAACAAAGTAAAATAAATCAAGCACTTTTGCCAGGTAAATACCTGGCTTTCTCAAGATAAAACATAATGTAACTGAAATGTTTAAATACTTGTGTAGTTGATCACATGATTTCTAATTGATGTGTTAAACATTCCGTTGAATTAAATTAAATTAAAATGCCCTCACTTGATGCATAAATCTCCTATCTGAGCATAAATAGTGCTTATAATAAATCTTAGAATCATTAAAAAACTTTTAAATATTACTAAAAACCACTGGGATAATAAATTTACAAAAAAATATATGTGAATAAAAATACAAACGTATAAATATAATACAAAACAATTATAAATTCTGATTATAAAATTCATAAAATTCATAACCTAGCATTTTTAAATAGCTAGCTTTTTTTTTAAAACCCTAATTTTGTGAAAAGAAAGGATGTTAATTTAAAAGGCTTGTTTGAAAGAAGACAGTTTTTAGACTCGGGGCATTGTCTATCAAAACTTGGCACCTACAAATGTGGGGTATGTAAGCAGTGTACTTTTGTTATAAATGATAGCTCCTTTTATCTTCCATCCCGGAAACTCAGATTTGATGCTGACCATTATTATAACTGTGGGGCAAAAGGGGTTGTATATATAGGATTATGCACACAATGTCTCAGTTTTTATATAGGAAAAACTGAGAGAACACTTAGGAAAATAATTTACGAGCACCAATATGATATTTTTAAAAAGAAAGACACAAATGCTTTTTCCAAACACTTAGCTTTATGCCCCAATATGCAACTTAAGTTCATGGTTCTCAAGCAGGTAACACAGGATGCTAGGGGAGGCGACTGGGAAACATGCCTTGAATACAGAGAGCTTTTATGGCAACTCAGACTAAATGCTGCAAGACCCCCAGGTCTTAATGAAAATATTAGTATATCCAGCATGCTTAAACTAAGAAAAGCTAGGTTATGAATTTTATAATCAGAATTTATAATTGTTTTGTATTATATTTATACGTTCATATTTTTATTCACATATATTTTTTGTAAATTTATTATCCCAGTGGTTTTCAGTAATATTTAAAAGTTTTTTAATGATTCTAAGATTTATTATAAGCACTATTTATGCTCAGATAGGAGATTTATGCATCAAGTGAGGGCATTTTAATTTAATTTAATTCAATTCAATGGAATGTTTAACACATCAAATAGAAATCATGTGATTAATTACACAAGTATTTAAACATTTCAGTTACATTATGTTTTATCTTGAGAAAGCCAGGTATTTACTTGGCGAAAGCGCTTGATTTATTTTACTTTGTTGCTTAATAAAGCTGTTCTCTAGTTCATCCAGTTTGGCCTCCTTCATTCGTGGAGTTTATTTTACTTGGCTTGAACTGGACACCCTGCCATGTACAGTCCACAACTGTCCAACATATCCCTGTGTATAACAGCCACATGGTGTGACTGTGTGCATACATACACACACACATCTATATCACAAGCAAGTCACCTTCAGACACACAGAGCACCTCCGCTCAGCCCATCTATTGGATACCCCTCCAAGCACACACACAATGTCAACCCGATGGCCCAGCCTAGGCCTCTGGCAAACCCACATCACACCCTGTGCATATGATGATACCTGTGCCACATCCTTGTCATCCATAACATCAATGCAGGGACATGCTAATATGGGTCTGATGCACAGGGTAAATATTGTACAGTGTAGCTATGTAATAATATGTAAGGTGCTGTCTACTTGCATGTGTTATGGGTACACATGCAGGTATATCTACCTTATCAGCCAGGATGCATTATTGCTGTTAGAACCACTGACTGAATGTAGTCTGACATGCTGTATTCTGTTTATATTCCAAGTGTTGGTGTGTCAGCAGGCTGTGACCCTACAGACATTCCCAAGAGGGAGTATGGCAGAGGGGGAATACACTGACCATGTCATAGGCAAGGTACAGGTTTATATGTACATGTACCATGACCTTGCATACATACCCCTTGTCACAGACAGGCAGCCTTCAGACATGTCACCTCAGTGTTGTGTAGTACCGCAGGTTCATACATACAAAACAGGTTACTGCAGTACTGTCAAAAGGTCCCTCACAAGTGTAGCCATTACATTAACTACAACAGATTCACCTGTCAACACCTGTTGGCCCTGCCATTTCTTTCCCATACACTCAACCCAGATGCAGTTGATGAGGGCATGCATGATACTGTGTATGACAGGTTTGTGGTATGTATTCCTGAGTTCACCAGGTGGAACAGGGAGACAAAATGGTATATTCTCTGCATACACATAGTAAGGATTGACACAGGGCATGTGCAAACAATCACACATCTGTACAGAGGATTTATATGGCCTGCACAATGTTTTAACATGCTGCATGTGAGGCAGATGCCATTACCATGCTATATAAAGTAATGCCATTAGGAGGTGGTAAACAGGCATGAATGGTATACACATCAAAATGGTATCAGGCAAACATAATATGATCTTCACCCAAACACACACAGTTGCCAGTATTGGAATTAGAACTTCTGCCACTTTAGTTATTACTATTATAGTGTTACACAGTTATCAGACATGCCATGGATCTCACACAATTTTGCCTCATCCCAAGGTACTTCTAAGGTGAATGTCATCAGCAGGCCTAATAAAGTAGGGTTATGGGAAGTTTACAGGGTGGTACACAACTCAAAATCATATAAACCCTACAGTATATGATTTTCACACAAACAGTTGCCAGTATTGAGATTAGAACTCCTACCTATCTAGTTATTTCTACTATAGTGTTACAGAATTATCAGATGTGCCATGGAGCTTACATAACTTCACCTAGTCCCAAGGAACTTCTAAGGTGAATGACATCAGCAGGCTGAGCAAAGTAGGGTGATGGGAAGTTTACAGAGTGGTGCACAACTTAAAATGGTATAATCTCCACAATATATGATTCTCACACAAACTGTTGCTAGCATTGAGATTAGAACCCCTACCTATCTAGCTATTTCGGCTAGAGTGTTACACAGTTATCAGATGTGCCATGGAGCTTACATAACTTCATGTACTCCCAAGATACTTCTAAGGTGAATGACATCAGCAGGCCTAGTAAAGTAAGGTGATGGGACTTTTACAGGGTGGTGCACAACTGAAAATGGTATAACCCCCCACAGTACACGATTCTCAAACAAATACACAAACAGTTACCAGTATTGAGATTAGAACCCCTATCTGTCTAGTTATTTCTACTATACTGTTACACAGTTAGACACGCCATGGAGCTTACACAATTTCACGTAGTCAGAAGGTCCTTCTAAGGTGAAAGACATCAGCAGGCTTAGTAAAGTAAGGTGATGGGAAGTTTACAGGGTGGTACACAACTCAAAATAATATAGTCAACACAGTATATGATTCTCACACAAACACACAAACAGTTACCAGTTTTGAGATTAGAACGCCTACTTATTTCTAGTAAAGTGGTACGCAGTTATCAGATGCACCACGGAGCTTACATAATTTCACCTACTCTCAAGGTACTTCTAAGGTGAATGACATCAGCAGGCCTAGTAAAGTAGGGTGATGGGAAGTTTACAGGTGGTCACAAATCAAAATTATATAACCCACACAGTATATGATACACACACATGCACTTACTTGCCAGTATTGAGATTAGAACCCATGTCCATCTAGTTATTTGTACTATAGTGTACGCAGTTATTGCACACGCTACAGAGCTTACTGTGCTGACAACTGGCCAAAGGTGCTGATAACTGCACAGCTGAGGTAAACTATTACAAATGCCAGAAAGTTTGCCTTCAGTTTTTCCCTTTGATGTTGCTAGTTCTTTCGCTGTTGCACTTCAAATAGCCTAATAGCTTGGCACTTCGACAGGTTTTTGTAGCAATTATTCTAGCATACCTGACAGCCATCAACAGTGGTTGTTCCTCACAGAATTAGCTCCAGTACTTGGTAGTTATGACCACCTCTCAAGGCATGATTATAGTGCAGGTTTCTGTGCTTTTGCCCATTAACCTGGTGCATTTGGGCATTCTGAGGTAGTGTTGCAAACACCTCATGTACACATACAACCCTCTCCTCTAAACTCCCAACACTCAGACTTGTGAGAGATGCCCCTATATCACCAAATTGAAAGATATGCACTCTCCAGCAAGGGCTGCACTAGCTGGTCAAGAGGAGAAGGGTCAACACCTGCACCACACCATATGCAACACATACTTCTCCAGAACATCCACTATCACAGCTCTGACATACAAACAAAAAACACACACCCACCTTCACAGAGGCACTCAACAGACATTTTCCAAACAGCGGACACCACCAAGACAGCTACCCACTCGACCACCACAACACAACACAAACCAGAGGATACATACCTCACCTATACAGTGTGCCCCTCAACCTAAGCCCCTAAGGCCAACCACCTTGCCCAATACAGTAATCATAGGTGACTCAACAGTGAGGCACACAGATGTCCCACTCACTAGGTTGAACATGGAGAAAGTAACAGTCAGCTGTCTATCAGGTGCCAGAATCCAACACATAACACACCCAGTCAGGTCACTCCACAACAGCTACAAGTATCACTCTGTCATTGTGTGTGTGAATAACCTGAGACACTGCTCCCTGGATTACATGAAAAGAGACATGGTGGGGAACTCATATGTGGGCCAGCCAGGTATGACAGTAGCCCTGAGCAGTATACTACTGTCACCCAGAATAATACCGCAGTACAAAGAACAAATGAATGACTTCAACAACTGGCTTAAGTGTCTGGAGTCATTCTCAGGGGATCTAGTATCTCTCTGCTTGGGTTGACATGATTGACAGACTGCAATTACTTGCCAGAGATGGGCTGCATTTGGTACCCCTGGTTCCAGGTACTGGCTAAGTGTCTTGCCACCCTTATAGTGCTTGTTTAGGAGGTGTTCTAAATCAAATTACCACCACAACAGCTACACATAAGTGCAATCTGAGTGTCATGCTGCTCAACAATAGACATCTACATCTTTCGATGCAGTCACTCAAAGCACTCCTCAAAATGGAGAACATTGACATTTGTGTTGTAATGGAGACCTGATTTACAGCAGCAAACAGCACCCCTGCACTACCAGGCTATGACTCATTCTGCACCTGTCAGCCCCAAAACATGGACCATGGCTCCAAAGATGGTGGTGTCTCAATATTCATACAGGATATGCATGCCTCCAGACTAGTATCCCAGCATAATGCATCTGAGATACTTCAGGTACAGTTGCATTGGTTAATAGTGCAATCCAGGTCATAGCCTGCTATAGGTCCCCATCCATGTCCCTAGACTCTCAATCTACATTTCTCAACACCCTGGAATCAATCAAAGTCCAACTCAACACTTTCATACTAGGAGACTTCAACTACCTATCCATCAACTGGGAAAGATACTCAAGCACTAATACACTGGTCCAACACTTCCTGGAATTCATCGGTTCCAATGGCCTGGACCAGCTCATTCTGACAGCCAGTAGAGGAAGCAACATCCTTGACCTGTGTTGATTACTAACATATGGGACCATTGCTTGACAACAGTAGCCCAACCCTATCTGGTCAGATCCAACACAGAGTAATCACCATGGAAATCCACATCTCACCCATACCCCCCACAAATGTAACCACCTTGAAAAACTTCTCCAAAGCTGACTTTGGACTCCTAAAAACAGAGGTGGCTAACTTCACAGCATCCATGTCAATGGAAAATACCTGTAGGACTGCCGAATTATACAGCAATGCACTGTACTAACATGTACACAAATGCATGGAACTAGCCATACCCAACAGTATCAAGATGCTCTCCTCCAAAAAAAGGAAGCCAATCTGGTGGTGCCCTGCCATTAATAAACTCTACAACAGAAGGAAGAAACTGTTGCAGAAAAATGTGAAGTCCCAAGACTGGAAAAACTACCTTATTATCCTCAACAAAAAGTTGGGATCCCTCATCAAATCCTCTAAAGCCATCTATGAAGGCAGAATTGCAGCAGAAGATAAAAACAATCACAAATCCTTCTATAGCTATATCAAGAACCTCCATGGTAATACCCAGATTTGCTCTGAGACACTGCACAATGGTACTTCCTATACTCAGCCAACAGATATTGCCAACTTTACCTGTCTACCCCCCCTCCCCGAAGGACCAATCACAATACCGGAAGAGTGCCAGGCACCCAGCATTACTGTAGCACAGGTTAAAACTGCATTGTCCAAGGCCAAGAAAACAGCTTCCATGGGACTTAATAATATCCCTGGCTGTATTCTGTATGAAATACAAAGTGAACTGACACCACATCTGTGTGCCCTGTTCTGTTACAGCCTCACCTCTGGCTTTGTCCCTACTGAATGGCGCATTGCTACAGTCATCCCTCTCCATAAAGGAGGAGCAACTACAGACCCTGGGAATTATTGCCCCATTAGCCTAACAAGTCTGATATGTAAAGCCATGGAGCACATAATCATGGACCTGATTAACAAAGATATAGGAAATCTCCAAACTCTAGACCCCACACAATTTGGCTTTGTGAAAGGGAGATCATGCCATGCTTTGAGTCAGTCACCAGGGCTGTGGATGAAGGTAAGGCAGTGCATACAGCCTCCCTCGATCTGGCCAAGGTCTTTGATACCATTCCTCTCTTGGGAATTATTGATAAACTCACCAAACTAGGGATCAACCCTTATATCACTAGGTGGGTTGAAAATTGGCTCACAGATAGAACACAGTGTGAAAGTAGCAGACTCCAAGTCAGACTGCTGACCAGTCATGAGTGGAGTCCCATAGGGATCGGTCCTGGGTCCTCTCCTGTTCAACATCTACTTCTCAGAAGTTCAGGCCAACACAAAGGGACTCAGGCAGACCAAGTTTGCAGATTACTGCAAGCTGGAAACCATTATTAACTCTCCAAGTGATGCAGACATACTACGGAAAGGCCTATGAGAACAATGGCTGGTGTTGAAACCATGGCCTCAAGCTTAATGCCAAAATTGCATCATCATCCCCTTTGGTAAAAACTCAGTTCCCACTAATTACCACATCGATGGGAGCTCATTGAACAATGAATGTGGTATAACAGATCTGGGGATGCAGGTTGACAGCAACCCATTTTCAACCACCACATTGCCAGTGTGGTCAAAAAGTCCTTCTATGTGGGACATCTCATTACCAAGTTTTGCATCCAGGAAGAAAGAGGTCATCTTCTCTCTCTCTACACTTCTCTCATTAGACCAATCATTCAGTATAATGCATCATTTTGCATGTACCTCACTAGACACCTGTGACAACTGGAGAGGCCACAGAAGTACCTCACAAAGAGGATCATAGGCATTAAACACATGTCCTACATGGCCAGCCTCAAAAGATTCCAGCTATTCTCTGTCTCATATCCCCTACTTAGAGGTGATCCCTGCTTGACTTATAAAGCCATGTCTGACCCAGATCTGTTAAAAATGCTACATCTAAAGAAATCCCAATCCCAAAGCACCACATGCTCCAGAGACCTCAACCTCATTACCACAATCAACAGAACATGCTGGAGGGACAGGTTCCTCATCCACAGAATTCCCATGCTCTGGAATAGACTTCCAATACATGTCATACATGTCAAGCAGAGCACCTCAATGAACCTCTTCAAGAGAGATCTTGATGAGTGGATGGGTAATAGAAAGTTAACTCTGGGGATGACTCCAGTGGCTCTACTTGATAGAGACACTGAGAACTAACATCAGATGGCACAATGCCAGGGCACTTCTATGGACTATGCTTGTAAAGGCCCCAGGGCCATTAGCCTAGTACATACATGTGAACCTATGAACCTTTAGTGTTTGACCCCTCTGCTGCAGAGGCAATCAAAAAGTGTGATGACAGGGGCAGACAGATCCAGGGAGTATCTAGGATTTGTCAGCCTTCCTTTTCTGAATTGCTCAAAGGATTTCCATCTCCTCATCCAATTTAGGCAATAAGCCAGTCTCAGAAAATAAGGTAAACAGATGTTTAAGAAGAAATAGCAAGGGGATCCTAAAATAAATCTCTAATCTCCCAAAACCAAGGACAATCAAACACATTCTTAATGTCTTTACAAAAGATCTTATAAACCCTCCCACCCTGGTCTTTTTTCTCCAGAAAGTCTGAATCTCCATTTTTTTCTCTTTGGCAACAGATTGTTTCACACAAATGGGTTCTAAAAATCTCTCATCAAGGTTACAGATGTCAGTGATAGAAAAACTCTTTCCTTTTCAGGGGGTCATTTCTCATCCTCCAGATTTGACTCTTTTGTTTACATGTCTTCTTCATCACATGCTGTCCCAAGGAGTGAAAAAAAAAAAAACAGTTCCTCCTTAGGTGGAGAAGGGTTTTTATTCAAAGATTTTCCTAATATAAAAGAAAGAAAATGCTTGGTGACCAGTTCTGGATCTTTTCCTAAGCCTCTTTGTGATAGTGCTTAGATATAAAATGATGATGGGGATTTAATACAGCCTACATCTTTTTTTTACCATGTAGGCATTGTGCCATGCTACATACATGAAATTAAGCAGGTTTTAGATTCAGTAAACACTGCTGAACAGCATGCATGCACGTGCCAAGACGGGAAGTTCTGTGGCATGCAAATCACATCATAAGCAGGTGAATCACATGGGTTCCTATCACGAAATAGAAGAGGCTGGACATCGAATGGCTTTAATATCAAAAATTCCGTTCATCGGTGTGCTTTTTGTGAGATTGTGGTACAATAAGATCGGAAAAATTGCCCTTTCCTCACTGTCGTCTAATCTCGGAATTGGTATATATAATTAGTGGGGGGGGGGGCACAGCCTTCCCACAAGAGCGACTTTGAGGTGCAGCATTTTCAATGCTGCCGTTCACTCTCTGGTCTTTTCAATCTCGTAGTATAGACCCAATCACATGCAAATGAGACAGGTAGAGCAATCCAGCAAGCAGATATTCACCTCTTCAGATCCCATGTCAGTGCCCATAGTGTACATGGAACAATTCTGTGTACAGGAGTGTAGACATAGAAAAGGGGCTGCAAAAATGTAGATAAATGGACAGAAATGGCATACCACATACACATATGAGTGAAATAAGTTATATAAATTTTTTAATAACCTAAGCATGTTTGTGTAGCACACTGCAGTGCTTAAACATGCTTTATAAAAATAAAAAAAAAATTGGAAAAAATAAAATCAATACTATGTGACAGAAATATATTACAGGAACTTGTGTGGAGTACCTACGATGGTGCATTGGTGCTCTTGTTAACATGGTAGGGCTAGGAAATGTGTAGTTTCCAGGCTGTGAGCATGGATCCCCATGCAAATAAGGTGGAGTTACTGAATAGCATAAAGGGATAATCGTGTCCTCATAGCCCCTTTATGTAGGCAAAGAACCATGTTGGTGTTTACACAGGAGGTAGATGACATCAAGGGAGGATGTGTCCAATGACTTTTAAGGTTATTTCAGCTTAGCTGCACCTGTTTGCATGGTGTGCCGTCATGCTGACCATGCCCTTTCGGGGGGTGCACTCACTTCTAAATTTTGTTTAGCTAAGGATAGCATGTTTCCGCTTGTTTGCATGGCATGCCACCATGAAGAGCGTGGAAGTCTTGGGGGGTTTATACTATGTACAAAGCTTTGTTTATGCTGCAGTGCTGAGTGTATCTAAAAGCCAATGACATATTAATTAGTTTTGACCCCTGTTTCACTTAAACTAGGGCCATTAAATGATGTTAACGATATACCAGGCAGGTGGAATGCATCACAGGTAGCCAATCACATAGTTAGCACTTAGAGCAGAGCACTGTAAAGTATGCATACACCCTACAGTCTGATTTTTACCCCATACTCAGCACCATTGGAGTACAGACTTGGGAATTTTAACGGAGAGAATGCTTAGGGCTGTTGCAGTTCTGCTACATCTGTGTGTGCTAGATGCTGACATGCTGCTACTGCTGCTGACAATAGGCCAAGACAGAGAAGGAGAAGATTGTATAGGCCCAGGATAACCTTCTAGGAGCTACATGAGCTGGAGATTGTAGAGCGCTGCAGGGTGGACAGGGACAAACTGCAAGAACTCACTGAGCTCTACCGCCCTCAACTCAGACCCTGAGCCAACAGAGGGGAACCTATCCCAGTAGAAACAAAAGTATGCATAGCTCTTGGATACTAGCTACAAGGACTTTCTAAAGACAAACTGGGGACATGATGGGTGTCTCACAGGCATCATCATCTAGGGTACTCCACCATTTCCTGGATGCTATGCTACTACATGCCAGTGAGCACATATAATTTCTCCTTACCACTCAGGCGAGGGTCAGCAATATAAAACTCTTCTACTGTATACCACACTACCCTGGGGTACTGGGTGCCATAGATTGCACTCATGTACACATCCAGTTACTACCTGGTGAGGAGGGTAGAATCTTTGTCAACCACAAGGGGTACCAGACAATCAACTGCCATGTCATGTGCAATGCCCAGGGGATTATCATGAATATGTGTGCTGGCAGCCTTGGCAGTTATCACAACTCCCATATCTGACATGTATCACAGCTGTACCAGGTGTTTGCTAGGGGGACATCCTACACGGTCATGTATTGTGGTATGCTGGTTACCACTGGAACTGTGGATGATGACACCCATCACAAATGCACACACAGCCATGAAGAATGCCATAATGAGGCACACACACAAACTATGAACATCACAGAGCATGTGTTTCAGCTTCTAAAGTCATGGTTTTCATGCCTTAGCATATCTGGTGGAGTCCTGCAGTACTCTCCAGCCACATGTGCACATACGTTCACAGTATGTGCCATGCTACACAATATGATCCTGTGGAAACAGCTGCAGCAGGATCAGCTAAGGGAAGGGATACACAACCCCCACCACTGCCTTGGTCACCACAGCTACAGTTACAGGAGGACTCGGAGGAGGAACCCCCTGATGATGTCCATATAGGCAGACATAGGCATGCCCTGGCTTTGGCTAAGAGACAATGCATAGCACATTCACTGACAACCTAGGTACCTAGGGACTGACACCTTACTCCTATTCACATCCATATAGTAAAACTGTTGATGCCAGACAATGCACACAATCTGTACCTATCCATGTATTGGCTGTGTACTGCTTGCATCAGACAGAGTCAGCCCTGAACTACAGTTCTGTCAACTGCTTCATTCACAATGTGAGTCCCTAACTTGCACACTATTTGTAATGATTACTATAATATGGTATTGTATATATATATATGGACCTGCTGCATTTATGCAAGGAAATATACTGGGCTATGTGGACAGAAGTAACATCCACATGGGACTACAGATACCCAATCCAATAGTATGTGTCCCCTAATAATCACTAGGCTTTATGATTGGAATATTTACTACATCACTCAAGAGAGATGTTAAACATTGGTTGGACTACTGTCAGTCCCAGCAGATCATGTACTGTTGTTCCCCCCATCCCCAACACAGCAGTGTTCCCATATAACTGCTTTAACAGTAATTCAGCAATGGTATATCAGCAGACCAGACAATCTCAGGGCTGTAACACAGAACTTGATCACACATTGTATGTCACATGTAAAGCAGGAATAACATACATATTTATACTGTTGATTGTGTGATGAATTAATCTTTTCTGTCTGAAAGCTAGTATGGCTCAGTGGACTAGGGAAGTTAACATGAGTGCTTGTGTTGTTGGTTCTAATCTGGAAGTAGTCACATCTTTTGCATGTGAGGTGTTTTTATAAGTCTGTGTGTGGGTAACATGATGAACCTCAGTCACATATTAAGAAAAGCAGACAGCTGAGGAATGCCATGGACATTTTGGGTGAAGTGCAGTTCTGCAGAAATAGGGACAGATGTCAGTGCCTGTAGCACACAAAATCCTGGACTGGAGTACAGGTAGGTGTGGCCTGGAGTCACAGTCCCACTGGGCATGCCAAGACACTTAGTTAAAATGATCACAATCCATTGCCCCTTCATAAAAATTACCTGTTATGTATAGATACGTCTGTACATACAGGGGGGTCTATATTACTTTGCAGAGGGGGCTGCTCATCGAACGCCCTTTCATCAACACATAATAACTGAAATACCAAAGCCCCAAATGATCACATAAGCAATTTTTTTTCCTAGGGGAAAAAAATTGCTTTGCCCCCATACCCTCTTAACTAAATATACCAATTCCAACATCATACTACAGTGGAGGAAAGGGGAAATCCCCAATAGCCAAGTGATTTTTCCCCTGGAAAAAAATTCACTTATGTGGTCAGTCGGGGTTTTGGTATTTTGATTATTATCTGTCAATGAAAGGGCATTCAGTGAACAGCCCCTTCAATGATGTAATATAGGCCCCATACAGACATATATGTATACATAACTGTCACTATCTCTTTCCCACATACATAGTATATCTATCTCTATGTAGTGTCAAATAGATATAGACCAATATATATATATATATATATATATGTAGCTATATATATTAAAATGACACTTAGAATCTCCCCATATATTTATATATCAAATATACATATCATACATACACACAGCAACATTTATATATGCATCACTGTTATATACATACATATGTGTGTGGATGTCCATATTGTCCTACATACCCTAATAGTGGTGAATAAATCTGACTATCAAGCATCCATACTGTTGCTCAAAGGATCCAAATTAAGGGCACAACAGTACATAATCTACAGATACCTGTGCCTGCTGAATGTCACCACATAGACAGACACAAGTGATCAGGTGGTGTAATGTAAAATGCTGTCAACACACACATGGACAATGCACATTGTTCCTGCCCACAGGTTTGCCTAAGTGCAAACAGCCACATATGGCCATATTGGTAATTGTACACACATAGCTAGAATAATAACAATGATCTTGCTGCTACTATACTAGATGCAGATAGTATGAGGCAATATCTTTCTGCAGGCCACATAGGCTGTTCAACGCAAGCCGAGTTTGTGTAGTGCTCAAGTACTGTACCTGCAATCGCATATATGGCACTCTTAACCTGTGGTGTGTGCAATAAGTACTGTGAGCTATATATTAGATAGGTAGGGGTTCTAATCTCACTCCAGGCCATTTGGTGCATTTGTCAGTGTATGTGTATAGCCCCCTGCAAAACAACTGATGTTTCCTCATGGGCTATCAACCTGAAATTATTATGCACTTTTTGGCACTGTAACTTGCTGCTGGCTTCCAACCTGCCCTCTTCTACAAGGCCTGATGATGTCATCCATCTTAAGACTACCCGCTAACAGTGCCATAGCAGACTTAAACTGTGACACATGTAATAAGTGCTATGCTGTGAGCTATAGTGTGTAAGACTGGATAGGTAGGGGTTCTAATCTCACTCCAGTCAACTTGGTGAATGTGTGTGCATCCCCCTGCAAAACAAGTGACATGTCTGCATGGGCTATCCACCTGCAATCGTTCTACAGTTTGTGGGCCTGTAACGTGCTGCTGGCTTCCAATCTGCCCTCTTATATAAGGCCTGATAATGTCATCCACCTTAATATTACAAGCTGACAGTGTTGTAGCACACTTAAGCTGTGGCATGTATGATAATTGCTGTAAGCTATAGTTTGTAAGACTAAATAAGTAGGGGGTTCTAATCTCACCCCAGGCTACTTGGTGTGTGTATGTCCATATAGCATAAATATGATCACCTTGGTAACTTAGAAATAGGTAGGGCTTTAAAGTATTTTATTTGTAGCGTGTGATGCGGCCCCCCAAAGGACTGACCACAACAAGGCCTGCTAATGTCATCAAGCATAATATGTCCTAAACTGAGAGTACTAGCAGACATGAGGTGTGTTGCATGCATCACGTACTATGATTTGTACTGTGTACCAATACATAGGTAAGTGTTCTCATCTACATACAGCCAACTTGCGCTACGTGTGCATTTTGGCATGTCTTGTACGCAGTGATTGGAAGTGGTGTTAGCCTCAATGTAGCCATGTTTGTGTGTGAGCCTGTTAGAGCATTTTACAAAATATTATGGAACCATAGGACATTTGAACTTCACTGGCATAATGGTCATACAGCCCTCACAATCATAGACATCTTTATAACAGTAGTTTCAGAATAAGCACATATTGCCCCAATCCATGAGGGACACAGGCAGATGCCATGTTGAGATGACTGTCGGCCACCCAATCATACAGATGGCATCTGCTGAGGTGCACTGAGGTGCTCTGTGTGCCATTAGGCAGGGTTCTGTATCAAGGGTTTATTTACGTCTGATAGATGAATCTCTACCACAAGCATGTAGTACTAATGTCACATGTCTGCTACTACTAATGTCTGCCTGGGATGATGTGATTGACAGACCCCAATGCTTTGCCAGAGATGGCCTGCATCTGTCACCCCTGGGCTTCTGGATACTGGTCAAGGCTCTTGCCACCCCTATAGTGCCTTTTTTAGGAGGTGTTCCAAAGACCAAATTACCACCATAACAGCTACAAACAAATTCAATTTGAGGGTCATGGTGCTCAATGCTAGAAGTCTAAATCTCAAAATGCACTCACTTGAAGTACTCCTTAAAATGGAGAACATCAACATTTGTGCTGTAACAGAGATCTGGTTCAAGGCAGCAGAAAGCACCCCTGTACTACCAGGCTACAACTCATTCCACACCTTTTGGCCCCAGAACTTGGACTGAAGCTCCAAAGGCGGTGATGTTTCCATATTTATAAAGGATTTGAACACCTAAAGACTGGTAGCTTAACATAATGCATCTGAGATACTTCAGGTGCAGCTAACATTGGATAAGACAGTGAGTCAGGTTGTAGCCTGCTATAGGTCCCAAACCATGTCCCAAGATTCACACTCCACATTCCTAAGCACCCAGGAGAATATTAGGGTCCAACCTAACACTCTCATACTGGGTGACTTCAACTACCCCTCCATCAACTGGGAAAACTACCCATGTACCAATACACTTGCCCAATGCTTTCTGAAATTTATTAATTCCAATGTCCTGGACATGCTCATTCTTACCCCCACTAGAGGTAGCAACATCCTTGACCTGGTCATTACTAACATGGGCAACCCTTGGTCTACACCAATAGTCAACTCCTCCCTGGTTAGATACAATCACAAGCTAATCACCTTGGAAATTCACATCCCTCCTACCCCCCAACAAAGGTAACTACCATAAAAAAACTTCTCCAAAGCTAACTTTGGGATCCTAAAAACAGAGGTGGCTAACTTCACAGCACCCATGCAAATGAAGAATAGTTGCATGACTGCCAAATCATATACCAATGCACTGTACGAACACGTACACAAATGCATGGATCTCACCATATCCAATAGAACTAAGATGCTCTCCTCAAAAAAAAGGAAGCCAATCTAATGGTCCCCTGTCATAAGCAAACTATACAACAGAAGGAGGAAACTGATGCAGAATAATATGAAGTCCCAAGACTGGAAAAACTCCCTTATCAGCCTCAAAAAAAGGTGGAGATCCCTCATCAAATCCTCTAAAGCTAGCTTTGAAAACAGAATTGCAGCAGATAGTAAATGCAACCACAAGGCCTTTATAGTTAAGTTAAGAATCTACATGGCAATACCCAGATTTGCTCTGAGCTACTGCACAATGGTACCTCCTATACCAAGCCAACAGATATTACAAATATACTGCTGGACAGATTCAGTGCCAACTTTACCCACCTCTCCCCCCAAAGGACTAATCACAATACCAGTAGAATGCCAGGCACCCAGTATAAGTGCCTCATAGGTTAAAACAGCACTGTCCAAGGACAAGAATACAGCTTATATGGGACCTGACAGTATCTCTGGCTGTGTTATACATGAAGTATAGAGTGAACTGGCACCTCACCTGTGTGCCCTATTCAATAACAACCTCACCTCAGGCTTTGTCCCTACCAAATGGCACACTGCTACAGTCATCCCTCTCCACAAAGGAGCGACTAGAGACCCAGGGAACTATCTCCCCATTAGCCTGGCGAGTCTGATATGCAAAGCTATGAAACGCATCATCATGGACCTAATAAACAAGTATATAGGGAATCTCCAAACTCTGGATCCTACACAGTATGGTTTTCTGAAGAGTAGATCATGCCTGTTCAACTTGGCCGACTTCTTTGAGTCAGTGATCAGAGCTGTGGATGAAGGTAAGGTGGTTCATACAGCCTACCTTGATCTGGCCAAGGCCTTTGATACCATTTCCCACTCAGGAATCATAGAAGAACTTACTAAGCTAGGCATCAACCCCTATATCGCCAGGTGGGTTGCAAACTGGCTCACAGATAGAACCCACAGTGTGAAAGTAGCTGACTCCAATTCAGACTGCTGACCAGTCACAAGTGGAGTCTCACAGAGTTTGGACCTGGGTCCTCTCCTGTTTGGTATCTACTTCTCTGAAGTCCAGACCAACACAAAAGGACACTGGCTGACAAAGTTTGCAGATGATTGCAAGTTGGGAGCTATTATTAACTCCCCAAGTGATGTTGACATCCTACAGAAAGGCCTCAATTATACCAATGACTAGTGTCAGAAACATGGCCTTAAGCTTAATGCCAAAAAATGTGTCTCCATCCTTCTTGGGAAAAACCCAGTTCCCTTGAATTACCACATTGATGGTAGTCCACTGAACACATAAGGTGTTATAAGAGATCCGGGAACACAGGTTGACAGCAACCTCTGTTTTGACCACCACATTGCCACTGTGGTCAGAAAGTCCTTCTATGTGGCACATCTCATTACTAAGGGTTTTGTATCCAGGAAGAAAGAGGTCATTGTCTCCCTCTACTCTTCCCTCATTAGGCCAATCATTGAGTACCAGTTTGGCATGTACCTCACAAGACACCTGCAACAACTGGAGAGCCTGCAAAAGTACCTCACAAAGAGGATCCTAGGCCGTAAACACTTGTCCTATATGGACAGACTCTAAAAACTTCAACTATTCTCTGTCTCATATCGCCTACTTAGAGGTGATCTCTGTTTGACTTACAAAGCCATGTCTGCCCCAGCTCTGTTAGAAATGCTAATCTAAAGAAATCCCAATCCTTCCGCACCACACACTACAGAGACCTCAACCTCATTACCACAATCAACAGAACATGCTGGAGGGACAGGTTCATAACCCAGAGACTGCCCATGCTATGGAATAGACTTCCAATACATGTCAAGCAGAGCACCTCACTGGCCCTCTTCAAGAGAAATCTTGATGAGTGGATGGGAAATAGAAAATTCACACTGAGCATCACTCCAGTGGCTCTACTCGACAGAGGCACTAGGAACTAAGGCTCGGTGGCACGATGCCATGGTAATCCTATGGGATAGGCTTGTAAAGGCTTCAGGGCCATTAGCCTAGTACACACCTATGAACCTATGACTATATGAGGTTACTGTTCTTACAGTGAGTTATCCATCTATTATGCCTCCTACAGATAGGCAATCAAGCAGGGTCATACATTGCCCTTTATGCAAGGAACAGATCACCACTGAGTAGTCTATATGCCACAGGTGACAATGACACACAGTGCAGATGATCCCCATTGAACACATACTGAAGACGTGAAATGTCCTTGTGATGGACCATACTGTTGTGTGCAATTGCCAATATGGCTTGGAAAGGTAGATCAACAAATGGCCATTGCACTCAGATACTGGCATGCGGAGGAAAGAGTACTTGGAGGTTATGGGTATGTCACTTACAGCTGACTGTGGCCTCAGCTATGCCATATGATTCTTGCCATACCACTGCAGTGGCATGGTGGTCTGAGGCACATTAGGTGTAAACCTGTGTGGCCAGGTCTGTGTGCCAAGTTCTTTCACCCCTGAATATTTACATCACATGTTGCAACTGATATGCTAGGCATTTATGGGCATTAGTATGTCAAAAGGCATGTGTTTGCAATACCCTCTTGCAGGATATTGACATGCAGCAAAGACTGTATGATTGCTCACAATTTGCAGACATCAGCCAACATTGTTAGCCACAGTCGATCAGTATTCACATATATTTTGGTTAAATAGATTCCAAGCAGTAGAGGATGCAGGACTGCACCCTTGTGAGCACTGCTGTTTACAGATCATCTATTGCAGGTGGATGTCCCTATGTTGTGTATGTGTGCCATCAATGGGCCACTTAGTGAGCCCTACAATGACAGTAATATGGATGGCTAAGTGGGTGCTTTGTAAATGTTGCCTGAACAGGGAATATAGTCAGACAGCTTGGCTCACTATAGGGGGTTGTACACCCTGACGTACCCTCAACCAGGTCCTTGGTGACTTCCTCAGAAATGTCCACCATGTGTAACAGTCATGCACCCTCTGTGATACACCCAAACTGTGTAAAGTCAAGTGTGTGTAAATCACATGTATGTGTGCTGATCAGCTCCATGATGATTGCCCCAAGGGCATACAGATATGGACAATTAGGGAAAGAGGTGTATAGTTATCTTGGTCAGTGTATCACAGTTGCCATTATCCACTCATCTGGTATGCAGCCAGTGGTGTCAGTATGATTGCAAGGGTACCCCAATGGTGTTATTAATCCTTGTCAGATCACACATGGGATGCAGCCTGGAATGTTAGCATGTGCAATACATGTTGTGTATCTTCCAATGAGAGGCCAGTTATGAACTGCTCTGTAAATATGAAAGTTATGGAATAGGTTGTAGGAATGTCATGTGTCACATGTGGTGGGGATCAAGGGAGTGTAGTTAAAGCAGACACTGTGTGAGTATAGGTTAGGTATGAGTATAGACCCATCATATGTGGCATCATAACGTATGAGGTCACTGGCAATCTGGGCCTGTTCTTTGAGGTCACACATGTAACTACACTGTGTGTTTTGGTTCTGCTTTCTGTGGGTAGCTACTTTTGCCACTTACCGTGTCTACAAAACACACAACAACACTATGTGCTTCTTTTAGCTGAGGATGAAGTGCCTCCATGTTAGGGGGGCACACTCCTCACAACTGTCACACAGCATTGTCCACCTGTTATTTTACAGCCTGCTAATGACAGTTGTCCACCAGTCAGGTTTGCTGAGCCATGACAAGCCTGTGTCCCTCCTGTCATGTACAGCTGAGTTCATGCAGTTGTAATGTTGCTGATATACTGCATGGGTGTAGAGTTCTGTATACTTATCTGTCACATCTGAAGGGGGAGGTGCAGGCACGCTATGTCAACCATCCTACAGGAGGTAATAAATGGCTTTCTTGACATATATGTCTATATTGTCTGCAAGGGAGGTATGTGCTGGTAGTGCTAAGTAGACTGATCTTTGGCCAGATCCCACTGGGGAGGACGTAATATTGGGGGTCTGTACTGGTCACCCATATTGGTAAACACATAATACAATAAGTTGGTTCCCCATGTGGGACTGTCACAGCACTGCTGCAGGGCATTATAGGTAAGGACAGGGACCATCCTTTGGACAAGTGAGCTGCAGCATGACTAAGCAACTCTGTGTGTACACGTCACACTTCCCTAATGTTGTTTGTGCTATGTACAGACACCTTGCATGACTCTTTTTGCAACATGCTGGAAGAGACTGCAATACTTACTTGCACAGAGGAAAACTAGTATGTAGTACCAAGCAGTGTCCTCAGATCTCTGAGTCATGCCACCTAAAATGTCATGATATGAGTTAGCATGGAAATGAGCACTAACACTGTTGTACACCTACTGACACTGGACCAAACACTGTTACTTTTTCTCAAGGCCAGATCATACCTACCAATTGTAACCTGCAGAGACTATTGACTGTTACACTATGCAGTGGATGTCAGACATATGTCTTAGTCCACCAATCCTGGCCTGACAAGTTGTATGACAATATTAGCCAGCAGGCATTGCTGGAAACTGTGAATGTCATGTACAGAGTGTTATGTCAGCTGGTGGATAGGCAAGTGTCTGACAGTCATACTCTGAGAAGATAGCATTGGGAGACCTATGCTGCAATGATGCCAGTCACCAGTGAAGTTCATCATCCTCCATTATTGGTGTACCCCATCTACCTATTCCCTCTCTGCAATCACAGCCACTGTCAGTGACCTCTGACTGAATACATTAGCAGGTGACTGCATATTAGGAGCTATCACAGAATCCCACACAGAGCCAAAAGTTATCCAGGATGGCCGAAGACACAGTCAGTTGTTCTCTGAGCCACTGACAAAGACTAAAGGCCAATGACTGTACAATACTATCCTATGGAAAATCATCCACACCAGCAAAATATTGTAGTGTCCACACACTGCATAAAGTTGAACTGTTATACATGGAGTTATGGACACAGAGAGTAATGTAGCTTTTGACTTTCACTGGTTGGTAAGATGTGTGGATGCATTCACTGTTGTACAACCTATACTGACAAGTTTCGGATGTAAATCCCAGATTGTCACTGCTGTACTGACAGTGGCAACCATCATACCTATCATTGTGTGCAGTGGCACCCTTGCTATGTCACTATACAGACATATCGTACAACTGTAGCAGCCACACAGGTTCTATGATACACCAATGCACAGTATAGATAACATGTCCTATGGAGTCCGTGTCACAATGGTACATGTGTAGTTTGTCTCCTACATGCTTTGGAGGGGATGTGTATGGCTCCATACAGGGAGGTGTCAGACACCACTGTGTACCTCCTATGTATCCATGAGAGGACTGACACATCTCACCTGTTCTACATGCCTACAACATCACTATGGTATACATAGTACATGCTGGAAAGACAGGTATCTAACACAGACAGTACACCCTATATGAAACAGCCCCCCCATGCATGTGAAGCACACATCTGCTGTGAGACATATCATGTGCAGGTTACACAGTGGGATGCAGAACATGACAATCATAACTGGTGTCAGGAAGCTGTCTGTACTGGACACAGGATATTTGTAGATGGGTCATCTCCATCACCACAGCTTGTAGGTGTGTGTGTTCCCAAAACCTTGGTAACACTTATGAAGGGTAACAGATCTGTTCACAGAATAGAGATACATGAGTACTCTGAATGCTGGCATTGTCCTTGTTAGCCTGTTATACATATATGAACCTATGGAGCCATGCACTTATAGTGCTGTACTTTGCTGAAGACATATCTGTGCTGTGCTGACATGCCATCCTGTGCTGCTTTACTGCTGCCATGTATCCATAGGTTATCTAGTGAAACAAAAACATAAACAGGTCTGTGACACACGTGTCATTATGTAACTATACAGGTATTACAACATCATACAACATAAGGTACACAAAAGCATGTGGCGTAGTTGTGACAAATGCCAGTATACAGTATCTGTCAGTAATCATTACAAGTGGCATGGCAAAACAACACTGCATTAGACAAGTACATGTCAACTAATATAGTCATCCTGTGCATCAGACACATAGCTTCATTTCCCTGCAGCAATGGTGAGGATGACAGGGATGTACCATATGTATCATCACTTGCAAAGGGTGTTGTGTCGTGGTGCAGGAGGCCTAGGCTGACCCAAACAGTTGACAGCATGTGTGTGAGTCAGGATGGGAAGCAGGTAAGATCGACCATGGAAAGGTGCTGTGTATGTCTATAGGTGACCAGCATTTGACAGTGATGTGTGAGTGTGTGCATGTACACAGACAATCTTAATGCTATCCCTATATGTGTATATGTTGGACAGCTTTGGACCATACATGGTAGAGTTGACAGTTCATGTCTCTGGCCCCCAACATGGGAGCTGGTTCTGCCAGGAGTTGCACTGGCACCTCTATGACCAAGATCAGAAGCTGTGCTAGTACCAGATGGTGACTGCTGTCTGCTGGGACCATTTCCCCCATAGGAACACCCAGGACCACAAGCCAATGGCCTGCCACATTGTGGTGTGGACAGCACACTCCACTCTGTAGCACTGGATTTACTGCCACTACAGGAGCGTGATTGTGCACGGCCAAGTGGACTCTCAGCAGAGGGGTCAGTGACCTATGTCCACAAGTCCAGTGCTCAATTCCAACCACATGTTCCAGCACAGACAATGTGTGGTCCAAGACAGACACTGTCTCAGCCCACTTTGTGTCCACTGCATCAGTCAAATGATCCAGGGTGTCTTCAATGCACTGGAGGCTGTCATGGATTTCAGACTGTGCTGCATCCATAACCCTAAGCATACATCTGGTATTCTGTTCAGAACATGCCTGTGCCTCCATGATGACCCAAACATGTGCTGGGTGACCAGTAATGTGACATCTGCAACAGGTGGTGGATGGATAGCAGGCCTCCTATAAGCACCCCTGACAATCTTCCTGTGTGGGACTTTACCAGCTCTCTGGCTATGGCCAGTGTCTACACTCAATGGGCCCATAGTTGCCATACTTTCCTGTTCAATGTCCCCACTCTTTGACTGTCCAATATCTGTGGCCTCCGGGGACTGGGTATGTGTGGGCATACTGACTGTGTGTGGTGACAACTGGTGCAGAAGAGGGATGCCAACCTCTGGGACAGATTCAGCCCCTGAAAGCCCCACCTGTGCCACAATGTGGTCACCATTATCATCAGAGTCTGAGGAGATACTGACATCAGGTCATGTAGGGGACAGAGACCAACCCCACAGGTCACCTGTGATAAGAAAGGAAAAATGAGTACATTACTACCTGCACTATTATGCTCTGCAGTAATATGTTGTGCTATATGTAAGGCTCTATATACTGTTGTCACTATGACAGACCTATTAAAAATCCAAACTCATATAATAGGACTTAAGGAAAGTTACTTGTAAATAAACTCTCATTACACTGCAGTCTCATCAGCAACAGTGAGGTACACTGTTGACATTAGTGTAGACTCTGCACAGTTGACACATATAATACTCTGTACTGTCCTGGCAATACTTTCACATCTATCAGTGTGGTCACACCTACAAGACATAGGTATGAGTCTAACATGTGTACAGTCAGACCATATGTGTGCATTTGGCAATCATGCCAACAGTACAGCAATGCAGGCAGCAGGCCTGATATGACAGTCTAGGGATTACAATGCTGTAAACATGCATCAATAACAAAACAATGCCATGCTGATCTGACACCCACGTAAGACTATGTGCGCCTTCACACTCTGAATGCTACAGTAGTGCAGTGCTGATCAACCTGAACTTACCTACATGCTTCTCTGCCATGGAAACTGTGGTACACACATCCACAATGTAAGGTGTGATGGATGCTTGGGCGCTGTCATATCTGCTTAGATTTGCCAGGAATTCCTCTCTGGATGCGAGTTCTTCCACTGCAGGCCCTCCACTGGTGGTGTCAAGATCCCTGTCTACATCTGCTGCTCTTCTGTGTGCAACCTTAATTTGTCCATTGCACATGCTCATATGTCCTGTTCTGATGACCTGTGGCATTGATATCACAGACAAGGTCAGCCCACAGTGCCTCCCACTGTTCCCTGTTGTACCTCCCCCTGGACAGTAGGACTTCTTGGTACTGACTGAGCCCTTCCAGGATCAACTCATTCTCTGCATCTGTGAAAGATGCACTGCATTGTGCATACATGTTTCCTGAAAGACAACAACATAGGATTATATGTCAGGGTCACACACATGGAAGTACACTATGTAGGGATACAGCAAGGACAGAATGGTTGGCAATATCCACTGCTTGATCACACATGTCATATTCCACAGTGTGCGAACATACTAAGTGTGTAGATACAACTAGACAACTATCAGTAGTCAGGTATTTCTGTGTGTGCCATGACAGATATGGCTGTATGATCATATGGCACACACTGCGATCTATTGTAGTGTGTCCCCAAGGGTGAAAACCCCTGATAATATGTGAAAATAATTGTGCCAAACAGATAGCAGTGTGCGATTACAACCACTTTAAAGGGGGAGTGCTGAGAGCCCAGTGTGCCACACTGGCATTATATATTCCACCTTTGAGGTATTGCACATCCTCTGTATGTGTAACAAATCTGGATATAATTGACATGCCATTATCACAGTTCTAAGAATGGCTTATTGCTGTGATCCCTATTCCCCTTAAGTATATTCACACATCTGTATCCTGATGTAAACAAAATGGTTACATACCTAATGAAGTGCAGTACTCCTCTGCTGATATGTGCTGATAGCTAATATTTTGCATATGTGTGTTCTGTGTGAGAAAAATCTCATGCAGCCTGGTTTTCCATAGCCAGCTGTTTGCCTTTTTAACATGCTTCTCATCAGCAGGTGATTGCCTCTTAACCAATCTGTTGTTCTGAATTGATAATTGCAGCCAACACAGCTGATTTGCACTCTCATCAGCCAATCACATGCAACCACAGTACAATATATATATATATATATATATATATATATATATATATATATATATATATATATATATATATATATATATATATATGGGTCTACTTCTATTCGCTGACAGCCCATTTCACTGAAACCCATTTCGTTGACAGCTCATTTCATTGACAAACATTCTAGGTGGGGGCTGTGGCCCCCACACACCAATGTGGGGGCTGTGCCCCACACACCCCCTAACTATATATAACAACTCCACAGTCGCACAACAGTGGGAGGGCAAAACCAGGTTTTGCCTTGAATACTTTTGTCAATGAAATGAGCTGTCAACAAAATGGGTTTCAGTGAAATGGGCTGTCAGCGAATAGAAGTAGACCCATATATATATATATATATATATATAAATATATATATATATATATATATATATATATATATATATATATATATATATATATATATATATATATATATATATATATAAGGCCTTCATGTAGATTAGAAGCCCTTTCTGATATGTTGTGCTGGATAATACTGGAGTGAGGAGACTACTTCATTGTAAAGGGTAGATCTGTAGCAGCAACTTTTACATAGAGATGGGTGTGCTACAGGCTGCAGTTGCTGCTGCAGGTAATAGGCATAGTCAGAGAGCGTGAACACTTTGGAGGGCAACAAGCTGTAGGAGAAACTGTGGGAGCAGTGTCAGCTGTGTTGTAGAGGTAGAGCCAGAGTGAGACTACCCTTTCCAGTCCAATTAATGCATGTGTTTAAGGTAAGTATATTTGGCAACAATATCACTAACAGAGTGCTAATCCACATTCTTGTTGTGTCCTTGTGCAACATAGGGGATACATATAACAATACTATAATTCCACTGCTACACACCACTGGATTTTACTCATCATAGATTTATTCATCATAGATTAGTACTAGGCTAACTGCCCTTGTGGGCCCTTTTAAGCCTAGCCAATTACCCCATGTGAGAATCAAACCCTGCACCTTGTGTCTGTAAGGTAAATGCCTTAACCATTATACCAACCTCCCACCCACAGAAGACTATCTTGTGCACCAGAACTGGCAGCTCAGACCGGGTGACATCTCTCCCTCCACTACCACTCCCAAAGAGGGGCCCAGTCCCATCCAGTGAGGCAGTACTACCCAATGCCACAGGTAGTACAGGTGCAGCAGAGGGGGCATCACCTGTCTGGGTTGCAGACATGCTGGGACCCGATGTCATGGCCAGATGAGATAAAGTAGGTGGATCAGCCAGAATCAACCTACATTGACATGATGTGGGCAATGAGGTATAGCAATAAGTTAAGGTTAGTATTAACAGAATGGAACATCATATTTATCAATCCAAATACATATTTATGTATATTATGTGCAAAACAACATTAAGTAACATAACAGTCAGTATGTTAACAGCATGCCAGTATGAATTAAACAATAAGGCCAACAAAACAGTTATTTATATAAAATATGTTGATACTGAATCATAATAACACATAACAATAATAAATCACATTATACCAAAATATAGTTAGTTTAACAAAATATGTTAATATTAAATCATAATAATGAATAACAATACTAAATAAATGAGGATAAGGGGTGGGAGGAGAGAGCGAGAAACATTCCATTACTGACAATGCAGACTATATCTCTAACAATACTGATAATAAATACTCTACAGGTGTGTACTTTGAGTTTTGAGATCAATGACTACAGTTATCCTTTAGCTGATGTAGCACATACATACCGCTCAAGCTGTTAGCATGGATCAGTATGGGCCAAGCAATAATAAATGCAGGTACACAACTACACAGAACACTTTCACATAATGTGGACTTCTATAACTACCAAGTTGTTCAGTAGGCAGATTTAGTAATACATTGCCTTCCAGGTAATCATTCTTCTGGTAAACCTGTGACAGACTGATTAGGTAGTTTTAATTACATTATGACAAATCGTGACACCTGAGAGGCATGTTTGTGTACAGTATATAAACTAGACATCCATCACACCTTACTTGGCAGGCATGGGAGTAGAACACAATAGCTGTGACAGCAGGGAACATCTGCAAAAAATGTAACAATTAATTGCAGCAACTTAGTACAGACATGCAAGGAATACTAATATGTAGACAGATTTCTTTAGGAATCAACAAAGCTACTTAACACTTTATAGGTATTTCTGATAAGTGTCTGTGAAATGTAAACACAATCATATCTACTCATAACATGGGCCACCTCAACCATATACCTTTTGTTCCTGGAGTGGGAGGAAATGAGAGCATTATGTAACTGAGTTTGTGTTGCATTCTAGAACTATTCTACTGCTATACTTGACTGCAGTGGCAGTAGAACACACATGCATGGAATACAGCCGTACTGCATTTAGTAAACCAGATTTCTTTCGGAATCAGAAATGCTGTTTAACACTTTATTGGTGTTGCTGATAAATGTCTGTGAAGTCCACACACTATATTTGCCCATAGTGTTGGCTACCTCACCCATATAGCTTTATTACCTGGAGTAGGAGGAACAATGTGTGTGACTGATACTGGCCTGGAGACAGTGTTACACTTGACTGCAGCAACCTTACCATAGACAAGCAATGCATACAGCTCTACTGCAATGGTTATGACAACACAATCCTGCTGTACACCATTTTTCTTACTGTTATTGGTATTGTTTATTGCAATATAGTTGTTATTGTTCATTTATTGCACTACAGCTCTAGTTGCCCATTTATTGCACAAACAGCAATTACAAAAGAAAAAAAACATAATTATGATAATTAATGACATCCAGTTTCTATTTTTAGATGTCTGACAGGTGTCAACTGTCTATATGTGAGCACAGCTTGGCATTGTTGTGCTCTGCTCCCTGAGGAGCAAACATACAGAAAGGGAAAAAAATCATAAAAATAAAATATTACACATTTGAAACAATTCATAGCATTTCAACAGTAGTGGAGAGCAGTACAGGGAGCCTCACCCTGGACATAACATCTGACCAGGCATCCACAACCATGGGTAGCTTTTACACTTCTCCCTACATGGATTCAATATCCCTGTTCCTATGCTCTCTCTCTGCAGTGTGTCATCATTAATATGTGTGGTGTGCTGTCGAGGGGGAACCGTGGCCTTGTACATTGATACATTCTGTGTAGGCTCTACATGGTGCCTACACAGATTTTATTAAATCCTGGAGGATGTCATTTTACAACCTGTTACCTCTTCTTCTTTTTTCATGTTAACAGATATATACTAAGCTAACGACCACTGAGGCCCTTATAAGCCCAGCTGTGCAACCCAAATGATGCCCACAGATTTAATTTATATCAGTGATTTTATGGCATGTTTACTGGTAATGCTAAACTTAAAATATGTTTATCATTGTATCCCTATTCATCCAGACTTCAGACATTTCTTAAGATTTTGTGCATCTGGATCACATTATCAGTTCTCTGCATTGCCCTTTGGACTACCTATTACACCAAAAATGTTCACAAAGTGTCTAGTTCCAGTTATATCTCATTGCAGGGTAAGGGGTATTGATATTGTTCCATATTTAGACAACTTGCTTATCTTTGCAGAGTCTTATTCAAAGTGTCAGGAAACTCACTCTTAGCTGAGAGATCTCTTACACCAACTGAGATTCTGAAAGTACATTCACAAGTATTTTTTGACTCCCTTATACAAGACTGTTTTCCTGGGATGTCAACAGGTCACTTCAGTTCAAATAATGTTTCCTCCACTGGAAAAATTGAACTTTATTTAAATCTTGTTCAAGGGTTTTCCAATCAGACTTCAGTCACTGCAAGGGAATACCTCCGGATTTTGGGTCTATTGGCATCTATGATTCTCATGATACCCCTGACAAGACTCCATATGAGAAGGATATAGTGATATCTGAAATCCCTTTGGTCTCAGCATCAACACCCTTTATCTTTTCAAATTCCAGTGCCAGGCTTTATCACAAGAGAAATCTTTTGGAGGAGACAATAGATATCATTAAATCCAGGTTTCCGCTTCTCCCTCTCTGCTCCAAATCAGCACCACAGACACTTCAGACTTTACTTCGGGAGCAGATTCCGGAGGGATAATAGTTCAAGGGGTGTGAGGCACCAATAACAGAAGAAAGCACATGGATATAAAGGAGATGCTTGCCTTGATCAAAGCAATCAACTCTCTGAACCATCTTTTGTCCCCGGGACCTGTTCAAGCAGTTATACCACAGTCATGCTGTACCTCATCAAAAAAGGGGAAACTATTCTGTAACCCCTTTGCAGACTTGCCATGTTAGCTTGGGATGTAGCTTCATAGCACAGTCTCACTATACAGGCATCCTACATTTAGTCAGAGCAAAACTGTGAGACATTCAAGCTGAGCAGGGCTATGGCATTCCCTCTCTAATGGAAACTAGATCAGGAGGTCTTCCAAGATTTGATCCATCTGTGGAGAGTTCCATAAGTAGACCTCTTTACCTCCTGTCTGTAAAATTAACTGACAAGATTCTACTCCAGGCCTTCATACAAGAAGAGCTGGAAGACAAATGCCCTTCTTTTCCTTGACAAGAATATTCCTGTATACTTTTACACCTTTTCTGCTTATATCCAGAGTATCTTTGAAGATTCAGAAGGAATCCCCCAAGATAATTGTGGTAACTCCATTTTGTAGAAATGGCCAGGGGCAATTACCACAACCTTCCTCACAGACTAGATCGACTCACACAAGAACAGGGGTATTTGATACACCCCAGGATCAATCATCTTCAGCTGACTGCCTGGATGATAGGGTCTTAATTCCTTTTAGGCAAATGTTTACTGAGAATGTGCAGCAGGTACTAATATTAGCAAGAAAGCCTGGTACGAGAAAATCATATATTAGCAAATGGAAAAGTGCTTTTAGTTAGTGCCAGCAACATAACCCACGCACATTCAGGACTAGTTGCTCTTTGGTTGAGGTCAGGAAGACTAAAGGTGGTGGAGTCTCTATCTTCATTAAGGATAGTTACACTTCCAGAATGGTTTGCCAGCATCTCGCACTGGAACTACTGCAGATGCAACTGACAGTTGGTAATACACCCATCCAAGTTATAGCTAGCTATAGACCCCCCTCCATGACTCAGGACACCCACTTCTCTTACCTGGATCTACTTGACTCTATCAAGGTACCCCCTAACACCCTGAGCCTTGGTGACTTCAACTACCACACCATAGACTGGGTGAACTAATCTTGCACTAATGCACTCTCTCAATGATTCCTTGACTTTATCAATTCTAATGCACTAGACCAGCTTGTTTCCTCCCCCACAAGGGGAGATAAAATTCTGGACTTGGTTCTCACCTAAATGGGTGACCGCTGTACTACTCCCATACTATGTTCTTCCCTGGTGAGATCAGATCATCAGACTGTCTCATTCAAAATTTCTATACCACCCAACCCCACCCAGCCATAAACAAGCTAAAAAACTTCTCAAAACCTGACTACAACCTCCAAAGGGAGGGCATCTGTAGCTTCACACCTCCATCCCCCTCAGAGGATGCAGACAACTATGCTGAACAGTACACCAATGCAATATACAAGCACCTGTACAATTGCATGGCCTCAGCCATACCCAATAGAACTAAAACCTGCTCATCAAGGGAACTTAAACCTGTTTGGTGGACATCCTCTATCAACAGGCTTTACAACAAAAGGAAGAAACTGTTGTCCAAGGGTAAAAAATAACAAATTCCAAATTGGAAAAACACTCTCCTTAGCCTCAACAAGCAAATTAGAACAGTAGTGAAAACCTCCAAGGCCAATAAAACAAATGGAAACCATAAAGTCTTCTTCAGTTATGTCAGGAACGTCCATGTCAAAGCCCAGGTTCATTCCGAATTATTACTTAACAGTATCACTTACACTGATCCTGTTGACTTAGCCAACCTGCTAGCAGATAGGTTCAGTGTAAATGTCCCCCCTGTCCCCCCCAAAGGCCCTTTTGACATCCCCGATACTTGTCCCACACCTCACATTTTCATAGATCAAGTGTTGCAGGCCCTATCCAAGGCAAAGAACACAGCTTCCATGACACCTAATAAAATCCCAGGACGTATTATATATCTATATTAAATATCTAAAAAATGTATGTAAAAAATGTAAGTTAGATACAATAAACATCAGTTTGTATATAAATATAACCTTTACTAATCTAATAAACTTAATGGCGAAAGTATTAGAGTAAAAACATATTCTTTAAGTTAACATTTTATCTAGAAAGTGCTTTTAACTTCAATATACATTTTATAGAAGCATATTCATTCAGCCCAGGGGGTGTATGTGCTGATGTCCGAATTTGCCACATGAGTTCACATTCCTCTAATCTTAATTCCCATGGTCCCCCTCTTAGATTAGGTTCAACTTTCTGAATTACAGTAAAGGCAAACTTATAAGTTGGATTCTCGGCTATGTGCTTAGCCAGGGCGTTTGTCCGAATTCCCTTTTGAATATTATATTGGTGCTCATAAATTCTTTGCTTCAGCTTTCTTTCTCTTTTGCCTATATAAAATGATGGGAAAAAATTCACATAATGCCACATATACTACTCCCTGTGAATCACATGTATACTTTCCTTATTACATATTGTCTATCTCTAATGGTATACTGCTTTCTTAATTTTATGTACTTGCACTGCTGACAGTGTCCACATCTACCCATACCATTTGTAAATGTATGCTCGTGGCTCTGTCTTTCTAAAAGGCTTTTCAAATTTGGGCCTCTTCTATATGTGAAATGTGGTCGTGACTCCAACACTTTATTAATTCTGTTATCTTCCAGGATTATAGTCCAATTCTTCAGTATGATGTCCTTAATGTAATTAACATCTAAGGAATATGCAATCAATAGACTAGCTGTTACATTACTAACTGTTCTTGGTTGAGTACCCATGTGTTCTGTTTCAACAGGATTTTGTATATCATCACCCATATAATTACCTTGGTAGCCATTCTGTACTATGGGTCTAAAATGGCCAGAAGTTCTTTTAAAGTTAATTTCATCTATAATATGTGTAAGGAAAGGTTATGGGTACCCCCTTTTAAGAAACATGTCTTTCAAATTTGCACATTCCAATATGCAATCACTATCTGCAGAAACCATTCTGGCAGCCCTTACTATTTGGCCCTTTCTTTTGAAAATATGGGTGACAGCTTATAAAGTGCAGAAAGACTTTTGAATAGGTGGGCTTTCTATAAATGGTTGTAATATACCTATTATTACTTTTATCCTTAGTTATCCGAATGTCTAAAAAACTGAGAATCCATTTCCACTTGGTATGTGAATTCTAAGAAGTTGGTAAACTTGGTTATTTTTGTAATAAATTCATCTGCCATGCTTGTTTGGCCCTTCCACACAAAAAACATGTCGTCTTGGTACCTTGTGTACCATGCTACATTATCCTTGTAGATGTTATTACTAAAAAGGAAATGCCTTTCCCAAAATGCCATTACGCAATTGGCAAAACTGCTGCCACAGGGTGAGCCCATGGCCACCCTTGTTTTCTGCAAATAAAGGTCTCCATTATAGTACATGGAATTATTTGATAACACTACTTCTAGTAATGTTTCAATCATATAGATGTCCAAATTTCCAGCTCCTTTTAAATGTAGGAACTCCCTAACCCATTGTATTCCAAGTGTTTGTGGAATTACAGTATAGAGGTCCTTTATATCCACAGTTAAGAAGACAAACTCATTATTATATTCTAAATTATTAATGCTTCTAAAAATCCCCATGAATCAGAACAAATTTGTGTTTCAGTTCTTAGACAGGGCTTCAATTTGTTGTCTATGTATTTTGCACATGTATATGTAATTGACCCCCTCCCATCTACTATGGGCCTGAGAGGTGGATCATTAAAATTTTTATGTATCTTAGGAGACCCAAATAAAGTTGGTATAACTGGTGCTGGCATATTCAAATATTTTAGGATGTCAATAGTAATACTTGCTTCCAAAAACAGATAATTTAGAACATTGTGAATTCTTTTATATTCCCCATTAAGTTAATTTTAGATGACATGTTCATAAGTTTCACTTCTTAAATGTTCAAGCATTTTATTAATATACATATCTTGATTCATAAACACCAACCCTCCTCCCTTGTCTGGTTTCATAGCCCTAATGTGACACAATCTTAACTGCAAAAAGTCAAATTCTTCTTGTGTAAAATTTCTTTGTGTTTTATGTTTATACAGTGATATACTATTTTTGCTTTCAAACATAGCCCTTAAATCCATTTCACAAACACATTCAAAGAAAGCAAGAGAGTCATGGAGGGGTGGGATAAATAAACTTGAAATCCTAAAACTACTATTCAGTGAAGAATTGGCCCCCATTAAAGCTGTTAGATTTAATTTCCTTACAAAAGTTTAAGGTCCACAATAGTCTTTGCAAGATCAGCTTTTCTATCAGGCACAAAGGTAAGTCCCTTAGCAAAAATTGTCATCCCCTTGCACAAAGGTGGTGCCACTACTGAGCCTAGAAACTATCAACCCATTAGCTTGACAAGTCTGATCTGTAAGGCCATGGAGCATATTATTATGGATCTCATAAACAAGAACATAGGCAATCCCCAAGCACTTGATCCCACCCAGTTCAGATTCATCAAGGGCAGATCTTGCTTGTTGAACCTGGTTAACTTCTTTGAGACTGTCACAAAGACTATGGATGTGGGAAAGTCAGTGCATACAGCTTACCTTGATTTGGCCAAGGCCTTTGACACAATCCCCACTCAGGCATCATTAAAAAGGTAACACAACTTGGCGTAAATCCCTATCTCATTAGATAGGTGGCCGACTGGTTCAGTGACAGGACTGTCAAAGTCAAAATATGCACCTCCACCTCCAATAGAAGACCTGTCACTAGTGGAGTTCCCCGGGGATCTGTTGTGGGACCCCTACTGTTTGACATCTATTTCTCAGAGGAACCAGCAAAGATGAAAGGTCTGTGGCTGACCAAGTTTGCAGATGACTTTAAGTTGGGTGCAGTTATTGACTCCCTAAATGATGTTAACATACTGCAAGAGGGTCTCACAGTGACTAATGACTGGTGCCAAAGTCATGGACTTAAGCTAAATGCAAAAAAAATGTATCATCATACCATTCCGTAAACCTCCATAAAAAACTTCTCCAAAGCCAACTTCATGCTACTTAAGTCAGAAGTGACAAACTTCATGAAACCCATGCAGATGGGAGCTGAAAGTTCGACTGCTGAATCCTACACTAAGGCACTGTATGAGCACATCCACTTGTGTATGAATCGTGCCTTCAGAAATAGAACCAAGATGCTCTCCTCCAAAAAAAGGAAGCCAATCTGGTCGTCCCCTGTCATAAACAAACTGTACAACAGAAGAAAGAAACTGTTGCAGGAAAGAGGGAAATCCCAGGATGCAAAAAACTCCCTTACCAGCCTCAGTAAGAAGCTGAGATCCCTCATAAAATCCTCCAAAGCTAGTTACGAAAATAAAATTGCCAAAGATTCCAAAGACAACCATAAGGCATTCTATAGTTATGTCAAGAATCTAAATGGCAATGTTCAGATATGCTCTGAGCTACAACAGAATGGCATTAAATATACCACTCCCAAGGATATTGCCAATATCCTGGCAGATTGATTTAGTGCAAACTTCACCCCCTTCTCACCCCCTAAAGGGCCCATCTCAATACCAAAAGATTGCCAAAGTCCGATAATCACGGCCACACAGATAGAAATTGCACTCTCTAAAGCTATGAATACAGCATCCATGGGACAAGATGACATCCCGGGCTGTGTACTACATGAACAACAAAATGAAATGGAACCTCACCTAAGTCTTATATTTAATCATAGCCTCACCTCAGGCTTCGTGCCCACTGAGTGGCGTACAGCTACAGTTATACCACTCCACAAGGGGGGATCCACTTTGGATCCCGGGAACTACTGTCCCATCAGTCTGATGAGCCTAATTTGCAAGGGCATGGAATGCATTATCATGGAACTTATAAACAAAGGCATTGGAAACCTTTAAACACTGGACCTCACCCAGTTTTGGTTCATGAAGGGCTGATCTTGTCTCCTGAACCTGATTGACTTCTTTTGAATCAGTCTCCAGGGCTGTGTTCAAGGGTAAGGCAGTCCACACAGCCTATCTGGACCTTGCCAAGGCCTTCGACACCATCCCCCACTCTGGAATCATAGATAAACTTACTAAGCTGGGCATAAATCCCTACATCACTCGATAGATTTCCAACTGGCTTACTGACAGAACCCAGACTGTAAAAGTAGCTGACTCTAAATCCAGCTACAGACAAGTGACAAGTGGAGTACCTCAGAGTTCATTCCTGGGACCGCTCTTGTTTGGCATCTACTTCTCTGAAGTACAGGCCATCACTAAGGGACTACGGCTAACAAAGTTCTCAGATGACTGCAAACTGGGAGCCATTATTGAATCCCCAAATTATGTAGATATTCTACAAAAGGGCCTTACAGAAACAGATGCTTGGTGCCAGAGCCATGGGCTCAAGCTTAGTGCCAAGAAATGTATAGTTATCCCCTTTGGGAAAAACCATGTACCCATGAATTACCACATAGGTGGCAGTACACTAAACACCGAAAGTGTGATGAGAGACTTAGTGACACAGGTGGACAGTGGCCTCACCTTTGATAACCACATCGCCAAAACAGTCAGGAAATCCTTCTATGTAGCACACCTCATCACTAAGGGCTTTTCATCCAGAAAAAAGGAGGTCATTGTCCCACGGTACTCATCCCTCATTAGACCCATTATAGAATACAATGCCCCATTTGGTATGTACCTCACAAGACATCTGCAACAGCTGGTAAGGCTGCGGAAGTACCTCACTAAAAGAATCACAGGCCTAAAGCAGATGCCCTATGCTGACAATCTAAAAAAACCTCCAGCTATACTCTGTGGCATATCGTCTACTCAGAGGCAATCTCTGCTTAACATACAAGGCCATGTCAAACTTGAGCTGTTGATCATGCTCCACTTAAAGAAATCCTAATCCCTCAGAGCCACACGCTCCAGGGATCTAAACCTTGGCATCACAATGAACAAAACATGCTGGAGGGATAGGTTCCTGACCCAGAGACTCCCCATACTCTGGAATAGACTGCCCATACATGTCAAGCAGAGCACCTCCTTGGCCCTCTTCAAAAGGAACCTTGACAATTGGATGGGAGATAGGAAATTCATCCTGGGGATCATGTCAGTCACCCTGCTAGACAGGGATCCAGGGAAGTAAATATTGTGGGAAGAAATATCCAGGGAATTGTTATGGCTAGGCTTGTATAGGCCCTAGGGCCGATAGCCTAGTACCAACCTACGAACCTATGAACCTATGAACCTATTCGGCAAAAACATGACCTGTGCTGATTATCACATCAACTGCAACCCCGTAAGCACACAACCTGTGGTGAGAGACTTGGGCACTCAGGTTGATAACAATCTCTCATTTGATCATCATATAACGGCAGTGGTCAAAAAAGCCTTTTACTTGGTTCATCTCTCTAGTAAAGGGATTGCAGCCAGAAAAAAGGAGGTCACTTCTCTCTCTATACCCGTCCCTCATTAGACCAATAATTGAATATAATGCCCTGTTTGGGATGCACCTCTCCAAACATCTACATCAGCTGGAAATGCCACAGAAATACCTCACAAAGAGAATCCATGGCCTCCAACACCTATCCCATGCAGACAGGCTGAAATTACTATCACTCTACCTGGTATCATACAGATTGCTCAGGGGTGATCTGTGTCTTACCTACAAGGCAATCTCAGACCCTGCCCTACAAGGGATGCTCCATATCCATAAGTCTAACTCAAGTACTACCCACTCAAAAGGCCTGAATCTAATATGCAACGTCAACAAAACCTGCTGGAGAGACAGGTTTGTCTCCAAAAGGCTACCCCATCTCTGGAATAGACTTCCCATATACGCCAACCAGAGCATCTAGCTGACCCTCTTCTAGCGCAAAATTGATGAGTGGATGGGAAACCACAAATTTGTCCCAGGGATTCCACCTGTGTCCCTCACTGACAGGGGGTAACAGGTGCTGACTGAGGTTTCTTTTTGGGGATAAACTCTTGGCTAGGTTTGTAAGGGCCCCAGGGCCATTAGCCTAGCATCCTCCTATGATCCTATATTTGTGTGAGTTAGTATCCAATGGCCTTTCTTATTCCACTATCAAGGTTCATTTATTTATTTGTCTGTTTACCAGAAAAGTCCAACTGGGTAATACCCATTTTCAGAGGAGACCCATGGACAAATGCTCCATTTGCTACATTGCATTATACTAAGTTCCAGTTAAACACAGAGCAGTTATATTTTTATCTACATTTATACACAAACAATCGTTACATTTATATATTTTAACATTTTACAGATGTGGAAGTGAATAAGGAGAGATCCCATGAAGGAGGAGTATTTGGAGAGTATCATACGGTGACCACAGAGTTTCAACCTTGAGATGAGCATGTACAGCACCTGGATTGGTATGTTGTTTAAGCAGTGGTTTAAAACAATTGAGTTTGCTGGAGAATTTTATTTGTGTGAGGATACTATTCCAAAGTTTAGCAGTGTACTGGGAGTAGAGTGAGTCTCCCACAACATTGTTTTACCAATTTGTAAGGAATAAGCATTTGTTACTAGAGCAGACGTCCCTTGCTGGACAGTAGGTCAATAATAAGTTATGTAGTGCAGGACACTTTTCTGGATGATGAATGAGTTTGCGTGCTGTTGTTAGTTGTGAACATGTTAGTTGCATATTTCAAGCCAGTTTAATTCCTTTAATCTATGACACTGGTGGGTTTATGAGGGAACACTGGTGACAAATGTACCTTTATTGTAGCAGGGGGCAAGTTTTTTCTTTGGGTATTGTTTATTATTTATTGTTTATTGGTCATTTCATTTATGGATGTGGTGAGAGAGGACATGCAGGTGGTTGCTGTGCCACAGCAATATGCAGAGGACAGGAAGAAATTGAAACAGATGATCCACTGTGGGGATCCCTAATGGGAACAGCTGAAAGAGAAGAAGAGAAGTTTATTGGCCATTTCAGCATGTCTGTCCATGGATCCTCCTCTTTCAATGCAGTCTCATGTTAAAATGTTCTTGAAAGAGATTTTGATAAGAGGACTTCAAGAAAACTGGTGGTCCCTCCTTGGGATCTTAATTTTGCATTGAGAAGCAAACATTTGGTCCATTGGAACCAGCTAATCTGGCTGACTTATGGTTATTAAAATGGAAAACAATTTTACTGGTTGCTCTGATCTCTAAAATAATGATATCTGAGTTGCAAGCTCTTGTGGAGAGTCAAGCCTAATTTTTTTTTGAGAACGAATCCTTTTTTATGCTTAAAGTGGAATCCCTGTTTACTTTAAGACACACTATCCATCTTCTTGCTTTCTTTCCTGAATCTAAAAATGAAAGGATGCTCTATACCTTGTATGTCTACAGACAACTTAGGTACTGTCTTGACAGATCTAAATATTTCAGATGATTAGATCAATTGTACATTTCTTAGGATCATAAGTTCATAGGTGTGTACTAGGCTAATGGCCCTGGAGCCTTTACAAGCTTAGCCCATAGGACTACCCTGGCATCGTGCCACTTGAACTTAGTTTCCAGCGCATCTGTCCAGTAGAGCCACTGGAGTGATTCCCAGGGTGAATTTTCTATTTCTCATCCACTCATCAAGATTTCTCTTGAAGAGGGCCAGTGAGGTGGTCTGTTTGACATGTATGGGAAGTCTGTTCCATAGCATGGGCAGTCTCTGGGTTATGAACCTGTACCTCCAGGATATTCTGTTGATTGTGGTAATGAGATTGAGGTCTCTGGAGCATGTTGCGTGGAGTGATTGGGACTTCTTTAGATGTAGCATTTCTAACAGAGCTGGGTCAGACATGGCTTTGTAAGTCAAGCAGAGATCACCTCTAAGTAGGTGATATGAGACAGAGAATAGTTAGTCTGTCCATATAGGACAAGTGTTTAAGGCCTAGGATCCTCTTTGTGAGGTACTTTTGCAGCTTCTCCAGTTGCTGCAGGTGTCTAGTGAGGTACATGCCAAATGGAGCATTGCACTCAATTATTGGCCTAATGAGGGAAGAGTAGAGGTAGACAATGACCTCTTTCTTCCTGGATGCAAAACCCTTAGTAATGAGATGTGCCACATAGAAGGACTTTCTGACCACAGTGGCAATGTGGTGGTCAAAAGAGAGGTTGCTGTCAATGTGCGTTCCCAGATCTCTTATAACACCTTCTGTGTTCAGTGGACTACAATTGATGTGGCAGGTCATGGGAACTGTTTTTTTTCCCAAAGGGGATGATGACACATTTTTTGGCATTGAGTTTAAGGCCATGGTTCTAACATCAGTTGTTGGTCTCAGTGAGGCCTTTCTGTAGGATGTCAACATCACTTGGGGTGTTAATAATGGCTCCCAACTTGCAATTGTCTGCGAACTTTGAAAGCCAGGATCCCTTAGTGTTGGACTGGACTTCTGAGAAGTAGATACCAAACAGGAGAGGACCCAGGACTGATCCCTGTGGGACTCCACTCGAGATCGAGATTGGTCGGCAATCTGACTTGGAGTCAGCTACTTTCACACTCTGGATTCTATCTGTGAGCCAGTTTGCAACCCACCTAGTGATATAGGGGTTGATGCCTAGCTTAGTGAGTTTTTCTATGATTCCTGAGTGGGGAATGGTATCAAAGGCCTTGGCCAGATCAAGGTAGGCTATATGAACCAACTTGCCTTCATCCATAGCTCTGGTGACTGACTCAAAGAAGTCAACCAAGTTGAGCAGGCATGACCTAAACTTCACAAAACAAAACTGTGTGGGATCCAGAGTTTGGAGATTCCCTATATCTTTGTTTATTAGGTCCATGATGATGCATTCCATAGCTTTGCATATCAGACTTGTCAGGCTAATGGGGTGATAGTTCCCAGGGTCTGTAGTTGCTCCTCTTTTGTGGAGAGGGATGACTATAGTAGTGTGCCATTTGGTAGGGACAAAGCCTGAGGTGAGGCTGTGAATGAACAGGGCACACAGGTGTGGTGCCAGTTCACTTTGTAGTTCATGTAGAACACAGCCAGGGATATTGTCAGGTCCCTTAAAAGCTGTATTCTTGGCCTTGGGCAGTGCTGTTTTAACCTGTGCAGCAGTAATACTGGGTGACTGTCAATCTACAGGAATTGTGATTGGTACTTTGGGGGTAGAGAGGGGTAAAGTTGGCACTGAATATGTCAGTCAGTATATTGGCAATATCTGTTGGCTCGGTATAGGAGGTACCATTGTGTAGTAACTCAGAGCAAATCTTGGTATTGCCATGGAGATTCTTTACATAACTATAGAAGGTCTTGTTGCTGTCTTTACTATCTGCTGCAATTCTGTTTTCATAGCTAGCTTTAGAAGATTTGATGAGGGATCTCAACATTTTGTTGAGGCTAATAAGGGAGTTTTTCCAGTCTTGGGACTTCATCTTATTCCACATCAGTTTCCTCCTTCTGTTGTAGAGTTTGTTTATGGCAGGGGACCACCAGATTGGCTTCCTTGTTTTGGAGGAGATCATCTTGGTTCTATTGGGTATGGTGAGATCCATGCATTTGTGTACGTGTTTGTACAGTGCATTGGTGTATGATTTGGCAGTCATGCAACTATTCTCCATTTGCATGAGTGTTGTGAAGTTAGTTACCTCTGTTCTTAGGAGCCCAAAGTTAGCTTTGGAGAAGTTTTCATAGTGGTTACCTTTGCGGAGGGGGGGGGGGTGAATGGTCAGATGTAACCATGGAGGAGTTAACTATTGGTGTAGAGCAATGGTCACACATGTTAGTAATGACCAGGTCAAGGATGTTGCTACCTCTAGTGGGGGTAAGAATGAGCTGGTCCACGGCACTGGAATTAATGAATTCCAGGAAACGTTGGGCAAGTGTATTGGTACATGAGTTGTTTTCCCAGTTAATGGAGGGATAGTTGAAGTCACCCAGTATGAGAGTGTTAGGTTGGACTCTAATATTCTCCAGGGGGCTCAGGAATGTGGAGTGAGTGTCTTGGGACATGGTTGGGGACCTATAACAGGCTACGACCTAAATTTCTATGTTAGCCAATGTTAGCTGCACCTGAAGTATCTCTGATGCATTATGTTGGGCTACCAGTCTGGAGGTGTGCGCATCCTTTATGAATATTGAAATACCACTGCCTTTGGAGCTTCGGTACAATTTCTGGGGCCAAAAGGTATGGAATGAGTTATAGCCTGGTAGTGCAGGGGTGATTTCTTCTGCCTTGAACCAGGTCTCTGTTACAGCACAAATGTCGATGTTCTCCATTTTAAGGAGTTTTTTGAGCAAGTGCATTTTGAGATTTAGACTTCTAGTGTTGTGCAGCATGACCCTTATATTGCATTTGTTTGTAGCTGTTATGGTGGTAATTTGGTCTTTGGAACACTGCCTAAAAAGGCACTATAGGGGTGGTAAGACCCTTGGCCAGCACCCAGAAGCCCAGGGGTGACAGATGCAGGCCATCTCTGGCAAAGCATTGAGGTCTGTCAATCATGTCACCCTAGGCAGAGAGATACTGGATGCCCTTAGAATGACACCAGAAACTTAGCCAATTGTTGAAATCAATCATTTTCTGCTTGTACGGTGGTATCATTCTGGGTAATAGTAGGATGCTGCTTAAGGCTAGGGTCGTGCCTGCCTGTGCTACATAATCTGAGAGCTCCTCCATGTCTCTTTTCATGTAGTCCAGGGAGGTACATCTCAGATCATTCACACCCACATGTACAATGACAGAGTCATATCTGTACCTGTTGTTGAGGGACCCAAGTGCATGCGTTATATAGCAGATCCTGACACCTGACAGGCAGTTGACTGTTACTTTCTCCTTATTCAGTGTAGTGAGTTGGACATCAGTGTGCCTCACTATTGAGTCACCTATGTCGAGTGTGACGGGCATGCTGTTTTGTCTTAGGGGCTTCGGTTGAGTGGCACACTGTTTAGGAGAGTTATGTGTCTCATGATTAGTGTTGTTTTGTGGTGGTCAAGTGCGTTTCTGCCTTTGAGATCTCTGCTGTTTGGGTAGATTTTTATTGAGTACCTCTGTGAATGTGGGTGTGTGGTTTGTGTTTTTATGTGAATGCAGTGCTGGTGTGTATTCTGGAGGGCTATGTGTTCCATATGATGTGGTGCAAGTGTTGACCTTCTCCTCTTGACCAGTTATTCCGGTCTTGGCTGGAGAGTCCGTGGTTTCCGATTTGAATATATAAGTGCATCTCTTGCAAGTCTGAGTGTTGGGAGGTAAGAGGAGAAGGTTGTCTGTGTACATTAGGCAGTCGCTACATTGCCTCAGGATGCCCAAGTTCATCAGATTAATAGGAGCACAGGGGACTGACATTTAGACATGCCCGGAGGGGTGGGCATTAATAATAAGTACTGGAGCTAGTAGAACTTTTAGTGCTGGTAGCACTTTTGTGTGCTACAATAATTGCTACAAGAAGTCTGGTATGGTAAAGTGCTAGAGTAATAAGCTAGTAAAAGTGCAGGAGAGGAGAGAACTAGCAGATCTAAGGGAAAAATTGAAGAGCAGACTTTGGCACCTCTCAGAAGCTTACAAAGTGTCCTGGTTACAGCAAATCTGAATCTAGACTAGACTAGTTACAGGAAAGTCGGGAAACAAGTGCAACGTGGGCTTTTAAACCAGAAAGCTGAAAGAGATGGAAAAACTGCCCAAACGGTCAATAAACTACAAATTCTTCTTGTGAAGGAAAGAAGAAGGGACAACCTAAGTCAAAATGGACTATTTTCAAAGGGCTGTCTAAGGATATTGCCTTTTGTTATACTCATCAAAAGTATTCCAGGGAAGGTCAAGGCCCACTGTACCAGGACTTTGGCTTCATTTGTGGCTTTTTTTTTTTGGAAAGGGTTTGCTTCTGGAAGTATTCTAAAAGCTGCAACTTGGTAGTCTTTACACACATTTACAAAGCACTATAAGCTTGGTTCGTTCTCTAAGTCTAGATCAGACATTGCTTGGATCATTCTCCAGGGTCTTCTGGAATCTTCTCCTTCTTCCTCCAAAAATGTATAAGCTGTGATAGTCTGGCCATAGAGCTAAGGCTACTGCAGTGGTGGCCAATGTGATGAACATGGTACAGATGTATAAGGTGAACTTACCATAACAGTAGATGTTTGCATGATCACTGCTGCAGTGGCTGCTCCTTCCATTTATCCCCCTTGTTTATTGATGTGTTTTTTATGCTAGGGTCTCTGCTTACAGAGCTCTGCCTCCTTCTCCCTCTTTCTGCTGACAGGAAAAATCTGAAGGTCTTTGCACCCATATTTGTCTTTTCATTAGCTCAGCTTGATCTGCTTGACAGTCTGTGTGCATTTAATGTGTCCTCAAGCTTTGGAAACTGTCCAACTGTTATATCCTTGGCAGGATATAACTTTATTGCTGAGGCAACAGCAACAGTGATCTTTCAAACATCTTTTGTTATGGTAACTTCAACTTGCACAACTGTACTTTTGAGGTCTTGTAGGTCAGGCAAAGGTCACACTTAAGGATTCTGCATAAGACCGTAAAAAGTGACAGAAAATCAGTACATGCTGGACAGGTAATTTTACTTGGGCCTTTGATCTTTCTGATGAATTGCTGAGTTCTCTCAATACCAATTAAATGTCGGACAGATACATATTAAAGGGATCATTGTATTCAATTATGAGTCTAATGAGGAATGGGAATAGAAAGAGATGATAACACCTTGGACCGTCAGGTAATACCCTTATTAATCACTTAGACTAAATTGCATGATTGTCTAACCACCATCACTACATGATTGTCAAAGGAGATCTTACTTTTTTAATAAATATGCCCAGGTCTTTGATGAGTATAGATTTTCATTGCGGAGTGCCATTGATGTGGAAGGAAGAAGGCTGTTCCTTTGTGCCAAAGGAAATGATACTACCTTTTTGGCATTTAACTGAAAACTGCTGTCATAACACCAGTTGTTTGTGCATGTTAGACCTTCTTACAGATTCTGGGAGTACTCAGGGGAGTTGATGATGACTCCAAAATTACAGTAATTGGCAAATGTAGTCAGCCAGTGGCCTTCAACACTGGCGTTAACATCAGACAAGTACATTTGCTGGATTCTGTTTGTGAACCAGGTTGACATCCATCAGGTAATGTTAGGGTTATTGTTTAGTTTGATAAGTTTATCTATGATAACCAAATGAGAATTTGTACTGAAAGTTTTTGCTAGGTCAAGTATGTTGCTTGCATGTGTTTCAGTAACATTTTCAAAGAAGCTCTTCAGGTCAAGGAGGCAGTATCTTCCCTTCACAAGCCCAAAACTGATTTGGGTCACGGGACTTCAATCTGCCAATGTATACGATTATGAGGTACACAGTGATGTATTCCATTACCTTATAGATAAGGCTTGTAAGACATATGGGCCTATAGTTATGTGTATCACTGGTGGTGCCTCCCTCATGTAAGAGAATGACCACCTCAGATAAACAAACCTCACACACAAAGCCAGCTGAACAGCTGAGGTGAAACCCCATTAAAATCAAGGAAAACTTTGTAGACAGAGCAAATATGAGTAAACTGGGTTACATAAGCAGGCTTTCCAGCAAACACATAGTTATTTTCAATATATAGCAACCTACATTCAGCAACACATTTGCTTGACCTGTCAGTACAGAAAACTGTAGCTCCAACACTCAAGAGTTAACAAGAAGTGCAGCATTCCTTCATTCAAGTTGCTAAATACTCAATGTTTGCACACCTACTGCTAAATAAGCAGATTGGTAAAATGACATAAAGTTAATTGAAGTTTAGCAGTCTTCATTTTACTTCACTGTTAAAATATTTAATGGCCATTATTAAGTGAGTTACAGAATTCTGTGTCCTTTATAACCTGGATCGAATATTTGTTCACATTCTTGTTGCATAAGCTCATATTTATTGCTAGCTAAACAAAAAAAAAAAAAAAAAAAGAAAGAAAGAAAGAAAAAAAAAAGAAAAAAAAAGCATATTCCCATGAGTAGCATAAGTCAGTTCCACTCCATTTATAGCAGTGAACATACTGCTGACTCCATGGCATAATGAGCAAACTATATTGTCTTGTACGGCTATTGCAGTCAAAGGACCTTGATGAGCTCTGTTGATTTACAGTTAGCAAATACAAAAGTTCCTGTTTCATCCCCTCTTCAGGCCTTCTACTGAGCCTTAAAAAGAAAGCATACAACAAAGTGGTTCTTGTTATAGTACAGGAGCTTCATCTTGCCAGATATGTTTTTCTTCATTTCATGACTATTTTGTCACAGACATCTATCTTACTGATTAAAGGAAGTAGAAAACAGTAAAAGCAAAATGCAAACTATTAGTTATCAGCCTGTTATAAATATACATGCAACTTATCTTCATTTATTAAACTCTGTACAAAACAAGTTATGTTTACAGGCTAATGAACTATCTGGCTGAACGTTTAATCTGGGCCTCAATCCAATGAAAGAATTATATGAGAAATGACAAAAAAAATATCATAGCTCCAAACTTAGTAGCAGAAATGAGTGGTGAATTAACCCTTTACCTTCATGTCTTGCAAAGATTTTGTATCTCTTCACAGCTCCGGTAGGTGTTGGTCATTTGACGTGTAGCAGGTTTACATGCTCACCTGTGAGGCTAACAAAGTCAATATATACAGTTTTCTAGTCACACCAGCACGTGTTCACTTCTTTTGGGCTTACACATCCACGTAATATATTTAGCAAGTTATAATAATGCAAAGTTATTTAAATGCTACAATTTATTCAAAAATTATGAATGATGCATTTAAAAACCTAACACGCATAACTTTTAAATTGTAGCACAATTACGCCATTATAGAAACACAGAAAATCTAATGTTCTTTATATGTTTGTCTATCAATTTAAAATATTTGTCTTTGTACTTCGAGTTCATTGGCTGATAATTTCATTATTCACAAAGCTTTACTCTGTGTTGGAATGAAGAACTACCCCACACATTAGGTATGCACAATTTAAAGATAACTATAAAGAAAATAGTAATCAGAGAAAAATGAAACTGGTCATTTTGCACAAGGAGTGCAGTTTAAAATGTGCCTACATGTACTAAACATATGTGAGTTGATCCCTTTGATTCATTCACAATTGTGTAGGCTTCTTTCATTAGCACAATGAACAGCAGCGCTCATTTAATATGCAAGCTGCTCATAATTCCTAAACATTTATAAGCCCCTTTTCTTTGCCATAAGAAGTGTTGTAGGCCATGAAAGGGTGCAGGGAAGCCTGAGCACACAATGTAAACAAAACAGCTTGCCTATAGGCAAATCTATTATGCGAGCAAGTGCAGACAGCAAATACAAAGTAAAGGCAAGTTGATTTTAAAGAATTAAGATGCAGAGAAAGTTAAATGGGGAGAATGTACACAGAATGCAATGGTATTAGTGCAAAACTAAGTAGGAGGAAAGGGTAAAAGGAGAAAATGTCCTCAGCTAATGCAGTCAAATGTACTTATGTCACAAAGCACTTCCATAATGATGTAATAATAATTAATTGTGTCCCTACTTCCTGATCTATGCACATAAATTAAAACATACCTGCTAACAAAGGATGTGAATGGGACACAAAGCAATGGTGTAACAAAGGGGAGTAAATGTGATATATATTTTTAATAACATCCTGAGTTGAGTTGAGTTAACAATTAACCTGGATACATTAAGGGCTATTTGCATAGACTGCAGTCATTGAATATGATCTGTATGCAGAGGAGGATTTAAGTGTAATAATTGAAAGCATTGCTGTATTTTCCACATCATCATGTATAAGCAGGAAGAAATGAACCTTACAGCTGTTGTTATTCCCATCAGAAAGGGCCATGTTTTTTTCCATTTGTTGTCATTAGACAACCATAGAAAGGGGGATATATTACCTTTAACATGTTTTAGGCAAGCATGTGCTGTATATTCATATAAATCCTAAAGAGTAATATGACAGTACTCAAAATATGTAAGTGACAAATGATAACACAGATCTGATGACATTTCATTAGTTCAAGGTCTCCATTTGTAAATTTAGTGCATCTACTACATGATTATAGTAGGCATTCTCACAAACAACTGCCACCTCAGAACACAACACCTGCAACACATAGACCACACAGTCAGAGTGTCAAGCAGTCACAGCCCTTAAGGCCAAACACAATGCCAGACACACTAGTCATTGGTGACTCCATAGTCAGACACACTGACGTCCCGCTCACCAGACTGAGTAAGGAGAAGGTCACAGTAAGCTGCCTGTCGGGTGCTAGAATCTGCCACATAACGCATGCACTCAGGTCTCTCAACAGCAGGTACAAGTACGACTCAATCATTGTCCACGCTGGTGTTAACGACCTGAGATGTACCTCCTTGGACTACATGAAAAGAGACATAGAGGAGCTCTCTGATTATGTAGCCCAAGCAGGTATGACCCTGACCTTGAGCAGTATCCTACCTTCACCAAGAATGATGCCACAATACAGAGATAAGATGATCAGCTTTAACAATTGGCTTAAACTCTGGTGTCATTCAAAGGGGATCCAATGTCTGTCTGCCTGGGATGACATGCTGGACAAGCCACGCTGCTTCACAAGGGACGGCTTGCACCTGTCACCCTGGGATTCCGGATTTTGGCAAAGGCTCTTGCCACCCCATAGTGCCTTTTTAGGCAAGGCTCAAATTCTAAACCTACCACCCTAGAACACAACAAAGAAAAAACTAAGGGTAATGCTGCTCAATGCCAGAAGTCTCAACCTCAAGATGCACGCACTCGAGGCCCTTCTCAGTATGGAGAACATTGATGTCTGTGCTGTGACAGAAACCTGGTTCAAGGCTCCTGAGAGCACCCCAGCACTATCAGGTTTTACCTCATATCATGCGTTCCGGCCCCAAAATCCGGACAATACCAAGAAAGGAGGGGGGGTATCCATATTCATCAAGGACACCCACACCTCAAGATTGGTGGCAATGCACGATGCATCGGAAACCATCCAGGTGCAATTAACCATAGGCAAGACTGCTCTGCAATTTGTAGCATGTTACAGGCCACCCTCGCAAACTCAGGAACCTCACATGGCCTTCCTGAAAACACTGGAGGGGATAAATGTATCTCCGAACACCATCATACTAGGTGACTTCAACTACCCTAATATAGACTGGGAACACTACTCAAGCACAAACACTCTAGCCCAAAAGTTCCTGGAATTCATAAACTCCAATGCCATGGAACAACTAGTCACCATCCCCACAAGAGGAGAAAACATACTTGATCTCATCATCACGAACATGGGAGCACAATGTTCAACACCGGAAGTATACCCCTCACTGGTGAGATCAGATCACAAACTAATCTCGCTGGAGGTCCTCATCCCGCCCCCACCCGAAATGAAAAAGACCACAGTAAAGAACTTCTCGAAAGCCGACTTCACACTTCTAAAGACTAGTGTGGTCTCATTTAATGCCCCTGAGCCGGCAGTAAACATTACTCAAACCGCTCAATCACTTACAAATGCCTTCTACCAGCACCTGCAGGGCTGCATGGATCAGGCAATCCCAAGCAAAACAAAGACTCTTTGTACCAAAGGCAAGCGTCCAGTCTGGTGGACCCCAGCCATAAACAAACTCTACAACAAAAGGAGAAAGCTACTACAAGATAGAGCAAAATCCTTAAAAGGTAAGACACAGCTGATCACCATAAGTAAAAAGCTAAGAGCTCTCATAAAATCATCCAAAGCTAATTTTGAGAAAAAAATAGCTAAGGAGTCTAAAGACAACCATAAGGCATTCTTTAGCTATGTCAGAAACCTAGGAGGAAACTCCCAGATATACTCAGAATTAGTTCAAAATGATGTGAAGATTACTGATCCTACAGACATTGCCAACATACTGGCATACAGGTTCAGTGCAAACTTCTCCCCCCCCTCCCCCCCTAAAGGAGAGATATCTATACCAAATGATTGTAGCCCCCCAAACATCTCTAACGCCCAGGTGAGAACTGCTCTCTCCAAGGCAAAGAACACAGCATCCATGGGACCTGATGGTGTCCCCGGCTGTGTGCTCCATGAACTCAATGAGGAATTAAACCCACAGTTAGGACATCTGTTTAATCTTAGTCTCACCTCCGGATACGTACCGAGGGAGTGGTGCACAGCGACTGTGGTCCCACTCCACAAAGGCGGTGCCTCCACCAACCCTGGAAATTACCGTCCCATTAGCTTGACAAGCCTTATCTGCAAAGCCATGGAGAGGATCATAATGGATCTCATAAATAAAGACATAGGGAATTTGCAGACTTTGGATCCAACCCAGTTTGGCTTTGTCAAAGGCAGATCATGCCTTTTAAACTTGGTTGACTTTGTCGAAACAGTCACCAAGGCCATTGACAAGGGAAAGGCAGTCCATACAGCCTACCTAGACCTGGCAAAGGCTTTCGATACAATACCCCACTCGGGTATCATTGAAAAACTCATCAACTTAAATGTAAACCCATACATTACAAGATGGGTTGCAAACTGGCTGAGTGACAGAACCCACAGGGTCAGAGTTGCTGGTGCCATGTCAGACTCAAAGCCTGTCACAAGTGGTGTCCCACAGGGCTCAGTCCTGGGCCCACTCTTGTTTGGCATCTAGTTTTCTGAAGTACAAGCAAACACAGGAGGGTTATGGCTGACAAAGTTTGCAGATGACTGCAAACTGGGCGCCGTAGTCGAAAACACATCCGACACAGATATCCTTCAGAAGGGTCTCACAGAAACGGATAACTGGTGCCAGAGCCATGGCCTAAAGTTAAATGCCAAGAAATGCATAGTCATACCCTTCGGGAAAAACAAGGTTACCACTAGCTACCATATAGGTGGCTATCCCCTGATCACAGAAGAAGTTATCAGGGACCTGGGGACCCAGGTTGACAGTAGCCTTTCATTCGACACTCATATTGCTAAAGTAGTTAGGAAGACCTTCTACATTGCCCACCTTATCATGAAGGGATTCACATCTAGATGAAGGGAGGTCATAGTCTCCCTATACTCATCACTCATCAGACCAATGATCGAGTACAATGCCCCATTCGGAATGTATCTGACCTGACACTTGCAGCAGCTGGAGAGGCCACAAAAGTTCCTCACCAAAAGGATAAAGGGTCTCAAAAATCTGTCTTATGCTGCCCGACTGAAAGAACTCCAGTTATATTCAGTTGCTTACCGCTTGCTCAGAGGTGACCTGTGCCTGACATACAAGGCCATGTCAAACCCAGATTTGATGAACATGCTTCATCTCAAAAAATCTAGATCCCTCAGAGCCACAAGGGCGGGAGACTTAAACCTCGACACGGCTATTAATAGGACGTGCTGGAGGGATAGATTCATCACCCAAAGACTCCCTATGCTGTGGAACAAAATCCCAGTTTATGTGAGGCAGAGCACCTCGCTGGCATTGTTCAAGAGGAATCTTGACCAATGGATGGGAGATCGCAGATACACCCCAGGGGTTACCTCAGTGTCACTGCTCGACAGAGGCACAGCAAAATAATGGGCATAGTTTCTCCAAACTAAAGGGGTGGCGTAAGCCACAAAACTATGGGCTAGGCTTGTAAATGCCCTCGGGCAGATAGCCTAGTATGAACCTATGAACCTATGAACCTATGAACAAACTGCCATAACAGCACGTAAAAAACACAAACACACAAGGAAGTGTCCTAACACAGACCCAATGACACTTTATGATGATCTTGCATTAAAACATACAGCATGATATGTTATTAAGCTTTACAGTGTGAAGAAAGAAAATACAGTAATACAGAAATGTTTGAATGAGGACATGTAGAACACAGCATTATTATTTAGCAAGTAAAAAATGCCTGTGTGCAATCAGTGACATACTCACCATTTGCATTTTACCAGACTTGAATGCATAGCAGGACAGATATCAGAAAGCTGCGTATCAACCTTTGACACCACAGAAACAAGCACATTTCTTGTTTCATGAAGAACACCCTTGAAGGGCTTATAGCAGGTTCCTACATTGGTAGGTATGGATGCCCATCCTTGCAAGGTGATGCTTTAAAAAAGTGTCTCTCTTACTGTGCTGTAAATATTTTCTTTGCCTAAGCAACTCTTGTCTGACACAGTTATCTGAAAGACAGATGTTACCAGATTTAAATCCCTGCTATCATGCCGCTCATTCTGCAGAGCTGTGCATTGACTGGGTCTGTCACAAGACATGATAATGGAGCTTGTCACAAATAACTGAAATGAATGTCTAAGAAATAACATTTGATGATAATTTGTAAAGTAGTAATATGTTAGAATGATGACAAGTACGCAACTATGTTAATGTTCATACAGCTGTGAGCAGTGCAATATCAATGTTTCCTGGCCAAGGAAGCTGTTTCTGTTGTTTTGTATACATGCTGTCCCAGAACCTAACCACATTCTATTTGTGTAGAAATTCTATACAAATTATTACTGAAAGCATGTGTCACAGGAGCACTCACACCACAACATTGATAGAACAAGCATTTTGCTGCAAGGAAAGAACAAAATGAGTTTATATTTCTTTGTCCAAAGTAAAAATAGTTAATAATAATTTGATGCAGTGCTCTTTGTGTGACATCAGTACAGTTGTATAATGTCACATGTTGCTGGAATTGAACAGCAAGCTATACAAGCCCATCAACTAACGGCACATGTATGAATCACATGCGCCATAGTGGAAGTTTAAAACAGCTGTGAGACTGCACCTGGGTGATGTCATTACATCATATGATTGTGTTGAAAACAATTTGTATGAGATAAAATGGATGGGCAGGCATCTTCTGCTTTAAATCTACACATTATAACAGTGATGGATGTCATGGTTTACCTTCAAAATATTGATGGTTGGAATGTCAAACCCGCTTCTGCGAACTGCTCCTTCTTAAAAAGTCAAGTGTCGATGTTCCGAACCACAAAATCTCATCTCCTTTTTGACCCATATTAGCACTTGTTTGTAGGTGTGGCAAGGTTGGAAATCTCGACGTTCGGGTTTTTTTTGAATTTGTGAAGTTTCCGCGGTTCGGGTTTTGTGGAAATGTTTTGGTGGTGTGGCCGTTCGACTATGTACAGTCAACATTTTAAAAGTAAACTGGATATCATTCATGCCTAACCACACATAATGCCTACAGTCAGTCAATGTGTCTTTTGAACAGCTGATTATGGGATGGCAGATTCTACATGATACTGTGAAGAATGAATGTGCCACAGTGCAATTGCTTCTAAAATCATAAGATATTAGAAGCAATTGCTTCTAAAATCATAAGATATTTAAGCATTTGAAACTGTGATACATTATTTCTGCAAAGGATGCGTGTGCCTCTAATTTTTTATAAGACCTTTGCTATATGTCTATTTGTCACACATCACCCAATGATAGGTATCCCCAAAAACACGTGGTGTGTAATGCACTCTTCAGTGTGACAGTAGAATGGCAATCAGTCACATTGTTTGGAAAGTTGTAGATTCAGACACATGCCTTACTAAGGCACCAATATACAAAACATTGGCATACTTCCTCATGTCACAGGAAAGGCATTAGTTGTTTTCTTAGTAAAGCCAAATTTCATCAAGTGGAATCATCAGTATCAAATACATCATTTTTCTGTGAACAATGAGCAAAGATTTTTGAAATAGGAATCCCCAGCTATACACGTACACAGCAGATAGCTGGGTGGCAACATCGTTACCTACATGCACATTCACAATCATACCGACACAAATGACGCTAAGGAGTAATGGCTGGATTTGAATTGACTATCAAAGATCACTAAGTATAGAACATTGCCTGAATCTCACATGCCACATGGGATGTTGGTTTACACTTGTGACAGAGCATACTTGTATGGATGACATTACCACTGTTTAATAGGGTGGTGCTTCTGCTAAAAGGGAAAGAAGTCGGTTGAAAAGCATTGCAACACTACACAGCTAAACATTCTATATGCATAAGAAGCCTGCACTGTGCTGCACAATAGACAAATACAAGGATTACTAGATTCAAACCACCTGCCTATTTTCTTCCACAGTCTAGAGAGCACAGTATTAACAGCCAGCATCACAGTATACACAATGCTACAACTGCGATGTAGATTGTTTTTTGAAAGCATGATATAATCATTGTGTTTCTAAAACTGGGTATTGCCTGGGGATATTGGGATACTAGAAATGTATAGGGTAGCCCTTTGCCAGTAAAAATACATCTAAGTGGAAGTTTACATAAGGGGTGTTGTCATGGAGTCAAATGTACATTACAGTACACATATTCACACTGTTTAAACAATGTTGAATTTCTACCTCATACCTATCTATTTACAGAATCTAGTGAACACAATATTAACTACAAGTGATAGAGGAGAACTCTGACTTTTATAGTGAGAGAGTGTACTTATGAAAGAATAACCTCATCAGTATGTTGCAGAGAAGATGGTTGTGTTAAAATTGGGATAAGGGGATGCGGGAGTCTTCTCCCAGGTTAAACTCTTGTGCTGAGTGTTAGTAGACACAATATGTCTGTTAAAGAAACTATATTTACTTACCACTTAAACCACACATACAAGTTCACCACAGCATGATTTGAACTCTCTACCTGTCTAGTTACACAATCTAGAAAACATAGGCTTAACCAGAAGTGCCACGGAAAAAGTCAAAATTTTATAATGTGAAAGTGCACTTATGAAAGGATGACTTCATCAATGTATTGAAAAAAAAGATGTTTGTGGCAAAAGTGGTTGGGGAAATACTCTCACAGTTTAAATTCACATCTGCTGTGGAAGCAATATAGATCAAACATTTAAGCCACACACATTCCCAGTGTGAGATTTGAATCTTCGAACTACCAAGTTACACAATCTAGTGAATACAGTACTAATTGACGTGCCACAGCAGAAGTCTGATGGCTGTAATTAGAGTGCACTTATAAGGGATGACCTCATCAATGTGTTGTAAAGAGGATGTTTGTACTGAAAATGGGATAAAGTGCAGAGGTAGCTGTGTCCACAGTTAAAGTTTTTCTCCTGAGGGGACCTGTGCACAGCACATGTGTTGCTGAAGCCTCACTTACCTGACACTAAAACAACATACAAATTTGCCACTATCAGATTTGAGCCACCTGCCTAACTAGTTGTATAATTTAGACTACATAGTGTACATCCTAAGTGCCACAAGAAAGGTCTGCATCTGGAAGGGAGAAAGTGGACTTTTGACACAATGACCTCATCAGTGTATTGCAGAGAATGTGTTTGTGTTAAACCATTCACTCCAACGGAGCTCTGGAAGAAATCACTGTAACTTCCAATGTACAGAAAAGCCTTCGGACAGAATCAAATCATGTCCTCACATTTCAAACAAGTGTTCATATCTCTGGAACAATAGGGATTATGAAAGAAGTATAAATGGCAAACCCTTCAGCACAAAATATTTTTATAGTGGTAGTATTCTTTAGGTTTTAGGTCTTAAACTGAAATTTATAATACACAGTAAACACAGTAACTATTGTTTTTATAATATTTTGTAAACAACATACAATATCTCAGCAACCACTCAAGTTGCACACATACTGTCATCAGCATTTTATTCATGCCTCTGAGAGCTTTCATGTGAGGCTAAGGAGTTCTGGCTGTGTTACTTGGCTATTGCGATATTTAGAAAATGTGAAAGTTATATCTATATAAATCAATATAATAAAAACAACAGTAAATATCTATCTACCTGCACTAGACAGAGATCAAATATTAATGCAGTTGAGTTTGCCACTGTGTAACCTTTAAAATGAAAAATTTTAAAACCTTGTACATGGCATAGTTTTGGAATTATTGATGCAAATATGAACACACAATACTTGATGCCTTGGGGCATAAGTAGGATGTAAATGCAGATCCACCTGGAGGCGTCGCTCAGATGTAATGAGTTTAAAGTGGGATAAAATGCATAAGGAGTTGTGTCCAAAGTTAAAGTTTCATCCTGAGTGGAAGTGGGCACAGCGTATCTATTGTTGAGACTTTACTCAGCCTTCCCTGTTTATTACCTTAAGCCAATCCCAATGTTGATAAATATTACCTGTGGCAGGCACCATTTTTAAAACTACAACCACCCTTTGAGCACCTCATGCTTGACTCTGCCAGAGAACTTATTAAAACTGCTTGAACTGGGGCACAGCTAACTGAAAGTTTGTGGAAATACAGGGTACCTACCTGAGTCTCCACATTCACTATCATATGTTCATTTATCAGTTTACTCTATTACCTGATTGTTTCCAGCCCCCTCATAAGAGCAACTAACAGGATCTCTACCCGCTTTGCTCCTCACCTGCCCCCTATTACCTCCTGCCCTCAGTGGTCCTACCTTTTTTACACTCACAAACCCCTCCCATCATTCCAATAGCCAACCACGGCACTAAACCCAGTACTACCTCCTCCATCTTCCCACTACTATCACTCCTCCTCAGCTACCATGTACAAGCACACCTTACCTATGCTCACTGCATGCACTCTCCTTGTATATCTTAAATCCTACCAAAACTCCATCATTCCCCCACTCAACCACTACCACTGTACTACTACTCACACCACAACTCATGTCCGACCCTCATTCAGCTCTCTTCCCACCAACTCAAGAACCATCCCTATGCACCCCCTGCATATTCTAGCAACTATATTACTCAAACATAAAGCATCCCTACAACTTAACATAGTAACCCTCCCACCATACCTATTACCCACAGAGCACAATCATAAAGTTTCCCTAATAAACAAACACATTCAAAGACTGAGAAAACTAATAACCTCATGCATATCAAAACTAGCCCTAAGTGGAGACATCCACCCTAACCCTGTCCCTACCATCTCCAACCTCAATCCTCATAATCAGACTAGAAACCACAACTTCTCCCATATCACAGCCAGTAGAAAGCCAAGTAACTTCCTTCTACTAAGCCTAAATATTAGAAGTATATCCAGCAAAGTCCATGAACTCCATGCCACCATAGACTTGTACTCCCCAGATATAGTCATCCTGACAGAAACCTGGCTAAAACCTCAGATTACCAGTGAGCAAATCCTCCCTACTGGTTACGGCATACTAACAGTAGACTGGATAAACAAGAAAGGAGGTGATGTAGCTATAATATTTAAACAGCATCTAAACAACCAGATCTTAAAATCATCAGCTCCACAAATAGGTAATGAAGAAATAATATATATATCAACCTCAAAATAAACCAAAACAAAACCATCAACATAATTGGATGCTACTTCCCACCTGGCCAAAACATCCCTCCACTAAAACACCTCCTCAGCTGGTCTACCCACCATCTCCCCCAAGAAACTATAATTTTAGGTGATTTCAATATTGACTGGCAATCCTGTTCTGACAACCATCCAACCCATCATGTAAACCTTCATGGCTTCACCCAACTAGTCCAGTCGCCAACCAGGATAAATAAAAACTCCAGCAAGCACACTACCCTGGATTGGATACTAGTCAGTAAGAGCCCTCAGTCATATATAACAGGCTGCTTATCAGATAGTCTCAGTGATCACTCCCCAACATTCCTACCCAAAAAAATATCTATACCAAGCTAAACCTGTCATCTACCATCAAATACGTAAAAAACTAAACTTTAACCCACTCACATTCATCTCATCCCTCAAAGAATGTAACTGGCATCCTCTAAAGTACCTCAGTCTTGATGACGCCGTTGAATTTTTTAATACTACCTTCCTGAGCATCCTTAATTACCATGCCCCCATAAGACTTTCCAGAACCAAAGCACAACCCTCCCCATGGGTGCAAAAAACACTAAGTCAGAAATGAAAAACAGGGATAAAGCCTGGGAGCACTGGTGCAAAACCAAAACCCCCTCAACTAGACAGAAATTCCTAGAACTACGCGATAGAGTCAAAAAGCTAATAAAACAGGACAAATTCCAATACTACCAGTCTGCCCTAGACTCCTCCCAACACAGCCCCAAACAATTCTGGTCCTCCATAAACTCCATCCTCCACCCAGGTAAAGTCAGTACCCCTCCTCCTAACATCCCTAACTCCTCCGAAAATATTTCTACCTCATTCAATGCACACTTCACACAAACCATACTATCACTAGCTAAACAACACAACCCCCCTCCCCTCCAACCAACACTTTCAACTAGTAATCTCCCCACTGACTTCTCTTTTTCTCCTGTACCTACCTCCAACATAAAAAAACTATTAACTAAACTTAAGCCCACCAAATTAGCAGCAGACAACCTCCCAAATGAATATCTACAAATCACAGCTGATGCTCTGGCCTACCCAGTATCCATCTTGATTAACCAATCTCTGTCAGAAAGTTACGTTCCCATACTATGGAATGTATCACATATAATTCCTCTCCACAAAGGTGGCCCCTCCACAAAACTAACCAATTACTGCCCCATAGCTATTCTCTCTCCACTCTCCAAAATACTAGAGAGATGCATTCACTCTCAGGTCTCAGACTACCTCCTTATTAACAACCTCCTTTCCAATATGCAGCATGGTTTCTGACCAAACCATAGCACCACCACTGCCTTAATCTCCTTTAATAACACCATCCTTCAGCAGAAAAACAATGGCTATCTCTCCTCTGCTACTTTCCTAGACCTATCTAAAGCATTTGACATGGTCCCACACAAACAACTCATCTCTGTCCTCAATAACATATCCTTCTCTCAATTAGTCAGCAACTGGTTTCAGAGTTACCTGTCTGACCACCAACAATCCATTGTATGGCAGAATGACATATCTCCCCAACTACCTGTCTCTATAGGGGTTCCCCAAGGATCCATCCTTGGATCCCTACTCTTCTCTATTTTCACTAATAATCTAGCCTCTGCCACCAAACATGGCACACTCATACAATACGCAGATGACTCAGCCATCATCTGCTCAGCCCAGTCCCTACCAAAACTGCAAAAAGTCACACAGGAAGTCTTTTCCTCTGTTGAAACTTGGTTATCCGATGCCCAGTTAATACTCAACCCAAGCAAAACTAAACTACTCATCATCCAACCCACCAAACATACTCACTATAACATCACAGCAAAAGACAACACCACTATACACCAAACAGAATACACCAAATTGCTAGGAGTGGAAATAAACAATAAACTAAAATTTGACATTCACATATCCATGACCATAAAATAGTCCACAAAAAACTAGGAATGTTATACAAAAATAAGTAACTTCTCACCAAAGCAGCAAAGATTTCAGAAGCAAATTCCCACCTTATCTCCACCCTACTTTATGCCTCTCCAATATATACCAACCTAAGGCAATGCGATCTAAACAAGCTAGAGACCTGCTACAACAAAATTGCCAAATTCATCACCGGGGCATCCTACCATAGTCACCACTGTCTCTCACTTGCTGAACTGGGCTGGCTTGAACTCCCTTACCTCCTTCAATGGTATCAACTCACACTTGCCCACAAACTAGTAAACCATCCACTAAATGTCCCATCCTTTCCAGAATCTACTCCAACCCTATCGCACCACCAGACCACTAAGATCCAGCAACAAAAATCACTTGTAGATCATTAAAGCCAATAACTGTGCTGGTGAAGCACTATTCTCTTGCACCATAGCCAAATTATGGAACTCCCTCCCACCCACAATTACCTCCTTACCATCATGCACCCACTTCAAAACTTTACTAAAAGCGCACTTAAAAACATGCTAACTATGCCCTTGCAACTGCCACTCAAATATCACCCACCCCATCCAACCACTGCCTTTCTTCCCACCCCACTAACTACCTTGATTATAGCAAGCTCAGATGCTCATAAGCCTACTACTTATTATACAGCAGGAACTTCTTATTGTAACAGTTGTTAATGTCTGTTATGTACTTCACAGATAAAGATTCTAGTTGTCTACTGATGTACTATGTTCTTCATCTGTAACTATGTTTGTAATTAATTACTATGTTAATCAAATTGATAATCGCTATGTAAATCCAATGTAACTAATGTCTGTATATTTTAACTGTGGAGCTTTTCTCCCCGGGCCTCCGCTGAAAATGGACCTACGTCCAGTTGGACACTCCCAGTCAACAAATGAAAAATAAATAAATAATAAATAAATAAATACTTACATGACACTAGAACCACACCCAGACAATTTCAACACTGTCAGATTTCAACCAATTACCTAACTAGTTTCACAATCTGGAGAACACATTATGAATCACAAGTGCCACAGGAAATGTCTGAGTTTTAAGATATGAAAATGCACATTTGTGAGTACCAAAACTTCACTGCTTGGAACATCAGCTACTGTGCATCATAGGTTTTGGGACAAATGCATGTCTTTGGATAGGCCAATGTAACAGCACTGTACATCTTCCATGTAATTACATACTTCTCTGATAACATGTATATACTGTCATTCATGTACATTGCACTACTGTGAGTGACATACCTATTTCATAGTATGGTTGTCAATGACAATCACAACTGCAAAAACAGTGGATTGTCAAGCAAAGATTCATTTGACAGCTCATACCGGGGTGAATGCAAACAGTGAACATTTATTGTGTCACAGTCAATTGTCTTTTGACTCATGCTTGCACAATGTACATTGACTATACGAACAGGCACTTCCTTAATATGACAGTGCACTTCTGAATAACAGTTATGGATTATATGTGTAAAGGTTACACACTATTGTAACAAAGTTACAAATGTAACCATTGGTGTGCAGACATACATTAACAGACTGAATTATTTGAGTCAACATCACTCTGAAATTCATATACCTTGATTCAAAATTCCATTAACAAATACAGAAGTTGTACAAGCTACTCACATCATTTTTTTCTGTAATTTTTTTTTTAAATATGCTTCATGAAGTGCCAATGGCAGGCTTATTTCTGTGGTTGATGGCAAAGTACTATGACATGTGCAACCATATATTGAGGTGTTGACCTTAGAATGGGAATGTATGGTGCTCTATGCTGACATTTGTGCAAATAAGCAGTATGCACAAATAAACATGTCTGAATCTGACACAATACAGAACAGATATGTGCTGTGGTCACATTTCAGTTGTCATGATTTAAACATTTGTCCTGACAGTTGCAGTCCTTCAATCTTTATATTCATGAGAAAAACATAAAGAAACAAGTATGTTCTTGCTGGTGGAAACATGCTTTCTGTGATGACACAGAAGGGATGGGAAGAGCTGGGCATTCGGTGACAGGAATACACATAAAGACATACAAAGAGATTATTTTATGGTAAATTTCTGCATATATTTCTGCTGTGTTTCTCTTTGGCTTCTCATCATAAAAACTCTAGAAAATCAGTTCAAGACAGTCTTCCAAAAAAAAGGATCCAGCAAATTTATCCTGCTGCTGTATTAATGTGCTTACTCCCAATAGGGGGCAACATGCCGTTGCCTTCATATTGTTTTGAGTCACCTGCACAAATGGAAAAGGCATTAAAAATGACCTTGCATTACAAAGTAAGTAGCATTTAAGTTACACATCATCAGGATTTCCTGTAATGGTTATTGTTCTGAAGGGAAACATAAAGAGAGTGACAGAAGGTCATTCTTGACACAGTACATACAATTACTCATGACATGAAAATTTACAACATATTGTATAACTGTCGCGATGAATACTTGTGACATAGATGACACATTTATCCACATAACTCACGTTACTCCTTTTGTGTTGGCTCAATCAACAAAATGTTATATGTTACACTACAGCATCCATAACATATATTCTTATTAGTAATGACAAAAGGAAAGTTTACAACAACACATTTGTGACACCAATACACAGGGACTACAGGTAACTTTTTTTTGTAATTTATCACAGACTTTAGCCTGTCCATTTCATATATAACATAGGGTGTCAATATTTATTCTGAATCCCATCATAAAAATATTTGCAAACTGGATTTAAACTGCATATTATGTGACTTCTTTCTCTAAGCTCAATTTACTTATAAACTACAGCACTCAACATTCCTCATTACCTAGAGGAAAACAGTTTTGGTACTTACTTTCCTCCCTTGCTTAGAGAAAAACAGCTCTTGTACTCACTTTCCTCACTTATCTAGAGGAAAATAGTTTTTTATTCAGGCATGTCCAAGGGTCAGCTCTCAGTGTTCTCTCCTGTATATCTGATGAATCTGTGTATCTTGGGGCAAAGTAGAAATTGCCACATGTACATGGACAACCCTCTCCTTCTATCACCCAACACCACAACCTGTGAGAGATGCCCTTATCTAGCCAAACTGGAGGTAAAGCTCTCTCCAATCAAGACTGAACTTGACAGTCAAGAGGAGAAGGTAAACACTTGCACCACACCACACTCATCACATAGTCTCACTAAATCTACACCACCTAAATCCACACATTGTAACACAAAATCATTTGTGGAGGCTCTCAATAATAATCTGTCTAAGCAACAGAGACCTCCAAAGCAGAAACACAAGCAACCTCCATCCCCCAATACAATCCAAATGGCACATAGCCCGCAGACTTAGTGTGCCACTCAACCATAGCCAATAAGGCAAAGCAACGTACCCAACACACTAGTCATAGGTGACTCTATAGTCAGGCACACTGATGTCCCACTCAACAGGCTAAACAAGGAGAAGGTTACTGTCAGCTAACTGTCAGGTGCCAGGATCCGCCACATAACCCACGCACTCAAGTCACTCCACAACAAGTACAAATATGACTCTGTCCATGTTGGTGTGAACGACCTGAGATGTACCTCCCTGGACTACATGAAAAGAGACATGGAAGAGCTCTCTGATATTGTAGCCCAGGCAGGTATGACCCTAGCCCTGAGTAGCATTCTGCCATCACCCAGAATGATGCCACAGTACAAGGACAAAATGATTGACTTCAACAATTGGCTAAGCTTCTGGTGCGATTCTAAAGGGATCCAGTATCTGTCTGCCTGGGATGACATGGTCAACAGACCACGATGCTTTGCCAGAGATGGCATTCACCTGTCACCCCTGGGATTCCGGATACTGGCTAAGGTTCTTGCTGCCCCTATAGTGCCTTTTTTAGGCAAGGTTCAAATGACAAATTCACCACCATAACAGGAACAGCCAAGCAAAACCTGAGGATGATGCTACTCAATGCTAGAAGTCTAAATATCAAAATGCACTCACTCAAGGCACTCCTTAAAATGGAGAACATCGATATCTGTGCAGTGACTGAGACCTGGTTCAAGGCTCCAGAGAGCACTCCTGCACTACCAGGCTATAACTCATACCACACTTTTCAGCCATGTAACCTGGACCGGAACACCAAATGCAGAGGTGTGTCCATATTCATTAAGGATATTCACACCTCCAGGCTAGTTGCTCGGCATAATGCAGCCGAGGTTATTCAAGTGCAACTAACTCTGGGCAAAACTGCAATCCAAATTGTAGCTTGCTACAGATCACCCACCATGCCCAAGGATTCCCACTTGTCTTTCCTTGATGTACTGGAAAATATTAGGGTTCAACCAAACACCTTAATAATGGGTGATTTCAACTACCCCACCATTAACTGGGAAAACTACTCATGTACCAACTCCTTCACTCAACGCTTTCTGGAATTCATAAACTCCAATGCCCTGGATCAACTTCTCCACACCCCCACCAGGGGCAACAATATCCTAGATCGAGTCATTACCAACATGAGTGACCAGTGTTCCACACCTGAAGTCAACACCTCATTGGTCCGATCTGACCATAAGCTAATTACCCTAGATATCCACATCCTGCCCCCACCCCCATTAAGGAAACCATGGTAAAAAAATTCTCCAAAGCCAACTTCATGCTTCTTAAGCAGAAGTGGTGAACTTCATGACACTCATCCAGATGGACAATACAGTTATGACTACTGAATCTTACACAATTGCACTTTATAAGCACTTACATGAGTGCATGGATCGTGCTATCCCAAACAGAACCAAGATGCTATTCTCCAAAAAAAGGAAGCCAATCTGGTGGTCCCCTGCCATAAACAAACTGTACAACAGAAGGAAGAAACTGTTGCAAAAGGGAGTAAAATCCCATGAGTGGAGGAGCTGCCTGGTCAGCCTCAGTAAGAAGCTGTGATCCCTGATAAAATCCTCCAAAGCTAGTTACAAAAACAAAATTGCCACTGATTCTAAACACAACCACAAATCATTATATAGCTATGTCAACAATCACAATGGCAACACTCAGATCTGCTCTGAGTTACAGCACAATGGCACTAAATATACATACCCAACTGATATTGCCAACATCCTGGCAGATAGGTTCAGTGCTAACTTTACCCCCCTCTCACCCTCTAAAGAGCCAATCTCTATACCGGAAGAATGCAAAGTTCCTGTAATCAGGGCTGCACAGGTAAAAACCACACACTCCCAAACCAAGAACACAGCATCTATGGGACCAGACAACATCCCAGGCCACGTTCTACATGAACTACAGAACGAACTGGCACCCCACCTAAGAACCATGTTCAATCATAGCCTCACCTCAGGCTTTGTGCCTGCTGAATGGCGCACAGCGACGGTTATCCAACTTCACAAGGGGGGAGCCACCACAGACCCCGGGAACTACCGCCCCATTAGCCTGACGAGCCTGGTCTGCAAGGCCATGGAACATATCATCATGGAACTTATAAACAAGACACTGATAATCTCCAAACTCTGGACCCCACCCAGTTCGGGTTTGTAAAAGGCAGATTATGTCTCCTAAACCTGATAGACTTCTTTGAAGCAGTCAACAAAGCCGTAGACAAGGGTAAGGTGGTTCACACAGCCTATCTAGATCTTGCCAAGGCTTTCAACACCATCCCCCACTCTGGAATTATAGATAAACTCACTAAACTAGGTATAAATCCCTATGTCACAAGATGGGTTGCCAACTGGCTCACTGACAGAACCCACAGTGTGAAAGTAGCAGGCTCCAAATCTGACTTCAGACCTGTGACAAGTGAAGTACCACAGGGTTCAGTCCTGGGTCCTCTCCTGTTTGGTATCTACTTCTCTGAAGTACAGGCTAACACAGCAGGTCTTTGGCTAATGAAGTTTGCAGATGACTGCAAACTAGGATCCATAATCGAAACTCCTAATGATGTGGACATCCTACAAAAGGGCCTCAATGAGACAGATGCCTGGTGTCAAAGCCATGGCCTCAAGCCCAATACCAAAAAGTGCATTGTCATCCCCTTTGGTAAAAACTCTGTACCCATGAACTACAACATAGGTGGTAGTATACTTAACACCATAAGTGTGATAAAAGACCTTGGGACACAGGTGGACAGTAGTCTCTCCTTTGATAATCACATTGCCACAGTAGTCAAGAAATCCTTCTACGTGGCACACCTCATCACAAAAGGTTTCTCATCCAGAAAAAAAGAGGTCATTGTTTCCCTTTACTTATCACTCATTAGACCCATTATAGAGTACAAAGCCCCTTTTGGTATGTACCTCACAAGACAGCTACAACAACTGGAAAGGCTGCAGAAATACCTGACAAAGAGGATTACTGGCCTCAAACAGATGCACTATGCAGACCGTCTCAAAAATCTCCAGCTTTACTCCATCGCATATTGCCTACTCAGAGGTGATCTCTGCCTAACATACAAAGCTATGTCAAACCCAGAGCTGTTGGACATGCTCCACTTAAATAAATCCCAATCCCTATGAGCTGCACGCTCTAGGGACCTAAATCTTGTCACCACAATAAACAGAACATGCCGGAGGGATAGATTCCTGTCCCAGAGACTTCCCATACTCTGGAATAAACTACCTATCTATATCAAACAAAGATCCTCATTAGCACTCTTCAAGAAAAATCTTGATGACTGGATGGGAAATAGGAAATTCACCTCGGGGATCACCTCTGTGGCTCTGCTCGACATGGCACAGGAAAATAATTTTCTTGGGTGGCAAAAGCCAGGGTACCTTTTTGGCTGGGCTTGTATAGGCCCCAGGGCCAATAGCCTAGTACCTACCTATGAACTATGCCACAGAGGTGGCTAGCTAACAGGTGGAATTTATTCAACCAGTACTGTCCAGAGTGATGACGAAAGTCTTCTGGCACCTGTCTCAATTGTGCTACTGATAGCATTCCAAATTAAATTTGTCATTTTGAACTCTTATTCATTGGTACGGGCTGCTGCCAGCCAACAGTGCCCAATGCTAAATGTTGTGCAAAGGATGAAGAAATAAAACATAGTAAATAAAGGAAACATGAAACAAGCAGTTAAAATATATTTTGTTGTCTTTCAATATAAACATATCTTCCTTAAACATGAGTATCTTCACACAACAGCACCCTGTCTAGATTTGAACTCCATCAGATCAGGGCATTAAAAACACATACTTCAGTTTATTGCCAATATGTGTCACAGACACAAACATATACTACTTAAATATATCAACTCCAAGATTGCACTTAGTGTAGTGAAGTGTAATCTTGGAGTTGATATATATATATATATATATATATATATATATATATATATATATATATATATATATATATATATATATATATATATATATATATATATATATGTAGCAGGGGATGTGGGTGGTGCAGGGGGGCTAGCCCCCTTGCTTACACTTGGTGGAAAGTGCTATGATTTATGTTGTTTAAACTCAGTATATGTATATGTGCTTTCAGTGTTTTGAGTTTCAGTGTTTTGAGTTTTCAAGATTTTGAAGTTTCAGTGTTTTGGTTTCAGTGTTTTGAGCTTTCATTGTTATGAAGTGAATATATATATATATATATATATATATATATATATATATATATATATATATATAAAACACATAGTTTCTATCTATAATATGTTACTGCTGAAAACAAAATGACCATAAGCACAGTGAGGTAGCTCAACCACTGCAGTTCACCATTCCATAACTCCACAGGAGGTTGCAGCAGCACCACCACAGGCAGTAATTTTGTCAAAATGATCCCATGTCTGGTATGGACCGAGGCAATTGACACAGGGGAAAGTGATAACAGTTCTGAGGGTGATGATTAGATTCTCTCTGGTTTCAAGCTGGATGTGGATGCACCTCTGTGACTCCCTATCTTTTCCCAATCATAGTGCCCCCCAACCTTTTGTGCCCATCACTCTCCCTGTCTGTCTTGTATTTCCTGTATGTCTGCACCTGATACCTAACCTACCATACATACCTGACCCTCTCATTCTGAGCATATTCCCCAACTTTCTTCTGTAACTACAAAAAAAAAAGTAAAAAAAAAATATGCCCAATACATAGCAATCCACTTTGGCTATGTATCATTTTAACATGTGTGATTTGGTCCAGTTGCCTATACAACATTATTTTGTTGTTGTCACCCATCCTTGGTGTGGGGATGCCCCAAAGTTATGAAATTCTATGTACAATTCTACATTTATGGTGTGAAGAAGTGGATAGCTAGAGTATTCTCCCACCACCACCCTGCAAATTCCTGTATTCGTTCCTCTGTGTCCTACCCTCTGCTCGCCCTCAGTTTTCACCACTGTTCTATTGGCCTCTTTTTCATTCTGGCAGAAAATACAATCACACACAACACAGAGGAAAGAATGCAGTAATTTGCAAGGTGGTAGTGGGAAAACACTATAGCTATCCACTTATTTAGTTTTTTGCCCTTAGCATCTGCCCAGGGCTTCCATCAAGCACCAATGCTGAGTGACTGAATGGTGCTTCAGTCGTGCAGCAAAAACTGGTAAGTTTTTGTCATTGTCAATACCACTCTGCTTACTTTAATGCAAATGTGCTTAAATCCACTGTGCTATGGGAATACAAAGTAAAGGCAGAATAAAGGCAATACTTTGAAACAGTTCTTAGGCTGCTGGATGTAAAAAAATGGAAGTTCCCATGAGGTGTATTGAGATAATTCAATTGTCCATAGATTGATTTTTCTGCATAGTGTCAAGGATTCAATTACAGCTGTATGTCAATTTATTATTATTTATGTAATATGATATTCCTATCATATGTTTAACTGCAAATGTCTGTATTTAGCTCCAGTTGCAACATAACATTTCAATAATGCATCAGTAAAGCACTTACAAAAATGTTCCCTCCTCAATAGGGAGACTTAGTAAACCACCCTTATCCTGCTTATGTCTTCATCTTGTTTTTACTCTCCGATCCCTTCTTGCTCCTAATAGCAAAGACTTTGTTGCACAGAACATGGCAGAGTAATAATAAGGAAACAGCTGAGAGTTGCACACCGTAAAGATGGTCCTAAATGTGCCATAAACAAACTTTAGGTATTTCTCTCTCCATTTCTCTGTCTCTGTCTGTCTCTTCACCCTTTTTGCTTCAGCACGCTGTCACTGTCCCTTGAATTTTATGATTTAAACTGTTTAAATTAGGAGTTCCTCTGTGGTGTGTTGAGATAATGCTTGAATCTAGAGATGACTTTTGCATACTTTCAAGGGTTCTAATCTAAATAATGTCAAACTGTTGTTGACTGTTTTTAATAGACTATTTCATGTGTAGCTGTTGACTAGATATTGAGTTGAGCCACCATTTTCCTGGTTCTGCCATAATCTACGTGATCCCCTGCCTCCAACTTCCACTCTCTATGTCTCTTCCCCCTTCTGTGTCATCAGTCTGTCTCCTCAGCATTTGAACAAGCATGGCCCTGAGCAGCACCTGTAGCGTAAGGAAAATGGAATGCACATCTTCTGGCAAAACCTTGTGAGTTTTTGCCTTTGTACACATTACTTTGGTGCCCTTCATGCTATTGGGCTTAGCTATGTTCAGTCAGGCTAGCCTTCTTTCGAATAGGCTGAAGAGCTGAATGAACACCATGCAGGATGTTCAAATTTAAAATATTGTTAAGAAACATTCTGCATTGGTTGATTTATTATGCTTCTGGCCACAATGTACACCTTGTCTAATGTTAAAAATTGTCATTACGGTGTTGAAGACAGATACCTACATTCTCTCCTGTCTCATTGTTTTGTGACTGCCCCTTCAAACCATTAAAATTAAGGTTGCTTATGTCTCAGCCATGGTTATACTTTTCGACCCCTGCTTGCTCCCTATTGTATACACTTGATTGTACATATCACAACAGATTACTTATCAGAAAAATCATACCAATAACACATCCCAAAGATGTTAAAAAATGCCCCACAAAAATTAAACATTGTTTATGTGTCTCTATCCCTGTCTCCGTGTCTCTGTCTGTTCCTACTTCTGTATTATCACTGTTTACTGTTTCATATTTATTAAGGTACTGGGTGTAATGTACACATTTTGGGATTTTACAATTGTCATGACTGCAATGAAGAGTAATACATATATTCTGCTTTGCCTCAGTCTGTTGTCATACTTGAGCTTCATGAAGTAGGTGTTCCTATTTGCTGTGGTTAGATAATCCTCAGTTCTGTAGCTTTCTTTTGGAATATTGATAAGGTTCGAATCCTGATGTATGCCAAAGTGTTTTTGAAAGTTTTGTATGATTCATTTGGGTTTAAGTGTTGGATACTCATTTTGTTAACATGTCGTTATCCTGCTACTGCATTTCTGTGCTTGCTCCCTGTTGGGACCACCATTTTGTAAAAATCTTGACTGAAAAATTATGTTGACAAACTGAAGAGTAACACAACACAAATATATCAGAAATGGGCCATAAACTAATTTCTTCATATGTCTTTATGTGTCTTTCTGTCACCAGCTGTCCACATCTTATCACCCCTTTTATGCCAAATAAACTTCATTGATTCAAAACTGCTTCTATAAGTCATGTTTCCAACAGCAATAATATGCTTGCCCCCTCATGTGTTTCATAATACACCTCTATCATACATACAAGGATTGAGGGACTGCAGCTGTCATGACAAATGTGTAAATCATGACACGTGAAACATAACCATAACATATAACTTTCCTGTATTCCCTCAGATTCATACATGGTTGTATGTGTATACTTCTTATTTGTGTGAAGGTTGACATGGCGCACCATAGACTACTACTAATTTCCATTCAAAGTTCAATACCTCAAGATATGATCATGCATGCATAAGTACTTTGCCAGCATTCATGGAAATGAACTTGCCAGTGGTGCATTTCAGGGAGACAGTAAAAACAAATTACTACAAAGAATTATTTGAGTAGGTTGTGCAAATTCTTTGTGTGTTAATGGAATTCTGAAAGCAAGATATTTGGACTTCAGAGTGATGCTGAGTTAACCCAGTCTGTTAATGTATGTCTGTACACAAGCAGTTACACTTGTAACTTTGTTACAACAGTATATAAACTGTTCACCCATAATCCATCACTATTATTCAGAAGTGCACTGTCATATTTCGGAAGCATCTGTTTGTGTTGCCAATGCACACTGTGCAAGCACAATCCAAGACAACTGACTGTGACACAGTAAGTGGGTATTATTTGTATGCAATCATCCTGGGATGAGCTGTCAGGAATGCTTGGTTGGCAATCCACTGTTTTACAATTTTGATTGTCATTGACACCCTACAGTGTGAAACAGGTACATGTGATTGACAGTAACACAATTAACATGAATGTCAGTATATAGATGTTACAGAGAAGTATGTAATTATGTAGGACAAGCTGAGTGCTGTTTTGTTGGTCTGTCTAGATGCATGCATTTGCCCCAAAAACATGTGATGCACATTAGATGATCTTCCAAGTAGTGTAATTCTAATAGTTACAAATGTACATTTTCACATAATTATAGTCAGACTTCTCCTTTGTCACTTGTTATTCATACTGTGTTATCTAGATTGCATAACTAGTTGGGTATGTGGTTTAAAGCAAATAGTAGTAAATGTGTGTGTGTGTGTGTGTGTGTGTGTGTGTGTGTGTGTGTGTGTGTGTGTGTGTGTGTGTGTGTGTGTGTGTGTGTGTGTGTGTGTGTGTGTGTGTGTGTGTGTGTGTGTTTTGTGGTAATGTCAGGAAAGTAAAACTTCAACATCAGATGTGCTGTGTGCAGTTCCACTCAGGAGATAACTTTAACTTTGGACACAACTCTCCCTGCACTTTATCCCATGTTTAACAAAAACATCTTTTCTGCAACAAACTGATGCAGTCATAGGATCATAGGAGGTTACTAGACTAATGGCCCTGTGACCCTTACAAGCCATGTCAAGAGTTTATCCCCAAAAAAGAAACCTCAGTCAGCACCCATTGCCCCTGTCAATGAGGGACACAGGTGGTACCCCTGGGACAAATTTGCGGTTTACCATCCACTCATCAAGGCTCCGCTTGAAGACGGACAGTGATGTACTCTGACATATATGTGAAGTCTGTTCCAGAGACCAGGCAGCCTATGAGATACAAACTTATCTCTCCAGCAGGTTTTGTTGATGTTGCATATTAGATTTAGGCCTTTCGAGCGAGTAAGGTGCAAGGAGTTAGACTTACGAATATGGAGCATCTCTAGTAAGGCAGGGTCTGATAAATAAATAAATAAATACAATAAAAGATTGCCTCATAGGTGAGACACAGATCACCTCTGAGCAATCTGTATGATACTGAGTAGAGTGATAGTGATTTGTGTCTGTCCACATAGGACAGGTGTTGGAGGCCATGGATTCTCTTTGTGAGGTATTTCTGTGGCCTTTCCAGTTGGTGCAGCTATTTGGAGAGGTACATACCAAATGGGGCATTATACTCAAGTGTTGGCCTAATGAGGGAGGAGTACAGAGCAGTAATAACCTCCTTTTTCCTAGATGTAATACCTTTAGTTATGAGGTGAACCAAGTAAAAGACTTTTCTGACCACTGCTACATGATGGTCGAATGTGAGATTGTTGCCAACCTGAGTACACAGGTCTGTCATCACAGGTTGTGTGCTTAGTGGGTTGCTGTTGATGTGGTAATCAGAAGGGACCATATTTTTGCCGAATGGTATAATAATACTTTTTTGTGTTTAACTTAAGGCTATGATTTTGGCACCAGTCATTTGTTTCTGTGAGACCCTCTTGCAGTATGTTAACATCATTTGGAGAATCAATGACAGCACCCAACTTACAGTCATCTGCAAACTTGGTCAGCCACAGGCCTTTTGTCTTTGCCCGGACCTCTGAGAAGTAGATGCCAAACAGTAGGGGTCCCAGGACAGATCCCGTGGGAACACCACAGTTTTGCTGTCAGTGGTGGAGGCACCTATTTTGACATTGTGGGTCCTATTGGTGAGCCAGTTGGCCACCCACCTGATGATATAGCAATTTACACCAAGTTGTGTTAGCTTTTTGATGATGCCTGAGAGGGGGATTGTGTCAAAGGCCTTGGCCAGGTCAAAGTGAGCTGTATGTACTCACTTTCCATCATCCAGGGCCTTAGTGACAGTCTCAAAGAAGTCAGCCAGGTTTAACAGGCCAAGATCTGCCCTTGACGAATCCAAACTGGGTGTGGTCAATTGCTTGGAGATTGCCTATGTCCTTGTTTATGAGATCCATAATAATACACTCTGTGGCTTTACAGATCAGACTTGTCAAGCTAATGGGGTGATAGTTTCCAGGGTCAGTATTGTCATCCTGTCAAAAGTGCACTTTCTCCACTTAAAAGTCAGAATTCATCTATAGCTCTTGTGATTCATACTGTGTACTGTAGATGGTATCCTTGGTGAATTTGTGTGTCTGTACGGGGGTACTAGTGTCAGGTAAATAAAGCCTCAACAACAGATGTGTTGTATGCACTTCCACTCAAGAGGAAACTTTCTTTGGACACTGCTTCCTCTGTACTTTATTCCACCTTCAACACAAACATCTTTGCAACACACTGATGAGGTGATTCTTTCATAAGTGGACTCTGTCACTATAAAAGTCAGACTTCTCCTGTGGCAGTTTCATCTAATACTGTGTGTCTACAGATTGTGTAACTTGATAGGCAGGAGGTTCAAATTTTACATTGGTGAACTTGTGTGTGTGTGTGGGGGGGGGGGCTTCAATGTGAGGTACATATAGCTTCCTGATTAGACATGCTGTATTTACTTCCACTTAGAGGAAGAATTTAACCTGGGAAAGGATCCCTACATCCCTTATCCCAGTTTTACCACAAACATCTTCTCTGGAACACACTGATGAGGTCATGCTTTCATAAGTGCAGTTTCTCCCTATAAAAGTCAGACTTCTTCTGTGGTGTTTGTGGGTAATACTGTGCTCTCTAGGTATTATAACCAGATAGGCAGGCTGTTTGAATCAAACATTGCTTAAATAATATGACTGTCTGTCCTTTCATATACAGTTGACTACATAACAACAGCCCTTATGTAAAAACCTACTTAAATATATTTTCACTGGCAGAGGGCTACCCTAAACATTTCCATTACCCAAGGCAATATCCATTTTTGGAAACACATTGGTTACATCATGGTTTCAAAAATGAATTACATTCCTGTTATAGTATGACTTATTCTGTGGCACTGACTGTTGATACTGTGTTTGAATCCAGCAATGATTTGACTGCTGTGACAGTGTTTGTCTGTCATGCAGTGTAGAGAAGGCTTCTAAAGCATACTGAATGTGTAGCTATGTATTGTCACTGTGTTCTTCAACCACCATTTTTCCTTTTTAGAAGGACATCACTGTATAAAACAATGGTGCTGTCATTGATTCAAATCTGCACTGTCACAATGGTAAACCAACATCATGTGTGGCATGTGCGATTCAGCCAATGTTCTGTACCTTATGATGTTAACTTGTCAGCTCAAATCCAGCCACTACTCTTTAGAGTCACTTGTGTCAGTATGACTGTGAATGTGCATGTAGGTAACAATGTTGTCACACAGCTATCTGCTGTCTACATGTATAGCTATGGATTTCTATTACAAGAATATCTATTCACTTTTTTATACAAAATGCTTTACTGTATAATGATGATGCCACTGGATGAAATTGGGTTTTCTAGGACAAATAGTTAGGCATTTCCTGTGGCATGATGAAATGAGACAATATTCTGTATGTTATTGCCTTAGTAAGGCATGTGTTTGAAACTGTGCATATCGGGCACGTTTGCCGTTCTGACATCACAGTGACAACTTCATAATGCATCACTCCTGCTTTGGTATAACTAGCAGCAGGCACTGTTATGTGAGAAATAGATGTAAACCAACAGTAATTTAAGGAAATTACAGACACATATCCCTTATAACCATAACATGATGTCACAGCTTGAAATACTGAAATATCTCAGTTTTATCGACACTTGCTCTGTGGTGTGTTCATTCTTCACAATGTCATGTAGCTTTTATTATCACTTAAGTCAGGTGTTCAAATCCCACAGTGAGTGACTGTAAGCATTATGCGCCCTTATGCTGTTATGTATATTTGACATCCACAGCTGTTATATACAATTACAGTAGGAGAAGCCCCCCCATCCTTTTTACAAATTTATATCATATGATGTAACGTCTTTACATAGGTGGAATCTCACAGCTTTGTTAATACTTCCACTTTGGTGCATGTAATTCATACACATATCATTAGTCAGTGGACTGACATAGCTTGCTGTTCAATTCCAGCAAAAGGCAGCATTGTATGAATGTACTGACATTACACAAACAACTTTGCTTTAAGTCATTCATCATGACACACATGATATGCCTATTCCTGTGGAGTCAGAGGTTGACAAGCAGCTTTCTGATAATCTATACTGACATGTGTTTGAGTCTGGCAAGATGTAAATGCTGAGTATGTCATTGATTGTTCATAGGCATTATTACTTAATTTCCATATACTAATCTCTGTACTGCATATCTTCCTCTAAACATTTATGTATTACTGCAATTCTTTTCTTCACACATTAAAGCTTTATAAGACATGATGCCTTACATAACATTTCTTGCTATAAGACATTATGTAAGATCATAATAAAAATGTGATTTGCCTGTGTTAGGATACTTTCTTGTGTGTATGTTTTGCTTACATGCTGTTATGAAAATATTCGCTGTAATTTCTCGTGAGTATGCCTAGTATAATCATGTAGTAGGTGTGCTCCATTTATGAACAGAGACTTTGAACCAATGAAGTGTCATTAGATCTGTGCTGTCATTTGTCAGTTGTGTATTGTGAATGTTATTATAGTTCTGTTTAGGATGTACATGAATATACAACACGTTTGTCTAATACACATTACAAGGTAATATAACCCATTTCTATGGCATCCAAATGACAAAATGGCAAAACAAGTCCCTTTCTGATGTGCATGACACAACAGCGTTTGGGCTCATTTCTTCTTGTTTATACATGATGAAGTGGAGAATACAGCAGTACTGCCAGATAGCACACATACAGTCCCTATTTATACATGTAGTAGTCACTAACTGCAGTCTATGCAAATAGCCCCTAATGTATCCACTGTCCTTGCTACCTGTTATCTCAACTTGGTATATTCTCAACATTAATATCCCTTTTGTTACAATGTTGCTTTGTGTCCCTCTCACATCATTTATTATCATATCAATTTTTAGTTATGTGTATGTTAACAGGATTAATTGTTATTACATCAATATGAAAGTATTTATGTTTAACATATTTCTTTTTGAAATAATCATGTTTGGCTGCATTATTTGAGTACATGTTCTCCATTTGCTATCCCCTCTTACTTACTATTCCCATTGCATTCTTTGTACATTCTTCCAATTCAATGTCCCCATGCAGCATAATTCCTGTAATAAACTTGCCCTTACTTCATATAAGTTGTCCATTTGTGCTCACGTATTTTTTGCTTTCAGGCAAGCTGTTTTGTTTATATTGTGTGTTCATCTTTCCATGCACCTTTTCTTGGCTACCAACACTGATGCTGGCCATGAAAAAGCACTTCAAAACGCAGTGAGCAGCATGCATATTCAATGAGCACTGACGCTCATACCTCTCAATGTACAAATTTTCACAGAATTTGTTACTTAGTTATTTATAGTTAGATATTTTTACTGAGATCCTCTTTAATTAGATATTTTTAGTTAGATATTTCTTTAGTGAGTTATTCGTTATTTTTTTACTATCTATTTTTACTACAGTTATGTATTCTCAGTGGTTATCTATTCCTTATATTGTATTGTCTGTAATGTGCTTTTCTGGTATTGTATTGTTTGTAATGTTTTTTTTTTCTTTTTGTAAAGGAGCTTTTTTTCCCAGGTCTCTGGTGAAAAGGGGCCACTGGCCCAGTCAGACATCCTTAGTAAACAAATGTAAAATAAATAACGAAAGAAAGAAAGAAAGAAAGAAAGAAAGAAAGAAAGAAAGAAAGAAAGAAAGAAAGAAAGAAAGAAATAATGTCCAGATTTTTGGCTCATATTTCTGCTCCATTTTACATAAAATTGCGATTTTCTGGCAAATTAGTGTGCAAATCATTAAAGACTGAAGTTAGAAAATAATGGAAGACATTTGAGTTTCAGACTTCATACCCTTCAGAAAATTCATGGTAATGCAAAACCTGTTAATCAGCTTTCTAAGTTTGTAAGAACAATATTTAAAAAACTGTCCCTATTTTAGAGCCTTTGTCCCACTTTTATTTACAGCTTTGTCCAAATTTCTTGCTCTAAGAGGTTGAGAGGTATGAAGCTGCTCATCATACCAACATGCGTAAACCTTGCAGGGTTCATGTGATGCCTACACAATTGTTAATGAATCCCAGTGACAGGGTTTACATAAATGCTATATAAGCTGTAACCTCTTCCTCACTTTACTGTGTGCTGAGTTGTAATGTTAAGAAATAAACTTTGCTGTGCCGATCTGTTTCCTTTTCACACAAAACTGAAACTTAACAGTTTGAAGCCTGAGCATATGTAAGTAGAATGAGACATTTTTTACAAAGCTTTTGGATTAAGTTTCATTTACTAAATACAGTATAAATGACTCAACCAAAAGTGAAAAGTTTGCAACTTCACAAGAAGTTGGTGAATTAATTTAACATTTCATAACTAATGCCCTTTACATTATACAAGCACTGCAGATTTTGTCCAATACAAATGACTACATCTGACCAATACTGCTTCACCCTATGAGGCCTCTTGGTCTCTTCCACATAGAGAATGGGAAGTGAGACTTTACTTGTCAGCATATCTTTCAGACATTTTTGGCACATGAAGGTATATTAAAAATACTTCACTGGACTGATAAACTCTCCCCACCACCTTCCTCTTTTCCACCTCTGTGCATATGTATATACATCTTTGCTTAATTGCTTAATCACTTTCCATATTTATTTTATTTAGCATTACGGCTTCTGCATTGCTTTCTATATATTTTCATATTTCTTTACTTCTAGGTCTTCATGTAGAACTTGTACTTGTCATATCATTTATATTTTATTACTCATGGAACTCCTCTGTCGTATTGTTTATATTGCACAACTTTTACATTGTTTATATTTGATTACTGCTTTTTTTTTCTTTTTGTTAATTGTGAATACTTTTAGCTGGTCTGCATTTCCAAATAGTCAATCTTAATCAGTGCACTACCCCTGCACATGAAAATAAATAAAATAAAATATACCACATGAAAGTAGCATGTTGATACTATGGGAATTTACTCATGAAGACGATTACATAGTATAACTGCCTGCTGATTCTCTGTGAGCACTGGTTATTCATACACCAGATAATGACTTGCAAATAAGACAAGATTGTATTTTTACCCCTCAACATATAAATGCCACATTCATTGAAGTATATTAAACCAGCCTAATGCCTATCTCTGCCAATATTTAGCAGTTTTATTTTTCATGTGTTTTTGCATTAATAATAAAGTTTTCACATAATTTAGAAAAGAACAAATGTGTTTTGCTTTTTGAAAACTGAAATGAAATCCAGCGATATTAATTCATTGCCATAATAATGTTGCATTAGGTTAGGAACCGTATGAAGTGAAGTCACTTAGAAAATTAATTAAGTGGAGATGTGAATCACTATACTAATGAATGATCAGTGATCATCCACCTTTAAGGAAGATAAGTAATAATTACATCTTCAGTACATATAAAGTCAGAAGCAAAGCAATTTTGGGTTCTTACACAAGTTAAATTAATTTACTTAGATTACTGAGAACCTAAACTACGGTGTAAGTACTAGATATTATCTTTCATAAATGTTTGCTATAGTCACTCTCCAAACCACTTATCTACTTTACTGTTATACATTTAATCATTCGTCTTAAAATCCTGGGTTTGATTCCCTCCTTCTCAAGCTATATCACATCAACATCTGCTTAAAACCTACAATTCTCAAATAACACAATTTCAGGGTGGTGCTACAAATCCATTGTTAACTCACTAACAGTCATTGCTTACATTCTGGCTATAGTGATTAACCAAACTTCTAAATGATAAGACACAATTCCAGTGGAATATGCCTAATGTGTAAGATCCCCACTAAAAGTAAGTACATCAGTCAGTGATGAGTTTTATGACCAGCAGTAAACCAAATCAGTCAGTGCAGATGTAAAGTAGAAGTGACATCCAAACCAGAAAATACATCTTTTATACTGTTAATCCATCCATCCGTCTGTCCGTCCGTCCGTCCATCCATCCATCCATCCATCCATCCATCCATCCATCCATCCATCCATCCATCCATCCATCGGTGGTGCAGTGGTTACAATTGTTGTCTCAAAGCAAGAGGTTTGTCAGTTCGATTCTTGGCTGGGGTGCCTTCTGTGCACAGTCTGCATATTCTCCCTGTGGTCACATGGTATTGCTCTTGTATCCTCCCACATCTTAAGACATGCAGTAGGTGGATTGGACACTCTAAATTGCCTGTGAGCGAATGGTGTGAATGAACTCCTTTGGCAGGGCTACCCACCCGGCAGTGTAAACCTTGGCTTGAGATGATTGTCACTGTGGAAGTGACACCCTGACGCCATGTGCAAAATGGGAAAAGGGGTTGAGGATGGATGCTGTTAATCCAAGTGCTAAAGTTCTCTAAGTTCCGGAATACAGTTGTGGTTCTTAAATGGAGTGTAATACAAACAAGACAGGCAAATAATATAACTTATCTTGTTGTTACAGTTAATGATAGGAACATCCTCCATTTTACCCACTGGATTTCATCCAATCTATCCAATATATTTTGCTGCAAACTGTGGCTGTCATAATGATGCTGGGCAGTCAGTACCAGAGTATTGGCTCTATATAAGTGCATATTGTTCTCTGGCCCTTTAACGGGAGAGTATTAAAGCAAATGGCTGCTAGTGAACTTCTTCTGACAGTCTCAATTCCCTCAGTCTCCATGTACAGAGAGCCAATTTTGAACAAATAACTTTACAAAAATTGTACTTCCAGAATGCCTTCAACAGAAGCATTCAGGCCTAATGGAGACATCTACTTTACGATAAAAACAAATAAATTCTAGGTGACTACACATTAAATTTATCCTAGCTGTACTGCTTCAGACAGCAGCTGTAGGTGTTTATGGCACTATATATCAAAATCTGAAAGTGGATATATGAAATATATATAATGGCAGCACAGAAAAGCAAACCCATAAATTTAAAATGTTGAGTACTCGTTACCTGCCGGTCCTAATACAATTTAGGAAGACAGTTGATGTTGTGAGCCAATGCCTGCTCTAGGCAGGAATGTACTAAGTAAATGTGAACTGTTTTTCATTGAATAGTGGACTTGAGCATATTGTTAACTACTACATAGTTGTCCAAAGAAGTAGAAATCCTCCTGATGCATAGACAATTTTACAATTTTCCATACTCTTTTGTGGCATAGTTAGCCCCATGTAGCTGAACATCAACTACCCCTAGAAACTCTTCTTATTCACTGGCTCTATCAAACCTGACAGCCATACTCAGGCTAAGTCTGACCTATGCTGGAGAGTGACGAAGTGAGCAGAGCTTTTTTTGGCAGCACTGGACTGCTGCCAGGGGCATTTTTTTTCCTTAGAACCTGCCTGCTGTGTGCACTTGCATCATCTAATGCAAAGATGTACAATGGGCTGTGTTGGCATAACATATATAACTCTTTGTGTGACCCAGCCACAGCCCTCCCCTCCTGTGTTCCACGCTGTTTATGCAATCAAACCACCACTTGGAATCAGCTGTGAAGCTGCATCCAAGTGCACATGCCTATCCTAGTGAAGGCACAATCATCTTCCCTGCCAGTGCCATCAAGTGCTTCAGCCAATATTCAAACTCAAATAACCCATGCGATAGTCAGAGCACTGACTCTATGCACCATCAGTGTATCTTGCCATTTTGCTTACTGATAACACGTTTGCCAGATTCATAATGGCAGTCTTAGTCTTTGCTAGGCAGGCAACTTGCATAGCTCCCCTCAAATTTCTGTATGACATTTTTGGAAAGTTGTAGGCAGGTATGTATACACCATATCTGTCTCAGCATGCAATTTTTGACATGTTTACTTTGTACTTCGAGGTGAGATGGACTTTATTTTTGAGTGTCCTTCTGCCAGCCTGACCAAGCTGATACTGCCCACTATTCCTCCTCCATCTCTGCTATCCTTGTTTGGCACAAACCCTCTCCATCACAGGGTTACCTTCAGTGGAATGGGGATAAATGTCTGAGATTCCCAAAGAGAAAGAAAGAAATTTTGTGAAAGGATTTTCGTTTTCTTGATGTAATTCAATAATTTAATTGCTAAATGTTTCACACTGAATAGTGTGCAATTATCCCACAAGGAAAACATCCCCAACTATATGATGGCTCAGTCCTCTGGTATGCAATCAGCCAAATTGATCCAGGATTGTTCCTTTCACATGGCTCCTAACAGCCCACAGGACCTCATAATCTGAATAGAACCAGAAAGTTTTTTCCCTCCCTTACCATGAAACAGGAGATTATCAGGATGTTTGACAGCATAGAAGACTAAGGCTGCTAACTGTTAAAAAAGCTGCTTCCCGTAGTTCAGGGTTTGTTTCCCTCAACCCATCAGCCTTCTATGGAATACTGAGTAATTCACTTAACAAGTGAGATAATTGGGAAATTGGACAAGACTCCTGAATGGTCTCTTGGGCTGCATTGCTAATAATTACCTGAATGTAAATAGGGAATTACTAGCAATGGTCTCCAGGGCTGCATTGCTACAGCATCATTGCATCTGTTTCCTTTCCAGTACCAGCCAGACTTATAACATTTGGATCACAATCAATGTTTTATCAATTTATGGCATGGAGCTGATCAGAACTTTCATTTAATGAAAAACCCTGGCATACATACCATGCTTCCATTTAATTAAATTATAGATTTTAAAATATTTTTCAATATGTTAGCCTAGGTATTTTTTTCTTAAACTTATTAATTTAAAGAGGACTTTCTTTTCAATATTAAAATGGCATGCTGTCCAAAACATGCACTATTTTGTTGGAAGAGGGCTATGCTTGTAGGGGTGGTGGGCAATATTCTTCAAAATGGTGTTCATAGGTTAATAGGTAAGCACTAAACAATTGGACTAAAGACCATTTCAAGACAAGATAAAAAAGCCTTATTCAAAGTTTCCCTCTAGCCTCAAGGAGAGGAAGACAAGATAGACTGGGAGAGAATGTGAGGCTGTTGATCCAATTATCTAGGTTTACTTTGATAATGGCAAAGGTGCTACTCTGCTTGGCATGTAGTGGAAGTTTGTTCTAGAGGTGAGGGATATGTTAGGATAGGAATCTATCACACCAATGTGTCTTATTTGTCTGCTGATGAAGGTTTAGTTTCTTTAATTTATGTATTTGATATATCATTACTTCTGTGAAGGAATAGCAGATCAAATTGAGTTGGACCTTTCATGGCACAAAAGTCTAGATATAGATCTCCACAGAGAAGTCTGGAAGAGACTGAGTATAGAGAAAGGGTTGCAGTCTCTCCTGATAACTAAGAATTTTGGGGCCATTGATCTTTTTAATTAATTAATTATGAATCTCTAAGTTTTCTCAAGTTGTGTGATATGTTTAGATAAATACATCCCAAAAGGTACATTATATTAAACAATTTGTTTAATAAGATATGATTAAAGGGGAATTAAAACTTTGCTGAATGTAGTGGAGATACCTCTGGAAATTAGATGGGCCAGATAAAAGACTTTCTGAACTACCATGGAGACATGATGATAAAATGATAAGGAATTATCAACAAGAGTACCAAGATCTCTTATAACAATGTCTGATTGGGGGGGGGGGGGTACATCTCCTTTATGGTACCTGAAACTGTTTTATATGCCAAAATGAACTATGCTACATTTTTTTACATTTAATTTGAGACCATTGTCCTTGGACCAATTTTTAACATGATCTAAGCCATGTTGGAGCAATTACGAGGCAGGTGAAGATCGAATAACAACACCCAATTTACAGTCATCTGCAAACATAGTTAACCATAGGCCAGAAGTGCTGGCCTGAGGGTCTGAGAAATATATGCCAAATAGGAGCGGGCCCAATACTGAGTCCTATGGTACACCACTGGTTACTGTATTGCTACTCTAACCATATGGGTTCTGTCAAACAATCAGTTAGCTATCCTTTGCACAATAATAGGATTTATATTCAGATTTACAAGTTTATCAGTAATGTTTGCATGGGGAATAGTGCCAAAGGCCTTGGTCAGGTCTATATATGTTGTGTGTACTGCATAACTACTATCCACTGTTTCAGCTACTCTTTAAAAGAAACTAATGAGGTTAAAGAGGCAGAACCTTCCTTTGATAAAGCTGAATTGATAAGGGTCCAGGGTTGTGATATTTTCAGTGTCTAGATTAATGAAGTCTGAGATAAGACACTCCATAGCTTTACATATGTGGCTAGAAAGACTAATGGGTCTATAGTTACAAGGGTCCATGATTGAGCCACACATGTATAATGACATTACAATAGCTATTTTCCAGAGTTTATGACCATACTTGGCACTGATAATCAGGTCACCTGGTATGTTGTCAGGGCCCATGGTTGAAGTAGTTTAAGTTTTTGAAAGTGCTAACAGAACTTGTTCCTTAATAATTAAAGGGTGTGGCTGGGATTGTGGAACCTGTGGGATAGCTATAACTGTGAGTAGAGTAAAATTTGCACTAATTTGTTAGCTAGGACATTAGCTATTTCCTTATGGTCAAAGAGTGTGATGTTATTGTAGAATAGCCCTGAAGATCAGTCTTGGGGCCTTTGCTGTTTGAGATATACTTCTTGGAGGTGGAGGCCAAACCTAGTGGGCTATGGCTGAACAAGGTCAAAGACGACTGCAAGCTGGGTGCTGTCATCAATTCCCCTAGTGATGTGTAGATCCTCCAAGAGGGTCTCACCCAAACAAATGACTAGTGCCAGAAACATGGCCTCAGACTGAATGCCAAAAAATGCATCATCGTTCCTTTTGGGATACAATCAGTCGTGAGGGATTTGGGCACCCAGATTGAATGGAAACTGCCTTTTGACCACCATATTATCTCTGTTGTACAGAAAGCTTCCTACATGGCCCATCTCTTTAGTAAGGGTATCTCATAGGGATCAGGTGGTCATAACATCCCTGTATTCTTCCCTTGTAAGAACCATTATCGAGTACAATGCCCCTTTCAGCATGTACCTCACAAAGCACATGCAGCAGCTGGAGAGACCACCGAGGTTCCTCACCTGGAGAATCCAGGGCCTCAAACATCTACCCTACACATATAGGCTAAAGGCTCTGTCCCTCTACTCAGTCTCCTACAGACTCCTCAGAGATGACCTCTGTCAAGCATACAAAGCAATCTCAGACCCCACCCTGATGGGACTGAGCTCCACTCAAGTAACCCGCACACGCGACCTCAACCTGGTTGGTGACATCAGTAGGACTTGCTGCCAGGACAGATTTGTGTCCCAGAGACTCCCCCTTTAGTGGAATAGACTCCCTCTCCATGAAAGCAGAGTACCTCGTTAACCCTTTTTAAGCACAACCTAGATAACTGGATGGGGAGAAGAAAATACACCCCTGGGATTCTACCTGTGTCCCTGCTGGACAGTGGCATAGGGTGTTAACTTGTTGGAACATGGGCTAAATTCTTGGCTAGGCTTCTAAGAGCCTTAGGGCCAATAGCCTAGTAACTTGCTATGATCCTATAAACTTCCTATAATCCTAATAGTGTTGGGTGTTAATTCTTAATTTCCTGACATAATTAAAGAAAGATCTGCGGACATTTGGGGTTTTAATGGCTATTTTAAGTTCATATACATCTCTGAGCATTCAAATGGTCCCCTTAAGCTCTTTGCTAGTTTGCTTCAGTACCTTAGCTTGAGTGGGAAGGAGGGTCAACTGCCCCAAGTGCAAAGTGTTGGGGGGATGCAGTCAGCCCATCCTTATCTCTCTTTAATGTAATACCGTCTTTTAAATGCTGGTATTGAGTCTGTGGTCAAACCAGAGTGCTGTAGTGCCTGTGTGTGGTCTAAACTGTAGGAACTGCTTGCAAGCACTTTGCTACTTTGCTACAGTTTAAAAGTAAAAAAAAAAAAACAGAGTGCTGTAGCACTCTGCACAGGCAGGGTATAAAGTGTAGCAACTACTTGCCATATTTCTAGCAATCAATTTGCTACAGTTTAAAATAAACAAGAATTTGTTTTTATTTATTTATTTGTTTTTTAAACTGAACACAACCACTGTTACACTCTATACAGGCAGGGTATAAACCGTAGAAACAGTTTGGTATATATATATATATATTTAAAAATAAGAACTTTTTTAAGAAATACATGAGTGCTGTAGTACTCCATGCAGGCAGGGTATAAACTGTAGGAACTGTTTGCTACAGTTTAAAAGAAGAATGTTTAACGATGTTTGGGGCAGGGCACAGAATGTGGGTTTTGTCATGCCTCTGGCCACTTGGTTCATGTGCCAGTAGAAGGAATGCCTGTTTTTTTTTTTTGTTTTTTTTTTTTTTATCTTCACTTAAAGATTTGAGGATGGTGGGGTGCTTGTTCATAGTAATGGCCTAGAGTGCTGGTTGAACCACATATGCTTCTGAGTTTGCTTAAGTGTGCTCTTAAGGTAAGCAGAATGAGACCTTTTACAAGCATTAAGCATTTTCTTTATCATGTTATATCATAGCTGGTTCATTCAGTTCCCTGGACCATTACTATAAACCAAAGGCCCAATCCTCCAGGTCTTCAAGCGAAGAGCAAAAAAATAAATAAGCCAATCCTTACAAAGTGATGGGCTTATTATGATTAGATCTATGCCCCCATCAAGTTCTTCCACTGGCTGATGTACATTCTACTAGCACACAAACCAGGTGGCAAGATACACACCAGACATCCCCCTCCCTCCTGCCCCAGCCATTCTGATCACATTTCTGTGCCCTGTGCCATGTTTCCAAGCCTCCTTCAACATATTTTGTTTAAAAAGACTAGTAATTTCTTCTTTCAAACTGCAGCAAACTGTTTGCTACAATGTAGCAAGCAGTTGCTACTGTTTAAAGTCTGTCTGTATGGAGTGCTACAGCACTCATGTTTTTGTTTAAAAAAACTCTCTATTTTTTTTTTTACTTTTCAATTGTAACAAACTGCTTTTTCTATAGGTTAGACTACATTGAGCACTTCAATGCTTAGGTTTGACCACAAATGCAATGCCAACTTTCCAAAGCTGGCATTGTATTAAAAAAAGATTAGGATTGACTGACCATGCCCAAAACACTTTGCACCTGGGACAGTTGCCTCTCTCACCCCACCCTAGCTATGCTACTGATATAATTTATTTATCAGAGTATTCCACCACATGAGGTTGTTTTAAACTTCTCATTGCATTTCTTGTGGATAGGGACTGCCTTATCAATACAACTATTTAAGCAGGAGTAATAGTCAGAGACATAGGTAGCAGCTTTAGCAATAAGGCCCTTCAGAGGAGGATTACAGCAGAATTTAAGTCATCAAGTAACTAAAGAAGGTTTGTTTTTGAGAAGTTCCTAAACACAGAGCTATTGACAGGGAAGGTACCATCAGTTTTCAAGGAAAAGGTCATTAAATTACGGTCTCATTTAACAATACATGATGATACATATGGAGCTCTGCAAGAAGTGGCCATATTTGTGTGGACTAGATCCAGGATACTGGCCACCCTAGTAGGATGGTTAATTACTCATGAAAGAGAGTTAGCATTTATAATGTCAAGGAAGTACTGGGCATGCCAGCTATTGGCAGTGTAAGTCAACCAGTTTATTGATGGATACTTGAAGTTCCCCAGTAGAAATGTCTTGGGTTTAATGGGAATTCCAGCTAATGTATTAAAATAGCTATTGTGCTCAGAAGAGGACATAGAGGATATTCTATAGCTATCTATGAAGTGGTAATTAGTCTTGTTTAGGGTAATTTGGAATTAAAGGAGTTGACATATGGTGTCGCAAGGAATCCATTATGAGGTGATGACCCTTGAAAAATATAGATACTACCCTAAAATTGTTAGAAGGTCTAAAGGTGTGATAGACATCACACCCAGGAACAGATGTAGCAATTTTTTGTTCTGAAGTCATATTTCTGTAAGTATACAGATATGAACGTATTGAAGTTGCACAGAAGCCTCAAGTTCTGACATTTTTCTTGTTAAGACTCCTGGCATTGAGAAGAACCACACTGATGTGTTCCAGATTAGAATTTATTAGGTTAGAATGTCCATCAGATGGTCTCTTCCTAAAATGGGCACTATAGGGACAGCAAAGGCTTTAGCCAGAATGCAAAAGCCTTGATAACAGAGGTAAAGGACAATTCTGGCTAAGAAGGAAGACTTATCAGCCATATAATCTCAAGCTGACATATACAGGATCTAACTAGATGGACTCTAAATACATAACCAATTATTAAAGCAAAGCACCTTGTCTTTGAAAATCTGCATGATTCTTGGTGATAGTAAAATACCACTCAAGATTAGAGTCCTGCCTCAGACACATGCATAGAAAGCTCAATCACATCCTTCTGTATGTCCTGCTGGGTAAAATATCTAAGGTCTTTTATCCTATCATGGACCACTATCTGATCATAAACATGTTTGCCTGGATGGAGAAATGTAAAAGGCTTTGTTACATACTGGATCCTGTCTCCAGAAAGACAGCTAACTGTCACTCTATTCTTATCCACTCTGATGAACATGGTTTCTGTATGTCTTACAATAGAGCCATCTGTTACTAATACATTTATATATTTTGATGCAGTCTCAGTGGGCCATAAGGGCTTGGAGTCTGCATCCTTGTGGCTCTTAGGAGTATGCATCTTAGGTGAGGGTGTGAAGGGTGAAGGTAGGTGTGTTGCTGTGTATACTAATGTCTGAGTTTCATAGTCTTCAGCCTGGGAGGCTTAGGCAATTTTCTCTTAACAACCTCAACATAACTTAGTTTAATGGAAGTGTTCTGTGCTGTATGTGCATATGTGTTGTGCTTACTGAATGTGTTCTGAGGTGAGAAGGTAGCATCCAAGTTAAATAAATACACCTGTCACATACTGAATCATTGTGACGTAGGAATAAAGAGCTTTCAGTAAGCATAAGGCAGTTATTACACTGCCTCAAAATACCTAATGCTATCAGGTTGATTACAGGAGGGGAAACAGCTGACTGAGATTCCATACTGGCTAGTAGTGGTAAAGGTATATCAGATAGGTTTACAAGAGGATAACTGACTGGACTGGAAAAAAGATGATAAACTAGGATATGGCTAACAGATAAAAGAATGGGCTGTGACTACTGTCGTAGTCACAAGGTGCAAAAAAGAAATATAAAAGTGACAGACTCTGTAGGGTCAATAAGGAAATCAGTAACTGTGGCAAATTCAGCTAAATATCTTTACCCAGTAGGCTAATATGTTTTCTACGTAGCCAGTAAAAACAATGAAAAATGGGTAGTCTAACTCAATGGATCAGGATATAGGGACTGTAATAGCTACAAATAATGTAAATGAGTAGTTTCAAGTGCAGTAACAGTATAGCAGTCAGTCATGTAATAAAGTTATACTACAAAGGTAAGCTAATATTCTCTACTGTAGTACTATAGAGCAGTAGCTGTAAATACCGTAACACTATTGTAGTTAGAACAAGCAGTACATCAACAATACCAATGATCAAAAAGTGCAGTTACTGAGCTAATGGGCTGGATACAATAGACCCTACTTGGCTTGCTAAAATGGCATACTTGTCACTGCATGCCATGCATATGGTAGCGCACTGATTATTTTATAGTCGGTAAGTGGCTGTGCATGATTTGTAGAGCCATGCAAACATGGTAAACATTGTGGCAGGCTAATTACAGCATAAGAAGCTGAATTGTATATTAATCAACCAGTCAAAGATGGCAGAGCTATTCAACAGGCCATATACACTATATACAATCATGTACACTTAGTGTAGCCTTTTGCCTTGTCCTCCAATCCCTATTGGAATACAGCAATGGAAAATATACTAGAGGGAAAGAATGTTAGGGGCTTCTGCTGTTCTTTTGCATGTATGTGTGCAACAGGCTTTGCTGTTGCTGCTACTGATAGACCTCAGGCAAGGAGGAGAAGGGAATTTAGACACTGTTGAACTTTTCATGGTCTACATGAGGTGGAAAAAGTAGAGTGCTACAGGGTAGATAGAGACACACTCCAGGAACTTTGCAATCTCTGTCTTCCACAACTAAGATTAAGAGCAAACTGAGGGGAGCCAGTATATCGGGAGACCAGGGTATGTATAGCACTTAGAATATTAGCTGCAGGAGCCTTTCAGAGAACCAGAAGGGATATGTTTAGGGTATCATAGGCATCAGCATCCAGGATTCTACATCAATTCCTGAGTGTTGTGCTACAGCATGCCAGTGAGTATATATAATTTTCCTTGTACCCCCCCCCCCCAAGAACAGAGCTACAACTATGCAGTATTTCTATCCCATAGCACACTTTCCTGAAGTCTTGGGTGCCATAGACTGCAAGTACATTGTGATCAAAGCACCACCCAGGGAACAGGGAAGGGTCTACATAAACAGAAAGGGGTTCCACTCCATTAACTTTCAAGTTGTGTATAATGCTAAGGGAATCATCTTGAATGTGTGCGCTGGTGACCCTGGCAGTTACCATAACCCTCAACCCCTCATAGCTGGCACAACACACAGCTCTACCAGAGATTTTCTATGGGTGATATACCATAAGGCCATTTACTTGGGTATGAGGGTATGCCTTCTAACAATGGCTGATGAGGCCCATCAGAAATGCACACTCACCCACAGAGGAACTCTATAATGAGGCACGTGTTCAAACAATAAATATCAAAGAGCATATGTTTAGGATGCTGAAGTCACAGTTTTGGTCCCTAGATACATCAGGGGGAGCTCTGCGGTATGATCCTAGTACTTGTTCTGAAATTATCACATTCTGTGCTATCCTACACAATATTATCCTGTAAAAACAGCTGCAACAGGAACATAAAGCACTAGGAGCAAACATTGCACCATCACCACTGGTAAGATCACCACAGCCAGAAGCAGGTGATGAATCAGAGAGGGAACCCCCAGCTGCTGTGAGTGTACGTAGACATAGGTGTGCACATTATGTCTTTGTCCTGGCCAAGAGGCAACTGATATCACACATGCTGACAACCTAAGGAGTAAAACTTTCATTATCTGCACACACATACAATAAAACTAATGTCATGCAACACTCACAGTCTTTACTTACCTGTGTAATATCTGTGTACTACTAGCATCATACAGAGTCAGTAGCCAAATGACAACATTTGTAACTGCAGGACTATCGAGGTAAGTGTTGAACTTGTAAGAGGAAAATAAATCTGTAAGAATGTGAATGAATGGCAGATACCTGCATACTGTTACTTGAAAATGTACCTAAGTAGAATGTGTGTGAGTTGTCCAGCAATGTCATCAACATGTGACATGACTGACTTATGTAAATATATTTATGCAGTTTTTCAACTAACTTCCTCATGCATCTAAAATACCCGGAATGGAAAACGCAGTCCAGAGTCTACTTATCTCTACATTCTCACAAGTGGAGCAATAAGTTTGTGCGAATAAAAAAAACGCAGCCAGGAGGAGATGTAGATAATATCAAATGGCCACTGACACAGAAAGACCAGCAACCATCATCAATGCCTCATACAGCTGGTATGTGTGGGTATCTGTATGGGTACATGATGTGAAATGTGTGTGTGAGTGTCTGCATGAACACAATACATTCTGGCATGTCAAGCAGGTATGAGCCATGCTTGAAAAGGTTATCATTTCATTATTATTGCCCCCAACCACAAGAACTGGCTTACCAGGAGTTGCACTGGCATGTCCATGCCCATGGTCAGCTGTGGTGGTGCTACCTGACCATGAGCAATGTCTGCTGAATGAGCTCTCCTCAGAACTACATCCAGGTCCACAACCCCATGGCCTACCACATCTGGGTGTAGAGACCTCAACCACTGATGGAGCAGTGGAAGTATTGCTACTATGGGAGCAGGATCAGGCATGGCCATGATGGTTAACACCAGATGATGTTGCAGACCTATGGCCACATGGATGCTGTCTCCCTCCCAGCAGATGTTCCATCATAGACACTGCCTATTCCATTGTGTCATTCATCTGATCAACTGAATCAACCTCTTGATGGAGGCAGTCATGGATGTCAGCTTGTGCCACATCTAGAACTCTAAGCATGTCCTTGTAGGTCCTAGTGGTACTCGCCTGTGCCTCAATGATGGCACTATACATATGCTGAGTGTCACATAATGACACACCAGCTTCAGGTGGAGAGAGGATAACAGGCCTTCTCAGAGCATCCTTACCAAACCTCCTGCATGCCACCTCACCCTCACTTTGGCTACTATCAGATTCAACTGCCAAAGAAACCACAGCAACAACACTACCCTGATCCGCTGTGTCACCCTCAACCTGTCCACAATCTGAAGACTCAGTGGAATGGGTATGCATAAGCAAACTGACTGTGTCTGAAAGAAATCCAGGGGATGTATGAATCACAACCTCAGTGTCTGATTCAAACCCTGCATCCTCCTGATTATGCCTGTGTTTGGCTACAATCATCATCAGGGCCTACTGGTACTCTACATCAGGTGGTAGGAGTCCTACACTTCCACTGTCAGGATCACCTGTGTTAAAAAGCAACAAACACAGGAATGGAATTATTAGTCTCCTAAATATTAACCAAAAATATAGGAATTAAAAGTAACACTTGTCAAACAATCACAGATGCTACAGCAAGACACTCATTACACCCTCCTCATGCATAGAGATAATACATCTAAGCGATGGTGGTGCTGCGGTAGCGTTGTCACCTCACAGTAAGATGCTGACCGGTTCGACTCTCGGCTAGAGCGTCTTCTCTGTGGAGACATGTGTGAATGGGCCTACCTTCATTAAAGGTTGTGCATTAGGGCTGGCAACTCAGCATGTAAAAATCAACTGCCAATCATTAGCAGACCGGAGTTCCGCTGTGGCGACCCCTAACCAGGAAAAGCTGAAAGACACAACAACAATAAGCAAAGAAACATTTGTCTACCATGTGCAGATATCTCAACATTTTTCAGGGAGGATGTACCTGGAAGGAATGAAACAAGGAATGGACAGCAGTAAGGCAGCACAATGGGAATAACACAGGGGGCAGCGAATAAACAATTGCCTATATGACCTGTAAGAAATAACTGTAATTGAAACTTGTCTGAGCCATCCAACCACACCCATGTCTACTGAACAACTCTCTAATATAATTGTATAACTTATCAATAGGTACAGACAGAAAAACAGCATGCATCTCAGGAATAGTATTCAAATTACTATTTTAGTCTACAAGCCAATATAAATGTCAACATATGTAAGCTTACTTGGAAACTGCTCCTGGGACACATTTGTCCTCCCAGCCAGATCAGCAACAATATCAAGCACATGGTGCACACTCTCCGCTGAGCTGTCAAGATCTCTGAAAATGTACAGGAACTCTACATTTGGTGTTAGTGTTGGCTCAGTAGCAGGGCCACAACATGCGGCCATCTGTTCTTGGGCAACGTCATCTACTATCCACTGTGCTGATGAAATTATGTCAATTGTCTGATGCTCCACCTGATCATAACTGTGGTTGTGACCACCAACTGCATTTACATCACTGACTAACTGGTTCCAAATCTCCTTTCTGGCAGCTATATCACCAAGGCCTGTCTCAAGCAGAAAGGCTCCATGCTGCCTCACAGCCTGGGTTATGACCTCATTCGCTGCATCATTGAAAGGGGGTTTTGTGGATTTGTAGGGCTGGGTGCCTTAATCTGATGTGACATGAAACACAGAAGGATAAAAAACATTAATATCCCTTAAGCAATGTATTTGTTCACAAAAAAATAATAATTCTGTGTACACTTTGTCAACATAAAGCACTGGAAACACACTTCTCATGTAGTATAACAGAATGCTAGGTGGCTCCCCCACAAATGAATGTTTGTACAACCCAAGGAATACCACATAAGTAATGTATATGTGTTCAACAAATTTATCAGTCTTTCTACACATTTTCAACATAAATCACTTGTAACACACTCCTTATTTTGGTCAACAGAATGGTGGATGCCCCCCCACACTTGCACAAATGAAGGTTTGTAAAAGTCAAGGAATACCACATGATTAATGTATATATATATATATATATATATATATATATATATATATATATATATATATATACACACGTTTTCCACAGAATTATCAGGATGTCTACACTTTTTCAAATGAAAAGTCAATGTATTAATGCCAATCCTTTTTCACTGTACCTTCCACTCCTGTGGAGCCTGCTCTGGGCCATCTAAGCATAACACCAGTGTTGGTGACATGTACAGTATATTCATCTCCAATAACATACAACAGTGCAAAAGCAAATGTTAATAACATAGTTGTGCTGAAAGTATAACCTGTCTATATCACAGATATAACTGCCTGCCAAAAATACCTATGCCAACAGTGAAGTATAAGAAGTGCATACAGATAAAAGTGCCATTTTCCCTGTACATATAAGTACATTTGTTAACATTTGCAAAATCTAAAATGTCCTTGAATAATGCAAACATACTTTAGCAAAATTAATCCTGCTGTGCAGAGAAATCACATTCACAGGAATACCAATTGTCTGTTTCGTCCAAATACACAATTGTCACCTTCAAGTTCCCTACCTAATACATCACTGTTTTATATTGTAGATTCAGCCCTCTGAGCATGGTAAAGATGCAAATGAGGTGTGAACTCATTAGAACTGCCGAATACCAAACTTTTGACTTTGTGTTACAGATGTAAACATAGTGTAGGCTCTGCACCATTTTGTTAGTTGCAAATTGGTGTGAGTGAAGGAAAACACAACAGCAATTCAGACACCCTTCCCTGCAGTGGGTGTGTCAGTGAGGATACACTTTCTAATTGTGGAACTAACTTCAGTGAACTTTTAAATAAAACAAAACACCACAAATATATATTTTTGTCTATAATAGTACAAGCATCTTGCCTTTGAAAAATAACTGGTATTCACTGTTATGTAATTTTATCACATCTTGAAAGGAAAATGGTAGAAAATGCACTAGAGACTGCAAGTCTGATATTAAAGCACACATAAGGAAAGAATGACCAGAATGCAAAAAAAGATAGATCTGTATTTCTGCAAACATATTTGTAAGGTTTTGTGTGATCATTCATAGCACTAAATATGTTAGCCACACATGTGCAGCCAACTGAGAAGGTCCAAGTATATGAATTGTTAATACTGGAGATGAAATTTGAATTGCTTGTATGTGCATGGCTTGATTGTTGTTGCAAAGCTGTGTCTATGGCAAAGAGGGATGCACATTCCAACTGTGGTTTGTAATTGCGTTAGTCTGATGGCTCAAATCTAGAGCTGTGTACTTTCTTCACCTTTGTTTCACGTTTTTTTTACATTTTCCTTTTTTATTGACTTTGCCATTTGCATGGAGCATAGCTTTGCACAAGCACAGTTAACCACATAAAAATTTAAAATGAATTGTTAGCTGACTTATGAAGTGCAAGCACGCCTAGTGGCATTGTGTGGCAGTCAGCAATATGAATGGTAATGGCAGAAATGACACTTGTTACTCAATTGTCTGTGTAGCACAAGGTGTAAATACATTGAGATAAAGAATAAATAAGCTAGGTTAAGAGAAGATGCAGTTATTTTCACTGAGGAATGGCCATAACAAGTATTAACACAATGAGTATATGTTCACTATTGTCTGTTATATTTGTTCTTTGCCTACTTGTGCATAAATGCGGTTCATTATTTAAGGAAAAAAATTGAAAGATTTTAGTTCACATTTCTTCACACAAACAGGTTAAGTGACAATACACAACTCTCACAAGGTGTAAGTTCATGGCCAGAACAGAGGTGTGTCAGCACACTTCACTTTTCTAGTAAGGGTGTCCTACTGTAAATTTGCACAAAACTTTGAATATAAAGGTAATACTACATACTAATAGCTATGTTTGCAGGTTGATTGAACATATATATGGTGTCATATGTATTATATGTGTAACTGGCTTAGCATGATGATGATTATGGAATAAAAATATATTTTCTTGCCTGTCATGGACTTCATAGTTTACTAATGATCATCAGTAGCCCTCCCATAACCCAAGTATAACTGTAAAACAGAATGTATTGTATGGTCTGTACCAAAACTCCAAAATCTATCACTAAAGTAATGCAAGTCTATCCATTTCCAGTATATTGCAAGACATTAGTTCTGCATCACACCTGTGAATGTATAACCACTACAGGCTTAATTGATAGCAACACTCATTCTTTAAAGTATATATTTGTAATGACCATAGTTGACAAACACTTCATCTGTGGCAATGAGGAAAAATCACTTATGTGGAAATGTATGTTTTCTCTTTTTTACATAGGTTTGAATCCCACGTTATCTAAATTACTTTTAACAGTGTGTAAGGTCCCACAAAAACTGTGTCAAGTCATCCCATTGATCCCTGCAAAGTCATGTCTTAAAAGCCAAGTCATTTAACATTCCAGTGTTGACCATTGAACAAAGTGTGACCAGGTATAGCAACACACATGCCATAAAGTAATGCAAACGTCAAATTATCATTGCTGTTTCATAAACTTTCTTCTTGTTTGGCTGGCAATGCTTCTCTCTATTTGATCACTCAAATGTGGTTGGCACAATTGTGCATTTTGTACACTGGTCATAAAACACAGTATTACAAATTGGTGGTAAAACATTTGTACAGTTGCTGAAGGACCTTTGCGGACATGGCAGGAGATGGGAAAGATGATGCAAATTCAGGGCACAGAGGTGGGTGTGGAGAAATCAAACATATTTATTGCACTCTTGATGAAGAGCTACAGCCAGAGGCTGCTACAGGGTGACTATACCAGGTCTCAGTATAAGCCTGAGCCTTTGAACAACCTAGCCACGGCTGTCTCCAGTATGACTGGCATACCATGAACTGGGTAGCAATGCAGGCACCATTACAGTGACCTGAAACAGCACAAGCAGGCACAACTCGACCATTGGCTGGATGAGTTTAGAAATGTTGACATCCCACAGTTGTGCAAGTATACAGATACAGAAAAGAAATAAGAACATCACTGCGAATGAACTTCCTTTTACGTAAGCATCAAACAGACATCCAAAATAATGTAATGGAAGAAACATGACAGAGATAAAAGTAAAAATAAAATATTTTAATGTAGTAAGTGCTTTTGCATCCAGTGTTGGTGCTTCTATAGACTGACTTACATAAAACATAAACAGCTATATATACATATATATATATATATATATATATATATATATATATATATATATATATAAACAATCCAGACAATTGGCAGACAAATTAAATAATTAAATCTAGTCATCGATCTATTAAGGCATTTCCATATAAACATGCCATATAGAAGCACTATTTCCATGGGATGAGATACTCCAATACCTAATAAAACAATCATATAAAAAACTCATATATAAACATATCATGCTACATTAATGCAGGGAGCATGCCTTTAAGTGGGGCTTAAGTGAAACCATCTCATTAAGACACGGAGGCTTATAAGCATTCATCCTAACTATCCATTTAAGTTCATGCTGCTCTGTACTATTTTTAAAATCTCCCCATATGTAAACTCTCATTTAGGCATTCAATAACCATAAATTTAGAGACATGAGCATCACCTAGCTGAATTATATGATGTGCAGTTGATGTAATGACATGAAATTGGTAGAGTTGTATGACTATATTAGCATTTCCACTGTGTGGCATGTGATGCATACCCAAGGCTGTATTTGGAGGTGTTGTCAAAAATCATTTACTAAGTAAGAAATGTTAAGGGGGTGCCCATTTATGTGCACAGTTGTTTGGGATAGCACCACACATACTTAACCAGAGGAAACAGACAACCTGCTAGCTGACTAATTTGGATTAAACTTCAGCCCCCTGTACCCAATGGTTATCACCCAAAGTATACATAGAAACATTACTCAGTTTATTTTCTCAAAAGAGCAGCTCATCCGTGTGCCCTTTTCGTCTTAAAACATGACATCAAGGGGCCCCGGCCACATTCCAGGTCTCATTTTTCAATAAATTAATACCTGACCCAGCAGATACAACTGGATCCCTACGTATTCACAGTCTCCAGAAAGGATATGCTCAGGCAGGGATCTACTTCATTTAATCAAACAACCAGAATGTCAAAACATTAAATATCGAGACTAAAACAACAAAATCCTACAATGTCAAAAATTCAAATCATCGTACCTGATAATATCGTACTTCAATCAATGAAACTTTCAAAAGGGTGGTACGCCTTTAAGACATTCTACTGCATACCACAAATCAAAGAAAAAACCCAAACACTATGTCAGATATTACTTCTTCAAGCCCAGATTCCATCGAACATCTCTATACAACAAAGCTTTTAGGAAAAGGTAAACTGGTGCTAACAATAGACTATAACTACGTAAACTACATAAATATCACACTAAACTTACCAGAATAGCTGTCCATTCAAAGACAGCATATGCAACAAAATCATACCTCGTCAATATTTCTGCAGGGGGGCAGGCCCCCATTCACCCCCACACCCCCTGCAAATTATATATACCAACTCCGAGATCGCACTACAGTGGGGAAAAAGTTAGATTTTCTGATCCACACTGTATAGAAATCTCCACTGACAACCATTGAGAAAATTGTAATTTTTGTCCTGTATGCGATCTACATTCAGCATACATAGTTCGATGTTCCAGCTTTCAGCTTTCTAAACACTCAACTATATGAACTTTCACTATTTTAGTCTCGATATTTAGCGTTTCAACATTCTGGTTGTTCAATTAAATGAAGCAGATAACAACAGTTATCCATCTGAACAAGGGAACACCATCACCTGACACATGGAATTAAAGACCCATATGCCTGACTATCCTCATGAGTAAGGCAATGGAAAGATTCATTATGGACCTTATCAAGAAGGACATAGCTAATCTCCTGATTGTGTAACCAATACATTTTTGATTCGTTAAGGCTCACCATGTCTGTTAAGTCTGGTTGATGTCTTCAAGAAGGTAACTAAGGCCATGGATGATGGAAAGATTGTGTATCTTGCCTAACTCTACATGGCCAAGGCATCTGACGCAATTCCGCACTGAGATATTTCAGCAAAACTCTCTCAACTGTGCATAAACCTGTATGTCATCAAGTGGGTAGCCAAATGGCTTAATAACAGGACACATGCTGTCAAAGTGCATAAATTAACCTCTAGCAAAGTGCCAATAACCAGGGCTATAACACTGGTTTAATCAGTGCATAATTCTCAGAAGTCAAGGCAAACTTAAACTGCCTTTGTGTGACCAACTTTGTGGATGACTCAAATTGTAGATAATCATTGAAAGAATAAATGCTGTTGATATACTGCAGAAAGTATTAACCCACACAAATGATTGATGCCAAAGCCATAGAGGTACACTTAATGCCCAAAAAAGCATAATTATTCCCTTTTGGAAAGCAAGTACCCAAGCAAATACAATATAGACAACATACCCCTAAGAGCAGACTCAGTGGGATATGATCTGGGTACCCAGGTACATAATAATCAGAATCTCTACCAACATATACATATACAGTGGTGACAAATCCATTCTACGTGGCACAGCTCATAAGTGTGAGTATGTGATACACATCAAAGAACATTATAATTCCATTGTACACAGTCCTCATCACACCAACAATTGAATGCAATGCACCCTTTTGTATGTACCTCAACATACACACATCTGTAACAGCTGTAACAATTACAGAGTTTTTTCACAATAAAGATATAAGATGTGAAAAACAAGTCCTAAATAGAAAAACTGAAAGCCCTATCACTGTATTTTACCTACTACAGTCTACTAAAGGACAATCTTTGTCTAGCCTACAGGGCAGTCTCCAATCGGGTCATGATAGAAATGTTACACTACACTTTGGTAAAGCAAACTGCACAATGGTTATTGGTTCCAAGGATGTTAATCTAGCCTCTGACATAATAAATCATGTAGAGAGATAGATACATCTCTCAGACACTACCCTTTCACAGGAACAAGTTTCCCATTCATGTAGTGCAAAGGCCTTTCCTGACCCTCTTCAACTGCAATATAGATCAATGGATGGTTAATTGTAACTGTACTCCTGGTTTGCAGCCATGTCTCTCATGGATACTGGAAGTCAGCATTAGATAACATAGCACAGGCTCATAGCCTGTGAAATGTTGTTCACGTAGCAATTGAAAATTGTGAAACTCATGTTAAACATAATTAGGTTTTTATGGACTCTTGGAATGTTAACTTAGTACTCTCTTCTGAACCTATGAAGTCCAATTGTATCCTAGGTATAGCTGTAGTGTGACTGTACAGTGTCATGGATGTAACAGTACATTACATCAGTATTACCATTTGATAGTCTGCATGAGCAGGTATGCATGTATGTCAGGATTTCATGGCAGTATAACATTTTAAATGGCAATGGCAGGGGGCCAGTGATCATGTGGCACGTTTTTAGGTTTGACATGTCATTATAGAGTGTGCTCCAAGTACTGTTTGGTATGTGAACAATATCACAGCGACAGCTTACTTGATCACTGATGCTAGACTTTGCAGTGCTGTAGTTTTGGTGCATATGGGCATAGTTGATTCATTGCCATCAGTCACACATAATGCTGCACCATTCATTATTATGGACCACTTCTTAATTCACACATCAGTTGCAAATGATTCAGACAGTACCTATTGCTATTACATATGGAAAATGCATGCAATACACAGCTATGTGTAGTGAATCTACTCATAATAGTGTGTTGTTTTTAAGTGTTGTTATCCATATGGCTGATACCTATGTCAGTCAGGGATACGTTAGTCAAGTATATCACATAGGTTGTAGTGAGCTCCCACACATCTTGCTGACTATACAGAGCTATTTTTTGGGATGCATGCCTATTAGGATTTGACAGTGAAGACTTCCCTTCAGAGTTTTCTACAAGATGCATTTTTGATACATCTTTCTGTGTTGCACCCAGTAAATTCACAGCTCATTGACATCATTGATGGCATGGGTTTGACTCTTGCAGGTGTAACTTGTTGCTTATGTGTCATTCAAACATCTCAACTGGCCAAGATGGCACCTAATTTCAACTCCAGGTTTAACACTGCCTCTTAACCTCTCCAAAAAGTGGTCATTTTTTGGGAAAGGGGTGGTGATTTCCCCTTATAGAATACTGACAATCATTACAGTTATATACATATGCTCAGTTTGGTAGAGCAGCACCGGTTTTGGCAACTTAGCCAGACATCTGGAATGAGTCTAAACTAAATCAGAGGCATGCACTGCAGTCTACACAAAATATGTACATTTAAAGCTTGCATTGCACTTTTTGAACTTTCTGCTGAATTGCTGTTCCATTCTTTTTTACTTTTTTGCTGCTTTGACTGTTATTTTCTGTACTATGATATCCTAGTACTACTATATTTCATAGCATAGGCTAAATTCAAATCTGTTGAATCTAGGCTGTTTGTATATACCGAACATTAAGACCAGCCATCCTACATTAGAAAGGCCCTCTTGTATCCTTGTGGCAGAAGTGTGCAGCCCGGGATACATTTGAGTTGGGGATTGCTGGCAGAAGGCTCAGTTTTGGGCTCTCCCATTGACTTGTTTATGTTCCAGCTGTTTAATTTCATTTGTATTTAAGCATCACATTCGCACATAGCTGTGCACTGCACAACAGGGTTTGGCACTACTGTGTATTGATGCAAATGCTTAGAAACAAAACATTTCTCTTGATACCTGCTAGTGAACCCTTCCTGGCTCCACTGCCTCTCTGTGAGAAATGCAGTTGCACATTGCACCCAGCGAGCAGCCCAGCTGCACTTTCTAAGGCATTGACATAGTCATCCACTCTTAGAAGTCCACAGGATAGTCGCCCTTGTAGGTCTTACAAGCAAATCCTGGTTCACCCTACCAATCCCCATTAGTCACTATAATATATACCTGCCACAATGGATGAACAGTTTCCTATCATTTCACCAGCCAGCCAGATTGACATGGGCACCCTGAGGCAATGTAGCAATTGTCTCAAGTACACTGACAACCACTTGCTCCTAAAGCAAATAGAGTACGTGAGAGATGCAACTATACCATGAAACTAGATTCAGTCCTCTCACAATACAACAAAGATATGAAACAGGTTTTCAGCACACACACCTTTCCTCTCACATAAGAGAAGGTCAAGACACATAAACCCACATATGCAGAGATACTTACTAAGAGCCTACAAAGACCAGAAAACTCCCAAGTGCAAACATACACAAACCTGTACATGAACAAAATCTACCACAACAACACACATATCAGTGTCTGAGCAATTAAGCCCCAAAGGAAAAACACCTCAAAACCAAATGTTTTGGTTATAGGCAACCCAGTATTGAGACACACAGATATCCCCCTCACCAGGTTGAACAAGGAGAAGGTGACCTGTCAGGTGCTTGGCTCCATCAAATCATAAACACACTCAAATCACTCAGCAACAATTACCCTTATGACTCTGTCAGAGTACATGTTGGTATAAATGACATGAGACACACCTCCCTGGACTATATGAAGAGAGACATGACTGATCTCTCAGATTGTGTCCCAAGTAGGTATCTCCATAACCCTAAACAGCATTGTACTTTCATCAAGGATGATGTCACAATACAGACAAAAAATTATTGATTTCAATAATTGGCTTAGCTTCTGGTGTCTCCCCAGAGGGATCCAGTATCTAGCTGCCTGGGAAGACATGGTTGACAGTCCCCACTGTTTTGCCAGAGATGGCCTTCACCTGTCTCCTCAAGGACTTAGAATACTGGCAAAGATGCTTGCCTACCCCATAATGCCTTTTTCAGGCAATGTCCAAGCAACAAAACTTCTGATGTAAAGAAATCCACTAAAGACAAACTCAAGGTCAGGCTGCTTAATGCTAGAAGCTTAAACAGTAAACTGCACTCCCTGGAAGTACTCCTCAGATTGGAAGATGCTGACAATTGTGTAGTCACATAGACTTGGTTCAAGGCAGCCTTACAAGGTCACAATGCTTTTCACACATTTAGACTACAAAACGAGCATGAAAGAACCAAGGTGGTGTTGTATTCATATTTATCAAATCCAAATACACCCCAGGTTTGTTGAAACAGTTTGACTCTCTGGAGCTACTCCAGGTCCAATTACCTATAGGGAAAACACCCTTCCACATCATTGCTAGCTACAGGACACCCACCATGGACCAAGAAAAGCACACTGACTACCTGGACTTGCTAGAGTCACGCAACATACAGCCAAACACCTGGTCACAGAAGATTTCAACTATCCCTCCATTAATTGGGAGGCCTACATGAGCAAACACATGATCGCTATGAGGTTACTGGACTTTGTTAATTCAAATGTCCTAGAACAGTTGGTCTCAACCCCCACAAGAGGTTCAAATGTTCTGGACCTAGTGCTCACCAACATGGAGGGGTCACTGCACTAACTCTGTGTGTTGCCCTCCCTACTAAGGTTAGATCATAAATCTGTCTAATTTGAAGTAAAGATCAAACCTGACACTCCCACAAGAGTAAAAAAATTGAAACATTTCTCTAAAGCTAATTATTGCCTACTAAGCAATGGTATAAAAAGTTTTGAAGTCCCTGCCAACATAGACAACAATATATCCTGTGCTGAGGAATACAGACTTGCTCTATATAGCCATTTAACAAATGCATGACTTGGCCGTACCTAACAGGAGCAAAACCAGGTCTTCCCAAAAGAACAAGCTACCCTGGTGGAATGTAAGTATAAACAAGATATACAAGAAAGAAATTGATATATAAGAACAGGAGGGAACTAACTCAACATAGGAAGAATACCCTCCACAGCTTGAACAAGCAATTAGATATCTTGTTAGGTCATCTAAGGCTAGCTATGAGTCTAAATTAGTATCTGTAGCTGAAGACAATCATAAGGCATTCTTTAACTATGCCCATAACCTAAGAGGGGATGCCCATCTGTGTGCTGAACTTATAATAAATGGTACCACTCACACTGAACCTGAGAAAATTTCCAGCCTGCTAGCTGACAGATTTGGCAATAACTTCACCACCCTGTCCCCACTTGACCTACCCCAAATCATTCCCAACATGAGTCTTCTACTGGGTATCTCCAAAGAACAGGTCACACAAGCTCTCTCCAAGGCCAAAAGCACAGCATCCATGGGACCAGATAACATCCCAGGCTGCTTACATGACAATCTAAAGCAAGACCTAGCAGAACCCCCTGAGACACTCTTTAACCATAGCTTAAAAACTGGCTTCATCACAGTAAGGTGGAGAACAGCAATAATAATCCCCTTGCACAAAGGATGTCCATCAAATGACCCTGTGAGCTATAGACACATAAGCCTAACCAGCCTTATCTGCAAGGCCATGGAAAGATTCATCATGGACCTTATCCACAAGGACATAGGCAACCTTCAAACTCTTGACCCAACTCAGTTTGGCTTCATCAAGGGTAGATCTTGCTTACTAACCCTGTTGGACTTCTTTGATAATGCCACCAAAGCCCTTGATGAGGACAAAGCAGTACATATTGCCTATCTTGATTTAGCTAAGGCCTTTGACAGAATCCCCCATTCAGGTATCATAGAGAAACTCTTCCAGCTGGGGATTAACCCATACATTACTAGATTAGTAGCAAACTGGCTCCCCAACAGAACACACACTGTCAAAGTTGGGGAGTCCACCTCCACCAGTACACCAGTTACCAGCTTGGTATCTCAAGGGCCCTCTAATGTTGGAATCTATTTCTCTGAAGTCCAGGTGAAGGTAGATGGCCTGTGGCTTCCCAAGTTTGTAGATGACTGTAAACTGGGTGCAATCATATAGTCACCCAATGATGTTAGCATATTACAGAAAGGGCTGATGCAGCCAGATGATTGGTGACAAACTCATGGACTAAAACTTAACAGAAAAAAATGCCTCATTATCCCCTTTGGAAAAGAAGTAGCCCCTGCTAATTATGATATAGACAGCACCTGTAGGACAGAGCATGTGCATGTACCTTTAAGAAACATTCCCAGATGTAGGCACATGCATATAAATAGTGAGCACATGCAGGCAGCGGTGCCATTTTGAGAGAACAGCCAAAGTGTTAATATGTATGAGTGTGGTAGTCCATCTGTTTATAAGTTTATTTAAGTTTATGTTACAAAGCCTCATTCCTGATGTGTTTGTGTTTAATAAAGCTGCTTGAACCAAACCCACAACTGTTTGTTTGTCTTTTCCTGACCAGATGAGTGGCATGGTGTCAGAATCGAGGTCAAGACTACAACTTCTTCAAGCCATGTGGTGCAAAGTTGAAGGTAAATTGAGCTGGTTAAGTGATACAGAGCTCAAAAGATCAAAAAGGGCCAGAAATCAGTTTAAGGTAACCAAAACTTGCAAAAATGATTTATTTGGCAAAGGAAATAAAATAGAGCATTTGTAAGGCACAAAATGCATTATTAATTAAACAAGTAGCACAAAACATATTATTAATCAAATGAAAGACACAAAACACATTATGAATTAAACACAATGTTTGAAACCACGATATTTGGTAAAACTAGCAGAAATAGTCATTTGGGGCTCAGAATTACCTCCGGTTTGCATAACGAGCATGTTTAAAGTAAAACAAGCACAAGAAAAGTATAATGAGCATGATAAGAGGTTAAACAGACATAATGAGTAAAATAAAAGGGCAAAATAAGCTTAAAAAGCAAGGAAACTGCATGTTTTTAGTAAACTACTGTGTTTTGGGCATTTTGCATTGCCCGAAGCCATTCAAAGCATGACTAGAGTTGTTCAAAGTATCTCAGAATGTGCATTTGCAGATTGTGTGCTTTTATTTTTATTTTATTTTTATTTTACATTTGTTGACCAGGCTAGTCCAACTGGATATATGTCCATTTTCAGCAGAGGCCCGGGGAGAAAAGCCCTACATCAAAAAAACATTAATTGCAGTGGTACAATTAAACAAACTAGTGAAAAACATTTAGTTACATACATGGTATCAGGAATTTAAATACAATACCAAAGGAAAACATATATAAAAAGGTTGTTTATAATAGGAGAGGTTTTCCTCAAGGATAAAAGATCTTTAGATACTTATAAAAGTGTTAGGATGTTAGGTGAGAAGTGATAGTATGGGAACAAAAGATAAGTTTGGAGAAAGAGAATAGTAAAGCAGGTAAACACATACAATGTTAATCAGGGTTAGTGCAGGGGCAGAGCCATTGAGTTTTGAGGTGAATGTTGAGTTGAGATTTAAAATTTGGAAGTGAGGAAATTGCAGTAAATTTTCAGGAAGAGTGTTCCAGGTTTTCCCAACTGTGTTAGAGAACAAGGGATTACCAGTCATATTGTTGGATTTAGTGGTAGATATGAGTAGTTTATTTGAAGAGAGTAAGCTTTTAAGATTACTGTAAGGGGTAATAAGGGTAGTGAGTATGGGAGTTTTAGAGGGTTTGTACAGGATTTTGTGAGCTATTGTAAGTTGATGAAATAGAATCAAATTCTGCAGTTCAAGCCATCCTAAGTGTTTTAGGTTTAGGCAGTGGTGGGTTCTAAATGTAGAGCTAGAGGCAAATCTGGCAATATTATTGTATGCAACTGCAAGTGCTGTAGTTACTTTTGGACAGATAAGTGTAAATAGGGGAGGCATAGAGGAGAGTGGAGATAAGATGGGTATAGGCAAAGGTAGTTCTGGCAAGAGGAGTAAGGAAGGGTTTAATTCTGTAGAGGGAGTCCAGCTTTTTGTTGATTAGTTTTATAGTGTTGTTAATGTGAGTATCAAAGTTTAGGTTATTGTCTGTCTCAACTCCAAGGAGTCTGGTTGTTGGATCAAGTGATATAATCATGCCGTTGTTTGATTTTACTGCAAAGTGTAGAGAAGTGGATTTTTGGGTGGGAGAAAAAAGTAAGAGTTTTGTTTTCTTGGGTTTCAGGATTAGGCATCGTGTTAAGAACCATGTCTCAACAGTCTGGAATATCTGCTGGGTGAGGGTGAACAGTTCAGAGGAAGATGAGGCTGAGCAAATTAAAGTAGAATCATCTGCATATTGTATGCAGGTGGCTTGGGGAATATTAGTATGAAGGTCATTAATGAAAATAGAAAAAAGGAGAGGGCCCAGGATGTAGCCTTGAGGGACACCAAGGGTAATAGGGAGGTGGTTGGATAAGTTATTGTCCCAACGCACTGTGTGTTGCCTGTTGTGAAGATAGGATTAGAACCATTTTACTGATCTTGTGTGTAGTGCAAGGGATTTTAGTAAATGTATCAGTAGCTGGTGGTTAACCATGTCGAAAACTTTAGATAAGTCTATAAAGAGGGCTGAGGTAAGAATATTATTACAATTTTATTAATGCAGTCAGAGAAGAATAGAAGGGCAGAGGTGGTGCTATGGAATGTTCTAAAACCATGTTGACAGTTAGCCAGTAGATTGTTATTTATTAAGTGATTGAGGAGTTGTTTGTGTATGCATCCTTCCATGATTTTGGCCAGGGGGAGAGTAAGGCTATGGGTCGATAATTTCAGAGTTCAGTTGAGTTACCACCTTTGTGAAGGGGAATAATATGGGATAATTTCCATACTGATGGGATGTAACCTTTGAGAATGGTTCTATTAATCAGGATGCAAATGGGATAGGCTACTGCTTTAGCTGCTATTTTTAGATACTGAGCAGGCAGATGGTCTGCTGAAGGAGAGGACGATTTAAGTTTATGGAGAAGTGTGCAAATGAGAGATGTGGGAACTGGTTGTAGTTGGAGTGTTGGAACAGAGACATTTGAGGAAGTGGTGAGATTGGAGATATCAAGGGACAGGTGGTTGGAAAGAGACTGGACAGTTTCAGTAAAGAAAGTATTAAAGGCATGTGCAACCTGTTTTGGGTTATCTTGGGGGGTGCCTGAGGGGGAGAGTATGTCAGAGTGGCCAGGTTTTAAGAGACTATTTATACCTGCCCAGAACTTTGGTGGTTTATCTTGGTTAGTCTGTTGTAAATGGAAGTAGTAGTTTCTTTTATCTAGAAGTACGGCTTTTTTTGTAATGTTTCTTAATTGTTTGAAGTTGAGTTGATCTATGGGGTCTTTAGTAGTCTGAAATTTGGCCCAGAGTTTGTTTTTAAGTATAATTTTTTGCCTAGTATGTTTTGATAGCCAAGGGGCAGGTTTAGAGGTTTTCTGATAGATCGTGAAGGGGCATGTGAATCAAGAATGGATAAGAATTTTTCATTGAAGTATTTTACAGCATCATCTAGAGAAAGGTGTTTCAGGGGTGCCCAGTTGCAAGCTCCGAGTTCAGCTTGGAAAGAGACAGGGTTAAAGTTTTTATTTGTTCTAACTATTCTGTAAGTTGTTAGGTTGGAGGTATCAGTTTTGTGTCTAAGTAAGTTAGTGCATGATCGCTTACATCGTCATGAAGTGTTCCTACTTTATATGTTTGGTGGTGACTATTTACCAGAATCTAGTATGCTTTCTTTGTTGGAAGGTTTATTAGTTCTGGTGGGAGAGTGAATGGTTTGGGTAAAACCATGAAGGTTTAAGTAGGTGGAAGGGTGTTCTGAGGAATATGTCTTCCTCTCAATATTCATGTCTCCAAGGACTATGGTTTCTTGGGGGAAATTAATGGTGAGCCAGCTAAGGATCTCCTCAAGGGTATTCACGTTATTACCTGGGGGAAGGTAGGTACAAATGATGTAGATGGCTTTGTGGGTATTAAGTTGGAGTTTGGAAACTAGTATTTCTACATTGCTTACAATGGGAGGTTTGTCCTGTAAAGCTGTAATTTGCATCCCTGTTTTGTAGACGATAGCTATCCCACCACCCTTTTAGCTTTACGGTCAAGTCTCAAGACATTATAACCAAGGGGGATAATCTCACTGTCATGGGTTGTAGGTTTTAGCCAAGTTTCTGATTGACAAAGCTTTATTACGGTGTAATTATTTCAAAGAGTTTGTTGTGTGCAAAGTACAGGTATATTGCAAAATGCAGTCAAAAGCACAGCCATTTCGCAAAGTGTTTTGCGCTATGTGCATTTATTTGCAGAGTGCCACCATTTCAAAGTGTTTCTTATACTGTACAGAGTTATTTTGCAAAAGTGCAGCCATTTTGAAGAGTTTCTATGATGTGTACAGTTTATTTGCAAAGTACATTCATTTCAAGCTTTCCAACTCTGAGCTTTTTCTGCTGTGTATAGTTTATTCGCAAAGTACAGTCATTTCAAAATATTTCTTACACTGATAAGGAGTGATTTCACAAAGTACAGTGATTTTAGTGTTCTTGTGTTATGGCACTTATTTGACAAAGTGCAGTTATTTCAAAGTCTGTTGTGCTATTGGGCATAATTACAAGTTCTGGCATATTTATATGTGAGTATTTTCATACATGATTTCAAGCACCTTCACTACTATGTGTTGATATGGCAGAGGCATTTCACAGACCCAGTCCACTTGAGTTTGGTCATAATATTGCAGGGAATTGGAAAGTATTTGAGCAGGAATATGATATTTTCATACAAGCAACTTTTTCTGACAAAGATGCATGTACAAGGGCAGTGAGAAAGATTTTGTTTTGTGACAGTGATTTAACGTTAAGCAAAGCATAGAGATTTGTCAAATCTATGAGCTCATGGAAAGGCACACAAGTATGCTTGCAAGTGATAAGAGCATGGTTTGTACAGCCTCTTGAGCAAGTTTAGACAGCTTACAGTACTTGGCAAGCAGAAACAGGCCTAAGCACATGGCAGCTGCAGCCCCATGCTGGTCTTCCTGGGAGATTCCGTAACTTTCTAGTAAGTTCCGAGACTAGCTCACTAAAATGGACAGGTTAGTCAGCAAAACCCAAGTCAAGTCTTATTGTTAACTGCCATAATTGTGGAGCCAATCATGACTCTAAAAGACAGAAATGCTTAACATTTGGTCAGCAATGCCACAAGTGTAAAAAATGGAACCACTTTCAAAAGTTTTGTAAATCAAGCAAGCCTCATTCATTTATCAAGAAAGGTCACTCAAAAAAGCAAGTTGATCATGTAGAGAGCTACAACCCTACTTTCTATGTAGATGGTGTATCAGTGGTCAGCGAAAAGTTTAATGCAGTAGAATTGTTGGCGAAGAATGAAATATTTTGTACTGTCCTGATCAATGGTAAACCCACGGAGTTCAAAGCAGACATTAGTTCAAAGTATAATGTAATGTCTGCAGAAACATTTGCTAGAGTGAGAGTTGGTGAGCAACTTAATTTGGCCAGTTGTGGGAAGCTTGTTGCTTATGGAGATGAAGAGATTCAAACCAAAGGCTCAGTACCACTTTCACTCTATTCGGCTGGGAACAGATACAGCTTGGAATTTTATGTTGTCAGAAGACCTGTGCAGTCATTATTACATCTCAGAGACAGTTTAAGAATGAAACTGCTTTCTTGTACCAAAAAAGTACATCATGTAAGTGCATGTCCCAGTTCCAATTTCAGTGATGCTATTTTCTCAGAGTATGCTGATGTTTTCGACGACAAGCTAGACAAACTTCCAGTTGTGTACTCTATGAAAGTAGACACAGAGGTCAGTCCAGTAGTCAGACCAGGAAGGATAGATCCAATTGCTATGCAAGACAAAGTTAAGGTCCAGTTAGACAAGATGGTGCAGCAAGGTGTGATTTGTCCAGTCACAGAACCAACTGAGTGGGTATCTTCCATGGTAGCTGCTCATAAGAAGAATTCAGATGAAATCCGAATATGCACTGACACAAGAGACTTGAACAAGGTATTAAGAAGACCTCTTCATCCTATGCATACAGTCAACAAGATTGCCACCCTCATGCCAAATGCCACTGATTTTCTGTCTTAGATGCAAAGAGTTCATTTTGGCAAGTAATGCTTGATCGCAAATCTTCACTACTGACTACATTCAGCACACCATTTGCTAGATAACAATATCTTCAGGATGCCTTTTGGAATAAATACTGCCAGTGAAGTCTTTCAGTGTGCAATGATGCAATTTTTTGGGGCTATCTGTGTGCAATAATAGTGGATGATTTACTAGTTGGAGGCAATGGTGAAGCAGAGCATGACGGAAACCTCAGTAAAGTTCTGGACATAGCGCTTTAAGTGAATTTAATTCTCAATCCTATGAAATGTAAATTCAGACTACCAGAAGTTATTTATGTAGGTCTATTTACCAGTACAGGCTTATGACCAGACCCTTCCAAGCAAGCAGCCACTCTTGAGATGCCAGCTCTGGACAATGTGCAAGCCTTGCAGCATTTTCTTGGTTTGGTTAACTATTTGGGCAAATTCATCTCTGACTTTAGTGAGTTATCAGCACCTTTAAAAGAGCTGGCATGCAAAGATGTTGCCTGGTCATGGCTGGAACAACACCAGAGAGCACTTGATGACCTCAAACAGCAAATTGCCAACCCTCCTACATTAAGGTACTGTGATGTCCACAAACCAGTAGTTCTTTCCTGTGATGTATCAAAGTTCAGTCTTGGTGCAGTCATTCTTCAAGAAGGCTATGCATCTACTGAGATGCAGTATGCTCAAATTGTCAAGTCTACTGAGATGCAGTATGCTCGAATTGCAAAGGAACTTTTGGCAATTGTGTTCACATGGTCAGAGTGCCATGATTATATTTATGGCTGCGTTATCCAGATTAAAACTGACCATCAGACTCTAATAACTATTCGAAAGAAGCCTATGCATTCAGCTCAAGCAAGACAACAAAGAATGATGCTCAGATTAAAAAAGTACAATTTCAAAATGGTCTATACAAAAAGTAAACTTCTTTATCTGGCTGATACCTTATCCAGATCACCCAAAAGTACTACAGAACAGCTTGATGCATAGAATTTTGACTTTGATGTCATGGAAGTGTGTAATGTTTCTGTCACAAGACTTGATGAGCTGAAAGATCATCCAAAGACTGAACAAATTTTTCAAAAGCTCAGCGACTACATTAGTGTAGGATGACCATCAAAGCAATCTAGTGTACTGCCAGAAGTGCAACCTTACTTTCCATACAGAGATGAGATGCTGATGAAAGATGATATTATTTTCAAAGGTCCAAAACTTATTGTTCCTACTTTCTTATAGAATGAATACATACAGATTTTGCATTGTGGCCACTTACGTTCCGATTGTACCAAAAGAAGGATGAGAGGACTAGTATGTTGGCCTTCTCTACTAAAAGGCATCGATAAAATGCTTTCTTCCTGTTCAGTATGCAACAGTACTAAGCGGCATTTGCAAAACGAGCCACTTCAGCTAAACCAAATTCCTGAACTAGACTTGACACTCCTGGAAAAAACGATGTCCAACTGCCCAAGATGTAAAATACAGGTTTATTGTCCAACAAACACAATAAAAGCAGCCACAGCACGTAGACCAGTAGTACCTATTCACCAATGACCCAGGTTTTGTCTCAAAAAATAATGACTTCATCAGATTGGTGAACTAGTTACCACCATTAAATATCATACTAAATTGATTAATTACTCTCAATTGTACAAAGAACAAAACACAAAACAAAACAACCTGCTCAGAGCATATAACTGGATTAACCGTTTGCTTACCCTAAATATGCTCAGTGCAAACTATATCAAATGTATCATATATAAATAATGTACATAGTTAATATAATATGTAAAATAAAAATTATGAATAATGAGCTTTATAATTGATCGTACAATGTATTCCTGTACGAAGAATTACTAAATAAATATTGTATTTCAAAAGAACATGAGCCTATTGTGATTATATACTTTAGATACAACTATAATGACCTAATATATTTATGACAAATATGTAAAATGAATAAACAGTATGATCAAACAACTATTGTAACACGTGTTCCTAAATTGATGAAAGAGAAAAAAAAATAATTAAAATCTAAAAATAAAATAAACATATTGTGTAAGGGAAAAACAAAAACATAATATTGCCATCAAAATTTAACAACCTTTTATATGTTTAAGCCTGAGCCAGGGCTTGATAGAAATATATTCATTCAACCCTGGATAACTACATGCATCAAGCCTAAGTTGCCATATAAACTCGCTCATATCTAGATGGTACTGAGTAATTCTCCCCTGTTGATCAGGTGTCACTTGCTGTATAACACAAAATTTGAAATTATGAGTACTGTTAACTATAACATGTCTAGCCAGAGCATTAGTGGATTTTTTATGTTGTATGTCCAAAATATGTTCTTTAATCCTATCCCTAAACCTTCTACAGGTCTTCCCAACATAAAATGCCCTGCAATCTTGACATTTAGCTAAATATATCAAGTTTTTTGTATAACAGTCATAATGACCCCTAATTGTAACAACACAATTGTTTACTATAACTTTTTGTCCTGTTAATAAAATATGTTTACATGTGGTACACCTACCACATTTGTAGTTACCCCTAGTCTTGTTACATACTACCTTACACTCAGCCGAGCTTTTTTCAAAAATGTCCTTCAGTGACATATCCTTTTTGAAAACGAATTTAGGCTTTTGTAAGAATAGTGGGTGTACTTCTTTACTCTTGTGGAATACTTCCCAATATTTCATAACAGTTTCTACTATGAATTCTGTATCCCCATTATGCTTAAGAATATACAAAATCGTATCGCTACCATATGTATTTTGTTCAATACTACTTTTGGAATATCCAAATTGGTCAATATCTGATAACATTATTGGTACCAACACATTATTCGTTCTTTTTTGCTGAATTTCTTTCCTTAAATCTTCACATAGTTGCTTCGGGTAACCCCTATTAAGAAACATTCCTATAATGAAGTCTAATTCTTGTTGAAAATCCAAATTGTCACCGACCATGCATGCCGCCCTAACCATCTGCCCCTTCACTATGGCCTTTTTTTCCTGAACTACCTTGGTCAACAGTAGCAACTGACATATTTAACAATCAACATTAGTTAGTGTTGGTAGACTCTTATTCGAACTGATTTGGGATCAGTTTGCTACCTAACCTAACATCTAGTGCTGTTATCTTCTTCTTCTTCTTCTTTCAGCTTTTCCCAGTTAGGGGTCGCCACAGTGGATCATCCATCTGCTCATGATTGGCAGTGGAGTTTTAAGGTGTCGAGTTGCCAGACCGGCACCCACCCTTCCACAGAAGGCACACACACATGCACACACTCACACCTAGGGCCAATTTAGAGTGACCAATCCACCTACTGCATGTCTTTGGGATGTGGGAGGAAACCAGAGCACCCAGAGGAAACCCACACAACCACAGTGAGGACAAACAGACTCCACACAGAAGGCACCCCAGCTGAGAATCGAACCGGAGAACCTCTTTCTGTGAGGCGGCAATGCTAATAGCTGCACCACTAAGGCCGCCAACATCTAGTGCTGTTATCACTATGATTAAATGTCATTTCTTAGTCCATGGTAGTGTACACAAAGTTATTTCTGAAAATGGTTCTCCGTTTACCAGTCAATTGTTTCAGAAATTTGCTAAAGAGTGGGACTTTATTCATGTTACTAGCAGTCCTGATTATCCACATTCAAACGGCCTTGCTGAACAAGCAGTACAGATTGCAAAACAGTTACTGGAGAAATCAAAGAGTGACAATGCCAATTTCTTCTTGAATTTACTCAGTCTCAGAAATATATCCTGTGACAACTTACTTGGCTTGCCTGCTCAGAGACTTCTATCTAGGCAAACCAGAACAACCTTGCCTATCAGTTCTAGTTTGTTGGTACCTAATGCTAAAAACAACAAAGCAATCAAAGCCCAACTTTTTAAGAAATGTTCTTTTCAGAAATCCAGCTATGATAAAATGAGCAGATTTCTTTGCCCATTAAACGAAGGAGCGACAGTGAGTATGTGAGGAAAGGCTTTGATCGAATTGCTCAAATGAGAGATATATGTGTCGAGCTGAGATCCTACTTAGTGGAATCTGAGGGTACAGAATACTTGAGAAACTGCCAACATCTTCTTTCTGTATCAGAAATGATATCACAGCATCATACCTGTGATACAGATTCTAGATCTCAGAGCAACCCAGACAATGTTCATACCGAAGAATGTGTCGCAGTATGCATTCCCATCCCTGATGATGTTCTAGATGTCCCCAAAGTTGAATATTCCTTGAAGACAGTCCACATGGCTAGATCCAATTCTGACTGTTATGTTGCATGATCAAATCATTTTTCTAGACCTAGTGTGAAATACACAGCAACCTGTTTTATATATGTCTAATTTTGTCTGATTACGTCAAATAACTAGTTGTGTATAATTGCATGTCAAAAGATAATTTCTGTAAATTGCATGTCATTGAATACTGTCATTTCATATATGATCCATTTCTCAAAGAGGGAGGATGTAGAACAGAGTGTGTATAAATATCTTTAAGAAGCATTTCTAGATGTAGGCACGTGCATATAAATACTGAGCATGTGCAGGCAGCAGTGCCATTTTGAAAGAACAGCCAGAGTGTTAACATGTATATGTGTAATAGTCAGTCAGTTTGTAAGTTTATTTAAGTTTAAGCTACAAAGCCTCATTGCTGATGTGTTTGTGTGTAATAAAGCTGCTCGAATTGAACCCATGAATGTTCGTCTGTTTTATCCTGACTAGACGAGTGACATTAGATAAGCACTAAGCTGGCTTTCCTTGCAGCCGATTTTAAGCCTAACTAATTTCCCTTTTTGTGCTAGAATTAACCCATCCAATTTGGTTAGATATTAGCCTTAAGAATCCATCCATCCATTCATCCACAACCCCTTTTCCCATTTTTGCAGATATGGTTGGGGTGTCACTTCAACAGTGACAATTGTCTAGAGTCCACTGTTGATAATTATATATTACCTCTAATGAGAATAACTTTATCATAACTTTGGGACTGATGTTTAGCATAACGAATATGTGTTTACATTGCAAACACAAGGTGCTGGATTTGATTCTCAAATGGGATAAATGGCTTGGCTTAAAATGGCATGCAAATGCAGTTAGCCTGGTATGAACTATGAACTGAGATCATACTATAGATAATTTGAGGGAACTCATGCATGGAATAAAGCATATATGAGCTGCCTCTGTCCACACAGGTTGACAGCAACCTTACCTTTGGCCACCATGTCTCCATAGTGGTAAGAAGGGCATCCTTTAATTTTCTCATCACATAAGTAAGGGCAGTACTGCCAGAAAAAAAAGACTAAATCAGGCCGATAATTGAGTACAGTGCCCCTTTTGGTATGTACATTTCCAAGTATCTGCAGAAATTGGAGAAATCACAAAGGTTCTTCACAAGGAAAATTCAAGGTCTTCAGCATCTGCCCTATGGGGATTGTCTGAAATCACTGTCACTTTATTCTGTTTCGTACAGACTGCTCAGAGGTGATTGCTGCCTTGCATACAAGGCAGCAATCACCTCTGAGTAGTCTGTATGAAGTGACAGTGATTGCTGCCTTGTATGCAAGGCAGCAATCACCTCTGAGTAGTCTGTATGAAACAGAATAAAGTGACAGTGATTGCTGCCTTGCATACAAGTTTCATACAGACTACTCAGAGGTGATTGCTGCCTTGCATACAAGGCAATCACTGACCCTGCTTTATTGGAAATGCTGCATATCCGTAAGTCAAATGGTACATAGGTCACTCACTCTAAAAACCTTAACCTGGTATGTGACATTAATAAAACCTGCTGGAGGGACAGATTGGTCTCCCAGAGTTTACTACACCTTTGGAACTGACTCCCACTTCATGTCAAAGAGAGCACCTCATTGGCCATCTTCAAACACAATCTGTAAAATTGGATAGGTGACCGTAAATTCACCCTGGTGGTTCAACTTGTATCCCTCTTGGACAGGGGCAATAGGTGCTGAACATAGAAATAAGGGTAAGAACTTGGCTAGGCGTGCAATGGCACTAGGGCATTAGCCTAGTAATTTCCTATGATCCTGTTTATAGTACAGGGGGTAATCCTGGGGTAAATTTTCTGTTTCTCATCCATAGATCAAAGTTTTGCTTGAATATGGACAGGGATGAACGTTGTTTTATGTGGATTTGGAGTTTGTTCTACAGCAGCAGTATACTCTGTGAGATAAACCTGTCCTTCCAAACCATTATGTTGATGTTGCAGAAGAGGTTTAGATACCTAGACTGAGGATTTCTGATGCATTTGTGCAGTAAATCTATCTGTATTGGTCAAAGCATGCCTTGTTTACCAGACACATGTCACCTCTTAGCAATCGGGTCTATGTTATTTAATCGATGGTCAAGATGTTCGAAGACTACAAGCTCGAATGGGGAAGTTCGAAAAATGAAAATGTCGAAGCCGCGTAAATACGAATTCCTTCCCAGGAAAAGAATTCGGTTGGCTGTTTCCATGGCTTCAACATTTTCTCTACTGTGGTGTAAAAGTTACAGATCGGGTTAAGGTAATTGTGCGAGTGTGACGGACATTGAGGTTAGGGTGCGGGTAAGGTAAGTGTGCAATAGTGACGGGCTTTAGGGTTAGGGTGCGGGTATGGTAAGTGTGCGATAGTGACGGACTTTAGGGGTAGGGTGCTAGTAAGGTAAGTGTGTGATAGTGATGGACCTTAGGGTTAGGGTTTGGGTTAAGGTTAGTGCATAGATAGTTGTGTATGTAAGGTTTAGTGTAGGTTTATTAGGTTTTTGGTGTGCTTGTGTTGTGTGTGTGTTTTTCGGAATAGCAAATTTTTCCCCTGGGAAAAAAATTGCTGTTCTGTGGTTTCGATGTTGTCATATTTCGAACTTCCAATTTCAAACATATGGTGTTCAGAATTTTGGAAATTCTATTATATGACATAGACCCTAGCAATCAGTAGAATATCAAGTATACTTCATAGGTTCACAGCTGTTCACTAAGCTAATGACAGCAAGGGTCTTTTTAAGCCTAGCCATGCATCCTAGGGCAACACAATGCCAGGGCACTTCTATGGGCTAGCCTTGTAAAGGGTCCAGGGCCATTTGCCTAGTACACACCTATGACCCTATGAACCTAAATCTCTGACAATAGGTTCAGTTCTGGTATCCTTGATAAGTGCAAGCAGGGGCTTTGGAGATGAAACATTTATAAGCAGGGTCACGGGAAATGAACCATTTACAGGCTGCCTATGTCCATTAGAGACATAGAAGCCAAACCGAGGATGAATTTCCTGTTCCCCATCCAATTGTCTAAGTTACATTTGAATTGGATTAGGGAGGAACTCTGTTTCACATGGATGGAGAGCCTGTTCTAGAAAAGGGATAATATCTGGGATACATACCTGCCTCTCCAGCAGGTTGTATTTATATCACAGGCAAGGTTTAAGTCTTTAGTCTGGTGCTGTTTTTTTGTGTATATGTAAAAGCTTATCAGAGGGGGTCTGACAATGCTTTGTATGCCAGGTATAGATCTCCCCTCAACAGCCTGTAGGACATACTGTAATATTTTAATGAGAAACCTATGTGGACATTTCAGTTGTTGGACATGCTTGTCTAGGTACATAGCAAAGTGGGCATTGTACTCAATGATAGGTCTGCTGAATGCGAATACTTTGGAACAATGGACCTAGATGCCATACCTTTGATTACAGGTTGCACAACATAGAATTCTTTTCTTACTACTGTAGACATATAATGGTCAAAGGCCAGATTACTGTCTATATGTGCCCCCAAGTCCCTGACTAGTGTGTTGTCAATATGATAGTTACTAGGGATGGATCACTTCCTGAAGGATGCTATTATGCATTTCTTGGAATATAGTTTTAGTCCATGCTCTGGCACAAGTTGATTGTCTGTGTCAGTATTTCCTGGACAACATTTGTGTTGGTGGGCAAATCAATGACAGCTCCTAATTTGCAATCAACTTAAAATTTAGTCAGCCAGAGGCCATTGATGTTGGCCTTGACTTTAAAGAAGTAAATGCCAAAACAGAGCAGTCCTAGGACCGATTCCTGAGGAACTCTGCTTATGATTGGCTTCTTTGAAGAGGGGGACTCCCCAGTTTTAACTTCCTAGGTCCAGTCAGTGAGCCAACTAGCTATCCTCCGGGATACATAAAGGTTTGTACCTAGCGTCTTAAGTTTGTAAACAATGCCTGAGTGGTGGATTGTGTCAAATGCTTTGGCCAGGTCAAGGTAGGCAATGTGAACCATTTTGCCCTTATTCATTGCTTTGATGGCATTCTAAAAGAACTCCACCAGGTTGAGTAGGCAGGACTTGCTCTTGATGAAACCAAACTGGGTTGGTTCCAGTGTCTGGAGGTTTATTATGTCACTGTTGATCATTTCCATGATAATTCTTTCCATGACTTTGCATATGAGACTAATGAGACTTATGGGTCTGTAGTTTCCAGGGTCTGTAGATGGCCCACCTTTGTGCAGAGGGATGGCTCTTGTGTTCCATATTCATGAGGCATGAAGCCTGTTTGGAGGCTACAGTTAAATAGCAGTTCCAGAGGTCTTGATAGATCATGTTTCATGCTATTTAGAAGGCATTCTGGGATATTGTCTGTGCCCATTGATGCAGTGTTCTTTGCCTTAGAGAGAGCATTAATGACCTGTACCTTAGTGATAGCAGGGAGAGTTATATTTGATGTTATTTCCTGAGGGAAGGTTGATGGGGCGAGAGGAATAACGATGGTGCTGAATTTGTCAGCCAGCAGGTTTGCTGTATCTTCTGGCTCAGTATAGGTGGATCCATTTGCAATGAGCTTTGTGCAAAATTGTGTATTGCTTTTGAGGTTGCGGACATAGCTAAAGAATGCCTTGTGATTGTCCTTGGCCTGGGAGGCCAAATTTACCTCAAATTTCACTTTGGTGGACATTATTTGTCCTCTGAGTGTTTTTTTAGTTTGATGAGAGTGCTTTTATCCTGCTGGGTGCTGCATCTCCTAATTTTTGCCATGATTTTCCTCCTTTTGTTATACAGCCCTCTGTTCTGATTCCACCAGAGTGGCTTGTTTTTTAAGTTTGCACTGCACTTCTTCCTGGTGGGTACAGCTGCCTCTGTGCAGCTATTAACATGCTTGTATAGAGTTTCTGTGAAAAGTTCTGGGTAGGCAGCAATGTTCTCGGTGTATATGGAGGCTTGAAATTTTGCCAGGCAATCATTTAATTGCAGGAAGTTAGCCTTAGAGTAGTTCCTGAATTTTCCAGTGTTAGCTGAGGTTTCAGGTTTTATTTTTACTTCAAAGCAGACCATTTTGTGTCTGACCTTACCAGACAAGACATTACTCTAGAGCGTGTGCACCACTGTCCCATTTTAGTGAGGACCAGATCCAGTATGGCTGCACCCCCTTGCAGCTCTCAACCAATCAGGGACAAATCTCAACAGAATCAGGGACAAATCCAGAAAAAATCAGGGACAATCAAGGACACTTTGGAAATATTAGTTCTATTAACTTGAGGCATTAACAGAATTACAGAATATGAATTAATAAACATTTCTTAAAGTAAAATAAGTATTCAGCTCTTAATTATTGTCATTATTTATTAAGTATAATTCACCACCTTTTGTCCAAAAGGCACCAGTGTTAAGAGGGATTAAGAGGGACAGAGCTAACATTTGAGTCAAAATCAGGGACATCCCTGAAAATCAGGGACAGTTGAGAGGTATTTTGTTGCATTGAGAATCTGGTCCAGGGAGTATGTGTTTACAAAATCCAGGAATCTCTGTGCCTGTACATTTGATGTCATATATGATTCCCAGTTAATAGTGGGGCAAATAAAGTCAGCCATGAATATGGTATTGGGTTGGATGGTGAGTGTTTCCAATAAGTTTGAATACATGGTATGGATTTCCTGGGTCATAGATGGAGACCAATAATTCACAAGGAAGTGCTATTGGATTTTTCCTATGGTGACTTAAACATGGGGATGCTCAAGTGCATTGCCCTATTTGACCAGGCTTAAGGTATATTTGTTTTTGATGTAAATTGAGACATCTCCACCTTTAGTCCCTGCCTGTGTAGCAGCAGTGCTGAATGTGTGTAAGGCATTATAACTTTGCACTGTTAGTGTGCTCTTGGTGGCTTTAAACCATGTCTCAATGACCACACAGACATCTGCATTCTCTTGGGTGAAGAGAGCTAGGAGTGGAGTTTTTTGTTTAGACTCCTAGCATTGAAAAGTAACACCTTTGGATTTTCTTGGTTTTGATTCACGGTGTTGAAAGCACTTTCAGTTTGGCATTGCCTAAAAAAGGCACTATGGGGGAGGACAATGTTTAGCTAATATTCAAAAGCCTAGAGTGGAGAGGTGCAGACCATCTGCTTCCATGCTGACAAATATTGCACCGTTTAGAATGACATCAGAAACTAAGCCAATTATTAAAGTCACTCATCTTTTGTTCATATTGTGGCATCATCCTTGGAGAAGATAAAATGTTACAAAATACTAGGATCATACCAGCCTGGGACATGTATTCTGAGAACTCCATGATGTCTCTCTTCATATAGTCCAGGGGGGGTATGTCTCACGTCATTTACACCCGTATGGACTACGACTAAGTCATACTGGTACTTGTGATCCAATGATCTGAGTGCATGCATAATGTGATGGATTCTGGCCCCTGATAAGCAACTGACTTTGACTTTCTCTTTACTCAGCCTGCTAAGAGGGACATCAGTGTGTCTCACAGTGGAGTCTCCAATGACTAGAATGTTGGGTTCTGTGATGGCTTACCTTATGGGTCGAAGTAGAGGCTCTATGAGATGTGGTTGTATGTGCTGATGTGGGTGTTGTTTTGAAACAGTGCATTCAGGGTTGCTGAGGGTCTTTATGTGTTCTTTGTTTAAGACATCTTTCAGGTTTAGAAATGTTGCTTTTAAGTGCCTCAGCATGTGTGAGTCTATGTGTCTGCCTTGAATTGTGTGTGATGGGTGCAGTGTGTGTACTGCTGATGACCTTATTGATATTAGGAGTGATTTTATGTGTGATCTTTGCTTCCAGTGACATTGTGTAAATACATTTCTTACATACCATATCAGTTTGTTTGAGAATTTCTGGTTATCACTAAGCATGAGACAATTTCTACATTGTCTGAGGATGCCCATATCCACCAAACTGGTAACAGAGATAGTGGAAAAGTTCATATCCATGGCAACAAACCTTTTTTTTATTGTTAGACAGTTGGAGTGAGAATATAAAGTTATGTCAGGCATATCCGGTTTATAACTCTGGGGGCAGTGCTTGTCACTGCAAACTAGTTGTCCTGTGTGCAACTAGGTATTGGTGAAATTCTAATGGTGCTTTTACAGGAAAACTGTCAAGTCAAGGTACCTGTGGCTATACAGGGCAATGCCAAACACCTGAGGAGAAAATAATAGGTAAAGCCTGATGATTTATGGATAAAGTATTTAGGCAGATATTCTGAAGTTTGAAGCAAATCAAGCAGAACTTACAGAAAAGAAAGAATTACCTAGTCATGAATGATGAAATGAGAGCAGTCACCTGAGTGACTACTACCTGACTACTACTTGTGCTGGTCTCACCACAGCTTTACTCTGCTGAGATAAAATGCTCCTTTGCTTCTTCTCTCACCAGAAACAAAACAGTTGCACCAATCCCAGCAGGATTCGTGAGCCACAGTCTTGTCCCAGATGATGCAAGGGTCTGTAGGCTTATTGCAGCCTTTTTTTGGTATATGTCTTGAATAGCAACCAACTCCAATCAGGAAAGTCAAGCATGGACACTCACTTCAACCAGAAAGAGTCAGGAATGTATGTAGTCTGCTCTTTCTCTGACCAGGAGCATAATATAAGCACAGATTTCAAAACTGGCACTAATGAAGCTGTTATTAAGCTTTCCTGTGATCGCAGTCCCTTGGAAATCATGTTCCTATGCTCCTTCTCTCACCAGGAGTAAAACAGAAGCATCCTAAGATGACTACTGAGAGGTAGAATGTGGGCGCAATAGTTATTGGTGGTCTTGGAGTAGATGATGCAGATTCTAATGGTAAGATGGAAAAATGGGTTAGTAGCCTAAGAGCTGCAGTGTGGACTAAGCAGTTAGACATGAAATAGGGGGTAACTTAAGCTTTAGCTACCTAAGTGGTGCCAGTAATTTTAAAAGAACAAGATAGATTCAGAAGGGTGGGCACTTTGTATTCTGGTTTTATGGAATAAAGTGGGATGATCAATATATTTAAATAGATAAAGGGGAGTGATTTCACAAACTAATGACTTTGTGCTTACTTACAATAGCCAATGAAAGAGGAGAGAGGAGACTGAAGGAGATATGTGGTGAAATTAACATAAGGGGCAAGTGACTGGAAAGACAGTTGAGTTTAAAAACACAAGAGCACGTGCGGGGGGGGGAGTGGAGAAAAACTTAACTTCAGTGTGACTTATGATGGACACAGATGTGGTCTCATTCCTAGTTTAAACATTTATAAGCAGAATACAAATAAAACACAATGTAAAAAATGAAATCACAATATACAAAACAGAAAAAAGCAATAAAGCAACACAAAATACAAGAAAGCAAAAACTAACCTTTCCCTCACAGCAAGTTGTGGCAGAGTCTAGGTATGCTTTTCTAGTAAAGAATAGTGACAGAGCTTTGAGTCAAGCTATGTAAGACATGTTGTTTAGGCCTTTTATCTTAGTAAGGTATCTCTGTGGGCATTCCAGTTGATGCATGTGCCTGGACAGATACATGCCAAAAGGCCTAATGAGGTCTGAGTAAGGTGGAGTGGCTATAAAATCCCTAGATCTAGAAACAGGCACATTATTTATAAGCTGTGCAATACAGAAGGACTTTCTTACAACAATGGATACATTTTGATCAAAGGTTAAGTCACACTCCATATATGTTCATATCCTAAATGACTGGGTCAGCTCTTAGGTGTGATTTGTTAATGTGGTAGTTCATCGTGACCAATGACTTTTCAAAGGATACAATAATATTAGGCTCCGTCAGTATCTCAATAACTGTTATCTAATCTGACAACATAGTAAACGTTTCAAACTATATTATCACCTGAACATCCAGAGTAAGCAATATTCTGACTGATTTGTGTATGTATTTATTTAGTTTTGTTTCTGTTCTGAAATGTGTGTTATGCACAGATTGAATCTAATTATTTGTATTCCAAAATGTATTTCTTTTTTCACAGGTTAGAAATATTATAAAATGCTCTTTCTTTTCTCTGCCAATTTTATATTTTCCTGACCTCTTGTATACAAAGATATTTGCATTTTACATTTTTTTACTCAATATATAATTTGTTTTATAGAATGTTTGTATTTAGCATGCATGGCAAAAAAATAACTTATTTATTTTATTTATTTATGTTTGCTTACTGGAGTACAGCATCGATCAAAAATGACCAACTTGAAACCCAGTGTGAGTTGTACTCGGACAAAGGAAATTCAAGTGTGCAACACAAGTGAAACACAATTCATACAATATACAAGAAGATAGTAAAATACTTAAAACAATGGTTATAAACAACACAGATACAATGCTTAATCCTACTATAAATCTAATAAAAATAATAAAGTGAGAAACTACAAGTAATAAAAATAAAGCAAGACAGAAAGAGGTTCATCGCTGAATCTACTGCTTGTCATAGTGGTAATGGAATCCATTAAAGAGCAAATCAAGTGGGACACTCAACAAAGCTGGTTAATACAGACAATGTCATATCACAAGCAGACTCCAAAAAGGAACTTCAGTAGTTGATAGAGATTGGAATGTAAATCTGAAGTTGCAAGGGATTAAACTAAGTATAAATAAGAGGGGTAACATGGTAGGAAGAAATCAGAAGAAGCTTAACATCAAGATAGAAGAGGAAATAGTTGAACAGGTTAACAGCTTAAGTATCTGAGGGATATGGTTGAGGAGAAGGGCAACTTGAATGAGGACATTCTAGTTAATATGAGCTGTGCTGCAAATAGATGGCACAGAACGTGAGGGGTAGTGTGTGTGACAGAAGAATGACAAAGAAGCTGAAATATAAGATGTGCAGAGCAGTGGAATGACCAGTGATTGTGTGGAATGAAAAGCCAGGGCAGTGAAGTCAAAACAGTTGTCAAAGCTTGAACTAATTGGGAAGAGCTGTTTGAGATGGACGTGTAGGATGTAATGTACACTGTAAGACAGATGAGAACTGAAGATATTGGAGTAGAAGCCAACACAGAAACAATTGTAGCAAAGGTCAAGGAGAACAGATTATGGTGGTTTGTACATATTTGCAGGAAAGTAGAACATGATCTGGTGAAGATCTGGGAGAGATAAGAAGGCCACAAGAGAAAACACTATTATCTAGACAAGAGGTAGATGGATTGTATGAGAAAAGATATGCAACAGTCAAGCATGATAGCTTAAGAAGGTAGGAGAGTGGTACTAAATTGAGAAATGGTTTGACAGTTGACACAGCATGCTGACTCCATGCAGAAAAAAAAATGGGGAGAAGGCAGTAGATGATGATGAAAACAAGCTGACATATGCACATAGGTATCTCACACAGGTGTGACTATTCTGTGAGAAGTAAGACAGGAGTAACAAGTAGAAGGCAGAAGGGGAGATATAGTATATTTAGTGATGAGGTCTGAATTAAGACTTTTCAATTGGCACTGGTTTAATATGCAGACTTTAACTTAGGTTCTGAATTTATTGTAGGCAGAGTCATCTTTTATACAGAGGAGATGTTTCCAGAGCGTAGGAATGAATAGAGAAGCAGTGGTAGGAATAGTGAATCCTCATCCTGGGTGTTTATAAAGCAAGTTGTGACTGATAGTGCTTCCTAAGGCTGTAGCAAGTAGTAACATAAATGGGGTTAGCAAAAAGCGGTGTGAAAGTGCATTGTTGTAACAGATTGTATAATAAGGTTAATAAAATTTCAGATCTTTGCTCAATAGTATTTATGACTGAATGACAGTGATGTTCATGCTTAGCAGAGCTTAAGAAAAGTGGCAAATTTTGTTTTAGAATGACCAAAGGGTTGAAGTGTTCTTCTTAGATGCTGTGACTGTTAGTGGTAACATACACACCTTTGCTGTTGTAGTTCTTGCTTGCAGAAAAAGTGAGAGGGATGTCTAGTGGACTTAGAATAGTAAGTAGCTTATTTCTGACATTGAGTTTTTTTTTCTGTGGGATACTGAAACATTACTGTCTGAGCCAGCCAGATGACCACATATATGCAGGATGCAGTGCTTTTTGATAGGGTGGTTGTTCTGGGAAAATGTTTAATATGCTAGGATTTTTGATAATTTCTGGTTGTTCCCTAAAAATAAATGTAGTTTTGTTTGGGTTAGTGGATGTTGTCTGATTGTGAGTGAAGAGCTGCTTGTTATCATGTCTCACTGGATTTGCTGTTGTAGTTCAGAGTGGCAAGGGCTGGACCTGTATATGACCCTGCTATCAGCATGTAAGATTAGGGGGAGACCGGGAAATCAGAAGGGCATCCACTTATAAGAATAAACAAAAGTAAGCTTGAAAGTATGGAGCCTTGTAACATATCAGACTGAAGTGGGTTTTTTGCTGAGGTGGCTAAGCCAATTTTCTACCTTAAAATATTTCAGGGAGAGTAAGTCTTTGAATATCCAGTTGCCTGAGGGCTGACATCAATTTGAGTCAGTTTTTTTAAAGTTGGGATTTGGCAGAATAGATAGGTTTTAGAGAAACTGGTGTATTTTAGGTGATTGTCTCATTAGTTTTGATTTCAAGTGCTGGACATGAGGCAAAGATTGTAAATGTGAAGGAAAAAAGTGATTATATACTCCTTGCTCTAGTGTATAAACCAGGGAACCCAATTACCAGTGTCTGAAGTGCTATCAATAATAATTTTATCTAATAGGCTTTCAATTTCAATGAATAATGTTTTAAAGTTGAATGGGGGAGATAAGGTCGGTGAATACAGTCTTGGTGGGGTGTGGTTGAAGATGGTAGGTAAAATGTAAGTGAAATGTATATGCGATCATGGTGGTGAGTGTTTGAAAAGGTTAGCATGGGGGAGTTTAGGTGAATGTGGTTAGTGATAGTGGAGTGGTAGGAAGTTAGATGATAGCCTAGGGAGAGGAGAACTGCTAAGAAAATTGGAGGTGCAAGCATGGTGAGAGTTGAAGGGGTGGTGATAGTATATGTGGAGTTAAGTTATCTAGTTTGGGAGTTAGAGGGAGAAAGGATAGTGTGGTGTGGCAGAGCACCACAGAAAAAAATAATGAGCAGGTGATGAAAGAAATGAGAAGGGGGAGTGGTTGGAGGATGATGGGATAGTTTAGTGGGAGGTGTTAGGGAATTCAGGTGATTGTGGTTATGAATACATTTATGTATAGGTGGGGTGTGTGGGATAAGGGGCAGGGTGGGGAGCGAAGTGAGCCCAAGTGATAACGAAGGTGAACTGAGCAGGCTGAATCAACTGCACAAGGTAAGGAACTCAGCAAAGAACTGAAACAGTGAGCTAGAGTAGGTAAGGTCCTGGTTAAAGTATGATTATATTTAACTGTGACTGGCAACACTTCTGCGGCTTTTATGGACAGTGGCTAACAGTAAATCAGGAGGAAAGTCAAGGTCAACTGCTAATTAAGGGAGGCTGTTAATTTTAAGTCTGCTGGAAAGAAAAAGGGTGGGGTCTATGGCAGGTCTTAGCATCCATGCACACTACTCACTCAGAACAACAAGTAAGATACTTTAATGAAAAAAAAACAGCTATAGGTTTTAATAACTAGTGCAGCTCTGTAGTGGAAGATGGTGGAGCAGGTAGTAGACCATCTCAGCTTCAGATCGCAGAGTACAGTCCTGAGAGAGAGGCAAAGCAGCAGAGTTATATTTTCAGTAAAAAATTCAGCAAGGTATATTTAAACACTATAAAAGAGAGCAGAGATATAGGCATTAGGGTGAGGTGAGTAGAACCTCTGCAAATGGGGAGTGGGCAGTATTAAGTAGAGCAGAAATACTAGGTAACAAATACATAGACTTAAGCTAGTCATGCAATAGCAGAAATAAAAACAGTATTTATCCCCCTTTTATCAATGGTACATTAAGGAATATTTAAAACACACCAGTGTAGTCCCAGTTACACATTAGTTCACCAGAAATGCCTAGCAGTAGTTAGATAATGTGTTAGACAGTGATTAGATTTCTTAGTATCTAGTTCAATAGTATTTCAGCATCATATAGCTCTGCTGTAGATGTAAATGATTCATATCTTCCCATACAATCATTAGTTAGAGATGGTAACTTATTGGCATAATTCCAAACTCATTTTAGGTCAAAATGGTTCACAAAAACATTACAGCAGCTTTACAGTAGAAAAAATATCAGGCAAAAAGTTACTACGACACTAGTAGTCTTCTGCAGGGTCACTGCATAAACAGTTCACAAGTGGCTTCTGTTACAAGTCAAAACGTAATCAAATATGCTTGTGGCTAAACCAGTCAGAATGACAAGGGATTCTACCCATGGCTGTAGCACAGTCTCATGTCCATATCGTGGTAAGGAACCTCTCAGCCACATCTAATTACTGGAGGTAAACAGGGAAGCATGCTCAAAAAATGACAATAGCTGAAACAGGTGCACAAGAACAGTTGTTTAGTGATTATGTTCTCAACATCAGTGGTGGAATGCAGAGAAATATATGATCAATCAAAAGGCAAGCAACACAGACACTGGGCCAGATTGGAGGTCCATAGCAGACGTCATGGAGAGGATGTACATTAAGGTGCAAAATTTGTAGTGTAACGAATGCATGGAATGGTACAACATTAAGAATAGGTAAGACGATATGGCCATTTCTATATACTTGAAGTATACACTGAAGATGTGGGGTATAAAAGTAATATAGTAATGTGTTGCAATAGCATGAACCATAACTAACAACAATGGGGAATGTTAGATGTGTACCTATATTTTGTCATGAAGGTAATGGAAAAAAGTGTCTTTCCCAAGATATGTTAGTGCAGCAATTTATTCCACACACCAGGATATCCGTGTTGTACTGTAGATGTCCTACTGCAAGGGGTCAAGAAAACACATACTTGTGAAATGTATCACGTGCAGGTGGATTTCAAAGTAAATGAGCAAGCAACAGACCTCATGAGAAATGAACTTGGAACTCCCACACAACAATGTGACATACACCTATCTTAGCAAATATAGCCAGTAAAGGAGTCATGCTGCAAGTTACCTGTAAATTATCACATATCTGCGCATAAATCAATGGATCAATGAAATAAGTCAGTATAGCCAATATGATCACATATCCTCTGAATGTCCATACCAGTACTTGGAAAAAGCAGAAGTATCCAGATAACTGAATCATGTGAGAATATGCCAGAATTTCCCATATAATTTACAAACCCATGACAGAATAGCTTAAAGTCAGAGGAAAGCATTACAAAAGTAAAAGAGAAACACCCAGGGATGAAACTGAACCCCTTTATATGTCACTGATATGCTTACGCTAGAAAGACCCTTCTTGAATGATATGCCAATTTGTGATTCAAGGACATGCTAGCCACAACAAGGTAGGATCAATTAATTTATTTGTTTCTTGATTGTCAGGCTCTGGATTGCATTGCATAAGTGGAAATTCCTTAAGATTCCAAGAGCAGGCTAAGTTATTTCTTACACTTATTTCACTGAACTGCACTTCTGAAATGCTTATAATTGTGCTATACAGCTGATATATTTTTGCACTGTTATAAAGCTTTTTTTATTGTTTCACTGCATTTATGTACTGTTTTATACTGTTTTAACATTACTTAACTGTAAACTGCTTTTTCATACTGAGAGTTGTATTTTCTGTTTGTGAGTGCTCTGTCCGAGCTTTTCTGTGCATTTTTGTCTGTTACAGTTAACAGCATTTTCGAGCCTGCTCCTTGATCTGTTTAAAACTTTCATTTAGTGGCTACAGCTAGGAACTGTAATAGTGTGCATTACTATAATTGCTTTTTTATTTAAATTACTAAATTATAAACTGCTTTTTCATACTGAGACTTGTATTTTCTCTTTGTGGGTGTTCTTTCTATGCTTTTAAAGTGAGGTTTCTGTGTTCTGCTCAGGTGGCATAATCTTGATAGAGGCCTGTTGTCTAGGCTGGTAGTTTTGTTTGAGTTTCCTGTGTTTCTGGCAGCCATTTTCTGCTGATTGTCTTCATTATTATTGAGAGTAACAAGGCCTCCTGACCTTCTGTAGCACGGGTGATTGGGTAATAGCAGGGGCTGAGTAGTAATCTGATCTTACAACTCCTCCATTCTTACTGCTATATAAACCCTGTGTCTTAAAAAAGTTCTGCTTGTATTCTCAGGCTCTGGATTACATTGCATAAGTGGAAATTCCTTAAGATTCCAAGAGCAGGCTAAGTTATTTCTTACACTTATTTCAAGGAATTGCACTTCTGAAATGCTTATAATTGTGCTATACAGTTGATCTACTATATTTTTGCACTGTTATAAAGCTTTTTTTTATTGTTTCACTGCATTTATGTACTGTTTTATACTGTTTTAACATTACTTAACTGTAAACTGCTTTTTCATACTGAGAGTTGTATTTTCAGTTTGTGAGTGCTCTATCCGAGCTTTTCTGTGCAATTTTGCCTGTTACAGTTAAAAGCATTCTCGAGTCTGCTCCTTGATCTGTTTAAAACTTTCATTTAGTGGCTACAGCTAGGAACTGTAATAGTGTGCATTACTATAATTGCTTTTTTTGTATAAATTACTAAATTGTAAACTGCTTTTGCATACTGAGACTTGTATTTTCTCTTTGTGGGTGTTCTTTCTATGCTTTAAAGTGAGGTTTCTGTGTTCTGCTCAGGTGGCATGATCTTGATAGTGGCCTGCTGTCTAGACTGGTAGTTTTGTTTGAGTTTCCTGTGTTTCTGGCAGCCATTTTTGGCTGATTGTCTTCATTATTATAGAGAGTAACAAGGCCTCCTGACCTTCTGTAGTACGAGTTATTGTGTAATAGCAGGGGCTGAGTAGTAATCTGATCTTCCAACGCCTCCATTCTTACTGCTATATAAACCCTGTGTCTTATAAAGGTTCTGCTTGTATTGTCAGGCTCTGGATTCCATTGCATAAGTTGAAATTCCTTAAGATTCCAAGAGCAGGCTAAGTTATTTCTTACACTTAGTTCACTGAATTGCACTTCTGAAATGCTTATACTTGTGATATACAGTTGATCTACTATATTTTTGCACTGTTATAAAGCTTTTTTTATTGTTTCACTGCATTTATGTACTGTTTTATACTGTTTTAACATTACTTAACTGAAAACTGCTTTTTCATACTGAGGGTTGTATTTTCTGTTTGTGAGTGCTCTATCCGAGCTTTTCTGTGCATTTTTGTCTGTTACAGTTAAAAGCATTCTTGAGTCTGCTCCTTGATCTGTGTAAAACTTTCATTTAGTGGCTACAGCTAGGAACTGTAATTTTTCCCACCCACCCTCCCTAGTGTTGTGTGTTCTTATACTTGGTGGCTTTGCAGTTGCCCGCCCATACTGTATATTTGATCTGTGACACTCCTCTCAGTCTAGTGTCATTAGTTCACTCAATCTAATAGAGAACATTTGGGAAGGCCAGCCCACACCGATTCTTAACATTGAATTAAATTCTGTTCCAGCTTTCTCCATTTCCACTTTACTGGAAAAAAAATTCTAAGCTTGCTTCCCCCCTTTCCTGTGGCAGGTCGGATACAGATTTGCTGTGTCCAGGACTGTTTGTGAGCTCCTAAGCCCCCCCCCCCCACTTAACTGGGGTTAAACTATTCCTGTTGCCATAAAGTCTGTTCTTCAAAATTTCCCTTGCAACTAGCCAGCTTTTTAGTTTTAGCACTCATCTGTTTCTTTGATCTCAGCACTTGTTCAGAACTCATTGTAAGCACTAAATAAGTTACAAATTACTACAGCACTCAACTTTCCTTATTTGTCTAGAGGAAAACAGTTTTTAGTACTTAATAAATAAGCACCTATTCAGGCATGTCTAAAGGTCAGCTCACAGTGTTTACTCCTGTCTACCTGTTGAATCTGGACATCTTGGGACAATGCAGCAATTGCCGCATGTACACAGATAACCCTCTCCTCCTACCACCCAACACTATGACCTGTGAGAGATGCACTTATATAGCCAAACTGGAAGCAAAGCTCTCTTCACCAAAGATTGGCCTAGACAGTCAGGAGGAGAAGGTAAACACTTGCACCACACTACACTCATCACATAGTCCCTCAAAACCTACACCACCAAAACACACACACAGAACCACAAAACATGCACCTACATTCATGGAGGCTCTCAGTACAAATCTGCCCAAATAACAGAGACGTCCAAAGCAGGAATGCAAGCAACCTCCTCCCCCCAACACAACCCAAATGACACATAGCCCACATACTCAGTGTGCCACTCAACTACAGCCCATAAGGCATAACGTACCCAACACTTTAGTCATAGGTGACTCTATAGTCAGACACACTGATGTTCCACTCACCAGGCTAAACAAGGAAAAAGTTACTGTCAGCTGCCTGTCAGGTGCCAGGATCTGACACATAATGCATGCACTCAGGTCACTCCACAACAAGTACAAATATGACTCTGTCATTGTCCATGTTGGTGTGAATGACCTGAGACGTACCTCCCTGGACTACATGAAAAGAGACATGGAGGAGCTCTCTGATCTTCTAGCCCAGGCCGGTATGACCCTAGCCCTGAGTAGCATCCTGCCATAGCCCAGAATGACACCACAGTACAAGGACAAAATGATTGACTTTAACAATTGGCTAAGCTTCTAGTGTCATTCTAAGGGAATCCAGTATCTGTCTGCCTGGGATGACATGATCGACAGACCATGCTGCTTTGCCAGAGATGGCCTGCACCTGTTGCCCTTGGGATTCCGGATACTAGCAAAGGCTCTTGCCACCCCTATAGTGCTTTTTTAGGCAAGGTTCAAATGACAAATTCACCACCATAACAGGTACAAGCAAGCAAAATCTGAGGGTAATGCTACTCAATGCTAGAAGTCTAAACCTCAAAATGCACTCACTCGAGGCACTCCTTAAAATAGAGAACATTGACATCTGTGCAGTGACAGAGACCTGGTTCAAAGCTCCAGAGAGCACCCCTGCATTACCAGGCTATAATTCATATCACACCTTTCGGCCACCAAACCCAGACCGAAACACTAAAGGTGGAGGCGTGTCCATATTCATTAAGGATATCCATGCCTCTAAGCTAGTTGCTCAGCATAATGCATCCGAGATTATCCAAGTTCAACTTACTCTGGGCAAAACCGCAATCCAGATTGTAGCTTGCTACAGACCCCCCCCCCCCACCATGCCCCAGGATTCCCACATCTTTTTTCTTGATACACTGGAAAATATTAAGGTAAAACCCAACACTCTAATAATGGGTGATTTCAACTACCCTACCATTAACTGGGAAAACTACTCATGTACCAACTCTTTTGTTCAACTTTTTCTGGAAATCATCAATTCCAACGCTTTGGATCAACTTATCCACACCCCCACCAGGGGCAGCAATATCCTAGACCTGGTCATCACCAACATGGGTGACCGGTGTTCCACACCAGAGGTCAGCTCCTCGTTGGTGAGATCCGACCACAAGCTAATCACCATAGGTATCCACATCCCGCTCCCACCCCCCATTAGGAAAACAACCGTAAAAAGTTTCTCCAAAGCCAACTTCACGCTTCTTAAGACAGAAGTGGTAAACTTCACGACACCCATGCAGATGGACAATAGAGGTACGACTGCTGAATCCTACACAAATGCACTTTATAAGCACTTACACGAGTGCATGGATCGTGTCATCCCTAACAGAACCAAGATGCTTTCCTCCAAAAAAAGGAAGCCAATCTGGTGGTCTTCTGCCATAAACAAACTCGACAACAGAAGAAAGAAACTGTTTAAAAAAGAGTAAAATCCCATGATTGGAGGAACTCCCTGGTCAGCGTCAGTAAGAAGCTGAGATCCCTCATAAAATCCTCCAAAGCTAGTTATGAAAACAAAATTGCCACTGATTCTAAAGACAACCACAAAGCATTCTATAGCTATGTCAAAAATCTCAATGGCAACACTCAGATCTGCTCTGAGTTACAGCACAATGACACTAAATATACAAAACCAACTGATATTGCCAACATCCTGGCAGATAGGTTCAGTGCTAACTTTAACCCCCTCTCACCCCCTAAATGGCCCATCTTTATACCGGAAGAATGCAAAGTTCCTGTAATCACAGCTGCACATGTAAAAACTTCACTCTCCAAAGAAAAGAACACAGCATCCATGGGACCTGACAACATCCCAGGCTGCCTTCTACATGAACTACAGAATGAACTGGCACCCCAACTAAGTACCATGTTCAATCATAGCCTCACCTCAGGCTTTGTGCCCATTGAATGGCACACCGCGACAGTTATCTGACTCCACAAAGGGTGGGGCCACAACAGACCCCAGGAACTACCGCCCCATTAGCCTGACGAGCCTCGTCTGCAAGGCCATGGAACGTATCATCATGGAACTCATAAACAAAGACATTGGAGATCTCCAAACTCTGGACCCCACACAGTTTGGGTTTGTAAAAGGCAGATCATGTCTCCTAAACCTGATAGACTTCTTTGAAGTAGTCACCAAAGCCATAGATGAGGGTAAGGTAGTTCACACAGCCTATCTAGATCTCGCCAAGGCATTCAACACCATCCCCCACTCTGGAATTATAGATGAACTCACTAAACTAGGTATAAATCCCTATGTCACAAGATGGGTTGCCAACTGGCTTACTGTCAGAACACACACTGTGAAAGTAGCAGATGCAAAATCAGACATCAGACCAGTGACAAGTAGAGTACCACAGGGTTCAGTCCTGGGTCCCCTCCTGTTTGGTATCTACTTCTCTGAAGTACAGGCTAATATAGAAGGTCTTTGGCTAACTAAATTTGCAGATGACTGCAAACTAGGAGCCATAACTGAAACTCCTAATGATGTGGACATCCTACAAAAGGGCCTCACTGAGACAGATACCTGGTGTCAAAGACATGGTCTCAAGCTCAATGCCAAAAAGTGCATTGTCATCCCCTTTGGTATAAACTCTGTACCCATGAACTACCACATAGGTGGTAGTCTACTTAATACCAAAAGTGTGATAACAGACCTTGGGACACAGGTGGACAGTAGTTTCTCCTTTGATAATCACATCGCCTCAGTGGTCAGGAAATCCTTCTACATGGCACACCTCATCACCAAAGGTTTCTCATCCAGAAAAAAGAGGTCATTGTTCCCCTCTACTCATCACTCATTAGACCCATTATAGAGTACAATGCCCCTTTTGGTATGTACCTCACAAGACATCTACAACAACTGGAAAGGCTGCAAAAATACTTCACAAAGAGGATTACTAGTCTCAAACAGATGCCTTATGCAGACCGTCTCAAAAAACTCCAGCTTTACTCCGTCGCATATCGCCTACTCAGAGGTGATCTCTGCCTAACATACAAAGCTATGTCAAACCCAGAGCTGTTAGACATGCTCCACTTAAAGAAATCCCAATCCCTGCGAGCTACATGCTCTAGGGACCTAAACCTTGTCACCACAATAAACAGAACATGCTGGAGGGATAGATTCCTGTTTCAGAGACTTCCCATACTCTGGAACAGACTACCTATCTTTGTCAAACAGAGCTCCTCATTAACACTATTAAAGAAAAATCTTGATGATTGGATGGGTAATAGGAAATTCACCCCGGGGATCACTTCTGTGGTTCTGCTTGACAGGGGCACAGGAAAATAATTTTCTTGGGTGGCGAAAGCCAGGGTACCTTTTTGGCTAGGCTTGTATAGGCCATAGGGCCAATAGCCTAGTACCTACCAATGAACCTATGAACCTATGAATCATAGCTTTTACGTCAACTTGCTGATCATTGCAGATCTGCACATCATGGTGATAACCTGTTGCTCATTAAGGCACTGGCATCTCCCTAGTCAGTCTTTCACACACATAACTACATAAACATGACCACACACACACACACACACACACACACACACACACACACACACACACACACACACACACACACACACACACTCGTATCGCATTTCTTGTATCTGTCCCTATTCTATCTGCCCTTCCTTTGTTCCCTCATCCTCCATGATACTTTAGTGCCATTACAGCACACACCTATTAGGCTGATGTCTAGTGCAGCCACTGATCTCTCCAATCCCTTTACAACTGTCAGTGCCATTATGGGACTTTAAAAATTAATCCCTGGTATCTAGTGCATCTACCCCACCCCTGACCTCCATTTTGCTGTCTGTGCCATTATGGCACTTCAGAATGTAATCACAGGAGTCTAGTGAAATTCCTCACTGCCTGATCCTCCCCATTTTGCTGTTGACACTATCATTGTACTTTAAAAGTATTCCATGGTGCACTGTGCCTCCTCAACCTAGTTTTTGCTAGGCAATTGAATACAGCCAGTTCCACAACATGGAGAGGATGGCTCACATGGCTGAGCATTTTTTTTAATTATTTTCTCATGTAGATGCCTTCTTGGAGGCAATTTCACACAGAAAGTATGTGGCTTGATAGTGTATACCTCTGTCCCTGGAGCACCTCATTAGAATTTAGCATGGCCTCAGGACCAGCCCTTCATGGTACTATAGGTCTTTGTGTTAGAGGACCATGCCATGTCATGTAAGGATGGTTTGTGAATCAGGGAAATGTAACACAATGTGGGCATGCAGGTGTAAATGTCACAGTACCTTAATGAATTTATTTGTTAATGTTTGGTATTGTTTTGCTTTTGAGTATCTCTGTGTTTGATATCTTACCCTGTTAAATTACTTCCACAGAGGGAGGATATGGCTAGTTAGTATATACCTTTCTCCCTGGCACACCTCATTAGAATTCAGCATGGCCTCAGGACCAGCCCTTCATGGTACTATAGGTCTTCATGTTAGAGGACCATGCTGTATCATGTAAGGATGCCTTGTGAATCAGGGAAAGGTAACACAATGTGGGCATGCAGGTGTAAATGTCACAGTACCTTAATGGATTTATTTGATAGTGTTTGGTATTTGTTTTGCTTTTGAGTATCTCTGTGTTTGATACCTTACCCTGTTAAATTACTTTTTACTATGGTAGCAGTTTCTTTGATTTTGAAGTCTCTTAAGAATTAGGGATCTAACCAATTGTGAGATCTAGGTGGCTAGCACTACCATTTTCCCCTGTAAGGAATAGATTTGATACAGAAGTAGCATGCAGCATGATTGGTCACTTTTCTTTGCCTTTGATATGCACATGTGAATCTATTCTTTTAGTTGAAACAGCCAGAATATCAGTTTTTTAAAAACTGATATATTAATGTTGACAGCAACATTTTGGCACATTTCTGTGCATGATCAACCTTGGAGCAAAAAAATAACAGACACTGTTTTCACTGCACCCTTCCAAGCATATACTAACTCCAAGATTGCACAATCCCCTGGGTATGGACATATTCCCTTACTGTGGTATTGTCAATCTCATACACCTATTCTGTCAACCAAAGCATGGCAGCAAAACAGATATCAACAGTAGATGGTTTCACTTAGAATTATTACTTCAATATGGACAGCTGGATCGACAGATAAAATATGATTATCTCATTAAACAGTGAATGCTCTTTTTAAAGAAGAAAGAAAAGGATCTTTTTAGATCAAACACAGAAACAAACCAAAAACAAAAAAAAAAACAGAATTTTATGCAGGAGTCATGTCCTGTTGCACCCCCTTAACCCCTTTTATTCATATATACCATTTCCAATATCACACTACAGTGTGAAAATGGGATATACCCAGACCCTGCTCTACCATGATTGCAGACACAGAGCAGACCAACAACTACAAACCCCCCCCCCCAAAAAGAGTGTTAACTCTCAAGCATTTCCTCTTACTGACAGCAAATATGTGCATATGTATACTATGTATATATATATATATATATATATATATATATATATATATATATATATATGTATACAGAGAAAGACAGAGAGGGCACATATACACATGCACACCTTTATTAAAAATAAATCAGGAAATAACAGATATGAAAACTAAATGTGGACTAGGTAAAACCAAAAAGAACATAGGAGTAAATTGCAAGCCTTAATGCCACACACCGAAATAAACAAAATATGAAAGTGGATATTGAAAAAATACATAAACAGATATGATACAAATGGATCAATCTGACATAATGGCATGCATTATACTACAAGTGAATAAATGCAAGGAATTTAGCCATGTAAATATTTGATTGGAAAAAAAACTATATGTGCATACAACAACAAAGATGCAAATACTGACTATTAGAGTCATAAACAAATTAACAAACACATGAAAGTACAGTAATCATGAGCCAATATCTTCAACAATCTTGACTTCAGGCATCTTGTATAAGCTAGTTTGGCTATAGAAAATTGTACAGTAAATTAATTTTCCTATTTGCAATAAACCTAGTGTCATTAGAACAGTTGTAACCATTTCAGGAATGGATTATTCTGAGATTTCCATTTATCTGCTACATACAAACTTCCAGATGTCACAACTCACAACACCCAAATGTTCTCTAATTTTTTTAAAACAACCAGAGAAGGATGTGAAACTGTAACAAAGCATTAAGGTGGCAGGACAAATTTACCTGCAGGACTAGAAATAGAATGTTTAACTCATTTACATCTTCAACTACTTCACTCCTGTAGTGCTAATTATGTAGGTTGCCTTCTTTCACTTAAGTCTGTAGTTGCTGAAGGGTAGGCTATACAGATCATTTTGTTACTGTGCAACTTAATTGCTGTACTGAAAATTAGTCCCTGTGTTTGGCATCATGATTATGTAGTTCAAATGCGAGAAAATGGTTTTAATTGAACATATCAGACAAAAAGCTCTGTTACATGTCTAACTGAAAATACTTTTTTGTACATTTATAATTTCTTGTACTGTGAGCTCCAAGCAATTGCCATATGGGCTGCTTGCATTCGGGATAGTAAAACCTTTTTAACTGACAGCCAGTGGGTGTTAATGGAGTAACAGAGAGGCCCATGTGCTCTCCATCAAGGGGCAGCCCCAGAATGCATGTTTGTTGTAAACCACATCAGTTAAGCAGATAAAGTACCCTTTGCATGATACATACATACATGAATAAGATTTTCTATAAATTGTGAGGTGAATTGGAGACTATGGATAACTCAGAATTGTTGATATATATAGTTTACCACCTATCAATGAATAGTCCAATGTCTTATCCTATTTTCTTTCCAAACCATTCATGCAAATTGCCCTTAAATGTCTCAAGCCTTTCTAATACTTAGAGGTGATACATTATGTAATTCACATGCCCAACTATGCTATGATCTTTTCCCCAAAACAAAACCACACACTGTAATATTCACAAATAAACAGTTGTTTCTTGTACCCATTGAATGTGACATAAAATTCTTCCCTGGAGTGAGTGACTGGTAAAATAGATTGTCTTTCCAGTTGTAAACTAAAATAATCCATAATCAGTCTACTTCTAACTGAAAATAGACATAGGAAGATATGCACACCCTTGAAACATGTGAAGCTTTACAGCGGGATATCTCACTATTTCGGGATGTGCTCATGGTCAAAGTTCAGCATATAAGAAAGGGCCCTGTTTAATAAATAATTTTAGTGGTGATCTGCACATAGTTTCTCTTATCTCAAGCTTTTTCATAAATCTGATTTAGGGTCTACTTTTTAAGTAGAATGGAGAGATCACCAGCTGCGAATTCACCGGCCGTGGCATGTCATCCAAGATGGCTATCCTATTGCTCTCCTGGTCTAACTAGTTTAGCTGCATTCCTTCTTCTCTAAGTAAGAAATTATTCTAAATCTGAATGCTGTGACTTCACAGGCAATAAAAAGAGAAACAGATGTGGACAAAGAAATGTGTGTTCACACCTAAGAGGACCAGCATTTCAAGTGCAGTGAGAAATGCCTCTTAATTTTAGGTAATATAGAAGAGCTGTCAAGGAGATTTGCTTCCAGTTGCACCAACAAAATAAACAAATGGGTATCTTGGTTGCTCAAATTCTGAATTAAAAGAATTGTAGCACAGAAATTCAAGGAGGAAGAAGTCGCCTTTCCCTGGCAGTAGTTATCAATATTTTCCAGTTCCTTCACTTCTTTGTACTATTCTCATATAAACTACAATGGTAATTTTCAGATTTTTGCCACATAAACATATGAGTGGGGAATAAGTACACACTTAACTATAGAGTAGACCAGAGAGCAAAACACCACATTATTTCAGCTTGATTCAAAGATCAATAGGCATGCTCAACAGTACACCACGGCCATCAGCTGTTCCTACAATAGTTTAAATTATTTTTTAGAATTTATTTCATTGAGGAGTGTGACTTGATTTTTAGATATTTGGGAGTGAAGTGCACAACTGTAATGAGAACAGGACAGTTTGCCTAAAGCCTCTAATGTGCATTGAGGATTAGGGAACCTTTTTACTTTAGAGACATTACTGTAAGACCTAACATGCAGTAAAAGCAATTTAATATGATGAAAGGAACAGAGATATAGTTTGTTAGATCCTCTGCGAAAAATAGCCATCTGTGAAAAGTAGGGAACAGACCTCCACTTCATCATAAAACAAGCTTTAAAAACAAGAGAACAAGGATATCAACATGAAAATGGCCCCATCAGCAGCAGAAAAATGATGGAGGAAATAGTATGATATCATAAGGGATTCCTATTACAAGAACAAAAGTTCACTCCTTCGAACTTGTAATAGGAAGCCTCACTTCTGCGAAAGTTCACTTTAAAGAAAGTAAACTTTTGTGTAAGTGCACTTCACCGAAAACACCGCAGCACAGTGGAGGACATAAAAAACAAGCTATGTCCTCCACTATGGTGCAATAGTCATGGACCGTAGGGTTAGGGCATGGGTTAGGGTAAGGGGATAGTTAGTAAAGCTATCCCCTTACCTTAACCCATGCCCTAACCCTAAGGTTCGTGACTATCACACCATAGTGGAGGACATTGCTATATCCTTCACTGCGCTGCAGTCGTCACGGACCTTCGGGTTAGGGCATGGGTCATAGTAAGGGGTAGCCCTATGGCTATCCCCTTACTATGACCCGTGCCCTAACCCTAAGGTCTGTGAGTACTGCACGGAAGTTCAGCACAACACCCGTTCGTTGTACTGAACTTCGCGTAAGTGCACTTTTGATTAAGTGCACTTTTGCTGCAGTGAGCATTCCATGCACCATTTCGAATTAGTGAAAATTCGATCTAGTGTATGGAAACCATCATAAGATAGCCCTATCAAGTTAAATGGGTAAAAGAAACTTCAAAATTATTAAGGGACATAGCTGATAGGGAAGTAGAATATTGTAACAGTACTAAAATATCTTGGAGTATGAAAGTCATCAATGGCTTCACGTAAGAACACCAATGAATACAGTAAAACATGTTTTTGAAGTAAATAAATATTGCTACATCCATTTTAAAAGCTGTTGTTTATAGGTTATGGTAAACAGAGCATTCAAATCTCCACATATGACCTGCTCTGCACAAAAATAACTTAGCAGGAAAGAATTGCTTGGGAAGAAGAAGATGGAATTTTTTTTTCTTGCGAGGATTTTAGTGTCTTCTGAGGATCCGAGTATACAGTTTAACCTACATATTGATTCAGAAATTTGGTCAGTAGTCTTTAATTTAGTGTCTTTTCCAGATTTAACAGAGTTTTCAGTGTAGGATGGTCTTTGCCACTTTGCTGCATTTGCCTACATCTGCCAAGTGAGAGATAGGCAAATTCTTCAGCCCATAATAAATGTGTGCTTGTAAAAGTCTACATCCTGACAAGTGTATTACCATAAAAGGATGACATTTTAGCCTCAAATACTTCTACAGACAGCAAAGCATCAAAGGTCTATCTTGCTCCTGCACCTATGGGGGAGATACATTGCTTAAGAGTTTAGAGGACTGTAGGGATACCTTAGGGTCTGACGTGTCAGAACTGTAAAGCCAGCTGTACAGCTGTACAAGTCCTTGAACGCCTCTTGAATGGTATACTAATAAAAAAGAAATGCATCCGCTTAGAAACAATCTTCACTATGTTGCTTTATGTGTTATGCTGCATAACTCTGCATGCTAAGATTTTAATATGGTGACATTTAAAGGCACAAACCCTAGTTATTGCTCTGCCAAAAATATAGTGAGAACTTTTCCTTGCACATTACCCCTCTGATCCTTTATATTGCTTCAGTACCTTACAGAAGCCATGTATTTAAACATAGTATGGTTGTCACTAAGTGCTCAAAATCTGAAGCTTTAGGTGTCTAATCTGTTGATCCATTATATGTAATACTAGAGCCTTTGCAGAACTACAGCAATTCTTTTGTTCACACTTAAGTAATTCCGACCAAAGAACATGAGACACATTACCATACATGAGCTTAAACCAATGAACATTTTTTTCTACCTTTGATTAAGTATATATGATTAAATCCATTTACCCCCAAAATCAAAGGATCTTCTCATCAAAGCCTAAGACATTGAGTGGGAGTAGGGGAAAACACAGTAGATAGTTTGTCATGGGGCAAGGCATTATCTGGCTGCATGTGGTGTTTCCTACAGAATGAAGGGGATGAAACCAATAACCCATGCACCTAGAAAGTCCTCTCATGATTGTTGCATTACACTATGTCTACTAGGCCAACTCTTCAGATAACTGCCAAAAACCTTTCAGTGCTTTACAGACCTGCTGGAGCTCCAGCTAGTAGTTACTGAGTCTAGGAAAACATTGAAAAATATCACCCCCCCCCTCACACACACACACACAAACACACACACACACACACACACACACACACACACACACAATGTAGTGGCCTTGTATTGGCTGATGTCTGTAAGGATTTTGTAAACAATTACATATTATTCAGACATACAGTAACAGTGACTCTTAAACTAGCTCATGGATAATAACCATGGTATTGTTTAGCAAACCATTAAGTAAAATAAGAGCATTACAGTAATCAGCAGCCTGATATTCTAAATGTCGTCCTTTTAACCTATGATATTCATTTTTTGCAAACAGTGGCATGAAACAAAGTCCATAACTGTATTACAGATTTTCTAGAACCTTTAAAAGACTATATTTTATAGTAGGGAATTTGATTAGGCATGTCTTAAATCTTTACAATTTTCTAATTGATTTCATTATTACTTTGGAAGTGGAGCACTACTTGCATGTTAGGGCCTCCAACTTACATGAGTTCTTCTGCATAGTATTTGATTAGTGTGGACAGACTTAACAATTCTATGAAGTGGGATGTAACTATATGGCATAATTTAATATTCAGGATGCAGGCATTCCAGGAAGGAATAACACTTATTATTTTAACTTTAATATGTGTTCTAAATATTTTGTTCAAATCCCCTTTAATGTGGTAATATTCTATAATATGTATTTTATTATCTGGCTATTTTATATAAGAAGCTAAAGGTGAAATTAGTAGCACAACTGAGGACATCTTCATGGGAGACTGACAATATTTTTGAGTAATCATACATTCCATATTTTGGAAATTAACACATGCATCATATTTGCAACTGCTGTCCCCAAAACCTCTCTTGACATTCTCTTTCCAACACACTCTCTAGCCTTATATCATAGTGAATATATATCTTTAGCGGATGTTTATAAGGTCTCAAGAGAATATAGCTTATAGGCATTCTAATGTCTAACAGCTGTAGTCATTTAATAGGAAAGTTTAGAATTTTATTTTGAGTAGGTGCATACATTAAGCATTCTGAGAGTGAAATTTTATGCTGACTTACTTTAAGTGGGTTCTTGGTTTCAGGCCCAGGCTCACCACCACTGAAACTGAGTTTACCATTATGCAAGTTTTAAGAAAGTCCGCAATTAGTGTGTTGCTAATTACAGAATAGATTATCATTTGGTTATTTAATGTTATGTTGGAGAAACTGATTACTGGTTGAGTAAATTAAAATTCCCTTTCCCGAGTTCCTGTGGATTTGGGTGGATTTGCTTCTAACTTGACTAAGTAGTTTGAATTTTCTTTTCTTTTATCCAGTGGTGTTTGAGAGATGGAGCTGCCTTAATACTAATCTGGTCTTGAAGTCTTTTTCTGTTATTATGGGATCCATGTTGCCACCGAGTTTGAAGAAAGTTTGTATGAGGAAAGTTTCTTCAACAAGTCACTTTAACTAATTTTCCTATCCTGCTTTGTAATGCAACTAGATAAAAATACATTAGATGTGCGTTTACATTTTGTTAAAATTTCTGTGAATCATATAGCCTTATATATGTGTGTGTATATATATATATATATATATATATATATATATATATATATATATATATATATATATATTTTTTTTTTTGCCCATTAGATAATTTGTGTGTTGGAATAATAAAATATGTAAAACACTGAATTTAATGCCCATATGAACATGTGCTGTTCAATGGATACTTTAAATACTCACGGTGATAGAACCTAATTCATTCTGACAATATCTGTATGGGAACTGTGAGCTATACTTTGATTGAACATCTTTTTCCCCATTTGTGCAAATGAATTTTGGAAGTTAAGTAATCTAAGAAGCAAAAAAATGAATGGTGTATGGATATTATCAAACACGTCTGAGGCTTCCTGTGGAAGCACCACCTCTTTAATGTATTCTGAGTTGTTAAGAAATGTGTGCAACTCTGTGGTAATATTATTGGTTTTCATTTGGTGTCTTGACATAAAACCTGCTTGGAGATTTTGATATGTGACTTGATGCCAGTGTTCTGAATCTAGCAAGATTTGTTAGAGTTTTTGTATCTATTTTGATATTGGTTGTGTTGTTCACAGGGAATATATACCTTAAATCTGTGCCACGTTTAATGAGTACAGGCCACGGTAAGCATAGTTTATCACAGCTTTGCTGCCACTTACTTCAGTCATGACTTGCTTGAACTTCACTATTAATGCTCGATGCTGATGCCTGTCAGTATATGTAACATCTAAGCTACTTTTGATGGTAAGTTTTATTTAGTCTTTTGTTTATCAATGTAAGGAAAACAAGAGGCATTTCTTCCGAAAAAGCATGGTGAATGAATGTACTTTTTTAGCCAAAGAGGATGAGGAGTCAAAACCTGTAATGGAATTCATGAATGGATAATAAAAACATAAACAGTTTTTATGAAAATTGGGGGACATTAGATATTGTTAAGGGTCATAAGATTGAGCAATTGAAAAAAATGGGAAAGCTAAGCAGGACAAGAAAGATATTATACAGGCTTTTGACACTGTCCCCCACTCAGGCATCATTGACAAACTCACCCGGCTAGGTATCCACCCTTATATCATTAGATGGGTCACTAACTTGCTCACTGATAGAACCCATATGTTCAAAATAGGGGAATTCACCTCAAAGAGCAGAACTCTAACCAGTGGTGTTCCACAGGGAACAGTGCTGCGACCTTTATGTTTGGAATTTATTTTTGTGAAGTACAACCTAAAACTAAAGGTCTGTGGCTGACAAAGATTGCTGATGACTGCAAACTGGAAATGGTCATAGAATCTCCAAACAATGTCAACATCCTACAAGAGGGTCTTACACAAATAAATGATTGGTGCAAAAGTCATGGCCTTAAAGTCAATGCAAACAAATATATTATCATCCCTTTCAGTAAGTGGGAGATTCCTGCTAACTACCACATCAATAACAAAACCTTAAGTACGCACTCAGTGATGAAAGACCTGGGCACACAGGTTGAGAGCAACCTTACCATTGATCACCATGTCTCCACAATGGTAAGAAGGGTATTCTATATTCCTCATCTCATAAGTAAGGGCATTGCATCCAGAAAAAAAGAAGTTATAACCTCTCTGCACTCTTCCCTCATTAGGCCAATAATTGAGTACAACACTCCGTTTGGTGTGTACCTTTACAAGCACCTGCAGCAAATGGAGAGACCAGAAACGTTCCTCCGAAGGAAAATTCAAGCTCTTCAGCATCTGTCCTATGTGGATCATTTGAAATCACTATCAATTTATTCTGCTTCATACAGACTACTCAGAGGTTATCCATTCCTTGCATATAAGACAATCTTATACAGACTACTCAGAGGTTGTATATTCCTTGCATATAAGGCAATTTTTGACCCTGCTTTATTGGAAATGTTGCATATCTGCAAGTCAAATGGTACATGGGTTACTCCCTCTAAAGACCTTAACCTGTTATGTGACATTGATAGAACCTGCTGGAGGACAGATTTGTCTCCCAGAGCTTACCACACCTTTGGAACAGACTCACACTTCATGTCAAACAAAGGACCTCATTATCCCTCTTCAAACACAATCTGGACAACTGGATGGGTAACCATAAATTTACCCTGGGGGTACTACCTGGGTCCCTCTCAGACAAGGACAATTGGTGCTGATCATGGAAATAAAGATAGAATTTGGCTAGGCTTGTAAGGGCCCTAGGACCATTAGCCTTGTAACTTCCTATGATCATATGATCTATTCTTTCTCACCCCCCACCCATACCTCTGCACTTCTTCTATATCTCCAACATCGCTCCCAACCCCCAAATCTAGATCCCACATATCCTGCTATGTACATTCATCTCCAACCACTTCCATATTTCTTCTCCCAAATCTTATCAAATTTGCTCTAGTTGTAATCCCATTAAGGCACCAAATGAAAAACATGTCTAACTCTTACCCTTTATAATCATTCATAAAAATTTGAGCTGTCAACAACAAACCACTTTTCATCACTAAAGCCTACTTTCTACCAGTATCTTCTATTAAAAATTCAGTTTACATATATAACATTTCTAACAAGAACAAACGTATAAAGGAACATACTCATTCTAAGTGACTTTAACTGTAACCTATTTGAGCACACCTTAAATGGCATCGCTCAATTTCTAGAAAACCTTGCACTCATTCAGCTCATAAATCATCACATATGGTCTAACCTTCACTCAACCCATTGCGCCCTGCTTTATTTGCTAACAACCATCCATTCCTGCAAAATCTCACAACTTTTCATTCACCACATGCCTTCAGAGACCACTGCACCATTGCATTCAGATTTCACAACTTATTAAATTCCACCCATCGTTGGTATCCTTCAGATCTAAATCTGAAAATGACATTAGGGAAGGGACTTAAATCACTCTTCTACATATGAGACTGGACTCCCATTCTTTCATTTCATGACTCAAACTCTGCCACTAAAAGTCTTGCAAACACCATACTCAGTCATCATAGGCATTGTCATCATCATCATCATTGTCATCATCAGTCCCTGTCTTTCCATTTTTATATGGGGTTGGGGTGTCACATGAACATTAGTCAATGTTATCAAATCACCAAGAGATAATCTTTACACTGCTGAGAGACTAGCCCTGATGTCTTCAAAACAAATTCTACCTATCAGACTGTTCACAAAACCACATTTGGACACCTAGTAAAAATATGAGACACAGCCTGGCATAATTGTAAATAAAACCTGTCATTATCCACTCAGTGCCAATTCACCACAATATGTAAACTGGCTAAGCAAGCCATTAGAAGGCATGAAGTTAAACCACATACCTTCAAATGGATCCCCTACACTACACTGACACACCACAAACCCGACAGCCAAAACGTCGAAATCAAAACACCGAAACCAGACAATACCGACAGTCCACATTACCGAACACCATAACACCGACTCACAAAACACAAACAGAAACATAAACGCAAACCACACCAAGCATTCTTACACACTACTACACAAAATTACACACATAACCTAAACTATCACAACTAAAGCATAAACAAGAACTTACCGGCAAATCACACACATCCCACTACACCACAACATCCCATAACGCCATTACCCACGTAACTCACACATCCCATTAACCTACCCAATACCTACATAAAAAACACACACACAACACAAGCACACCAAAAAACTTACAAGCCTACACTAAATCTTACATACACAACTATCTATACACTAACCTTAACCCAAACCCTAACCCTAAGGTCCGTCACTATCGCACACTTACCTTACCCACACCCTAACCCTAAAGTCCGTCAATATTGCACAATTACCTTACCCGCACCCTAACCCTAAAGTCTGTCACTATCGCACACTTACCTTACCCTAACCCTAAAAACCGTCACTATCTCATACTTACACAGTCGTACTCATTTCGCATGTCGTTGTTTTCAACGTTGGGATTTCGAACTGTTGATTATTTCTGTTGTCGGTCTTCCAGTGTCAGTGTTCTCATTGTCGGTGTTTCGATCTTTCAGTGTTCTCAGGTAGACCCCTTCAAACACCTCTTCCTAAATTGCTCAGCAAAAATTGTGGCATGAGGTTACATTTTGAATGGATGTAAAACTCCTGATATCATTAAATCCTCCAAAAGCCATCTACTTGCCACATAGTTTTTACAAGAAGTCAGAAATGCCTCTCTCATCTCTCTCTCACACACATGTGCACACACACACACACACACACACACACACACACACACACACACACACACACACACACACACACACACACACACCCTGCCACCAAGGGCAAGAAATCGTTTAGCTGTTCTGCTACACCTGCCTTTTCCCTGACTGTAGGGCATTTTCGGAGTTAGAATATTTAGTTAGGGGTTTGTTTTTATGTGGTGTTGTTTGTTGGCCTTCCAATTTCTTTCCCTTGGAAAGAAATCAGTGATTTGGCCATTCGGGATACTTGCAGTTCAATATTTTCATGTCAATGAAAGGTGAGTCAACATTTTCAGATATCAATCTTATTATAGAGACCCTCAGTGGCAACATCTACCCTAACCCAGGCCACTCTGCTACTATACCCACCGCTGCAAACCTACATGGACCTAACAGCCTCTGCAAGCAAAACTCCTTTGACCTCTTAATACTCAGTATAAACATCCGCAGCATCATGAATAAAATTGAAGAACTACATGCCTTTATATCCTTCTATAACCCTGATATTGTACTCTTAACTGAGACCTGGCCCAAGTCTCACATCAAAGATACCACCATAGCCTCTCCTGGCTACAACATCCTTAGATGTGACTGAATAGTTAAAAGAGGTGGGGACATTTCCCTACTTTACAGGCACAACCTGACTCTCCCACATTTATGTAAAGATATCCCCACTTTCAGCTATCCAGAAACCCTGCTTGCAAATATAAAATTAAACCAGCAGAAACAACTCAACATTATAGGTGTCTACTTAACACCAGGCTACAATATTGCCACCCTAGAGTCCACTTTACATTGGACTTCCACCACCCTCCCTCAGGAGACACTTATCCTCGGGAATTTCAACACTGATTGAGCCTCTATCATGGCATCACTCCCCGAAGTACCATTTAAACCTATTTAACTCAAACACCTTATCCAAATCCCCACCCGTATCGACAAAGCCACAAAAAAAAAAATCCATATTAGACTGAATCCTAACCAACAAGTCTTCATCTGCCAATATATCTGGTATGTTACCCAACTCCCTCTTTGATCGCCTACTTACAGCACAAAAACCCATAACCCCCCATCCTGCTTTCTATCCGTAGTTCCGAAAATGTCCTACCAGATCAATTCATCAACACCTTAAAAAAGTAAATTGGTCACCTCTTAAAAGTCTACCATTAAATTAAGCCGTGGAGTACTTTAATACTACCTTCTTAGGTATTCTTATTCTTATCGCTCATAATGTATAATTTGTACTAAAACCAACCCAGCCTCCTGGATCTCAAAGGACACAAGATCCCCACTCAAACAATAAGACATAGCTTGTGCAATCTGGCGTACTAACCAAACAAGTACATATTGACAAAAGTTCATAGTGCTCGGAAACAAAGCAAAAAAACAAATATGTAATGACAAAAAAGTTTTTATATCCAGCTACAAAAACTCACTACAACAATCTACAAAAATTCTGGTCCTCAGTCAACCAAATTCTCCAACCAGGCAAAATCACCTCCCCAAACCCTAACATTGAAGGTAATAACAATAATATTGCCACTCACTTTAATGACTATTTTACCTCCTCCATCCAAAAGTTATTCAACAATTTCCGCACTATTACTACAAATACCCCCAAAATACAAAACTGTCACCATAAGACCTACTCCCAATTTTCTCTTAAACCAGTTCCAGCTGACCGAATTTGTAAACACCTTGCCAAATTAAAACCCACCACTCTCGCTGCCGATAAACTCCCCACTGATTACCTCAGGATTGCTGCCTCTGCCATTGCCTACCCTATTTCCATATATTATCAATAGATCCATAGCTGAACACACTGTCCCCTCTCTCTGGAAAATGTCTTATGTTGTCCCCCTACACAAAGGTGGTTCCTCGACAGAACTAAGTAATTATCGCCCCATAGCTATACTATCTCCCCTATCAAAAATCTTAAAAAAATGTATACAAACCCAACTACTGAATCATCTTCTTCAATATAACCTGCTAGCAAATTCCCAACATGGATTTCGGCCAAACTATAGTACCACCTCTGCCCTTATATCCTTTACTGACCACATCAACCAACAAAGAAATCTCAATAACTTAGTATCTGTTGTCTTTCTAGACCTGTCATTTGACACAGCATCCCACTGCAAATTACTATAGACTCTCTCTGAGGTCATTCTGGGTAACTCATTTCTACTGTGGTTTAAAAATTATCTGTCCTTCTGGCAATAAGCTTTTAAATGGCATAACTTTCTCTCCCCTCTTCTCGCAGTTGGATAGGTGTTCTGCAAGGATTCATTCTTGGTCACTTGCTATCTTCCATCTTTATCAATAACCTCCCCTCAGCTAGCCAACAAACTAATATAGTACAGTTTGCTAAGGACACCACCCTTATTTGCTCCGCCCCTCTCTACAATTACTTCAAGACAGAAACCAGGAAGCCTTCAGTACTATAGAAAAATGGTTAAATTCTTCCCAACTCATACTAAACCCAATTCATGATCTTCCACCCATCCAAAACTTTCACCCCTACCTTGCCATTCTGAATAACATCCTGCAACACTACCCTTATCACACCAATAACTCAAGCCAAACTACTAGGTGTAACTATTGACCAAAACCTAAAATTCAACAAACATATAGCACTTGCAATTGCCAAAGTTCATAAAAAACTAGGTTCACTCTAAAGCTGCAAGAGCTTCCTCAGACAGGAATCCTGAATCACTATCTGATGTACCCATCTACTCTCCACCTTACTGTACATTACCCCAGTTCTAACTAACCTAAGCAAATCTGACCTTCTGAAATTATCTACCTGCTATAATAAAATTTCAAAATTTGCAACCAATGCTAAGTTTCGTTCTCACCATTGCCTCTCCGTAAGACAGCTACGATAGTTAGAACTCCCTAACCTACTAAAATACAATCAACTTCTCCTGATCCATCAACTGCTATACCAACCAAATAAAATACCTGCCTTCTCTAGTCTGCTCACCTTCCATAATACTGTGAGTCAACTAAGATCTTCCAATACTGCCCTACTGACTGTTACCAATTGCTTACATAGCTTAAGCCAATCTCTTTATTCCTATGCAGTTGCTAAGGCCTGGAACTCTCTATCCCCTAACATTAGATGTCTAAATAGTAAACATACTTTCAGATCCCTACTAAAAGATCTTCTATTCAAAACGTGGATATGTTCCTATACAGAACCAGACTAATTTCACCTGTTCCTGACTTTCAACATCCCTAGATCACAGGTGTACTGTGTAGTTTCACTTAGTGCATAGTACTGTGAACCAAGTGTTTAGGCCATCTTTATAGTTATGATTTCTAGTTTATGACCCTGTTTGTCTATGGAAACTTCTTTTTTAATTTATGTTCAAGCAATTGCATATTTGTTGTATAAACTCTTGTTTAATTTGCTTCTCAGTAGTCTAACCACTGTATGCAGCATCATTTGTAAAACTCTGATTTTACTCCTTTTATATGTTCTATGCTCTTTGTACAAAATAGCTACGTTTATAAAATGTTTTATTATTTTTATTATTTTTAAAATTTTTTACTATGTATCTGGAGCATTTCTCCCAGGCCCCCACTGAAAACGGTCACCTTGTGTCCAGTCGGACTAACCCAGCAAACAAATGGAAAATAAATAAAATAAAATTAGCAATCCTGCTTGTTACATTAAGAAGTAAAATAGTGTGGTTCAGCTGCAATGTGCCAGCACTGCTAATGAATCCTGAGGGATATTAAAAAAAAAAGACTTCTTTTTCCAAAAGTATTGCAAAAACGTAGTAGAAAATGCATTTTTGTTAGTACATGATCTACCACATACCAGAGCGGCAGATGACATGTATCTAAATTTACTTCTTCGCAAAAGAAATGCTTAGAGTTGCAGATTTATGTTTAAAGGAAACAGACATTATTGGAAGGAGAACTTAATTATATTGCACCATTCAGTTTATTGCTCTGATCACATGTGGAGATGGTTGCTTCACAGCTGTTAAACAAATTGTACTCCTTGTTAAAGACAGACCCTGTAGGTGTGTGTGATTCAGTGTCTGACTTGAATATATAATGCTTGCTTTTCATATAGCATTTTCCTGATCCAACAGAATACTCACATCTGTTTGACATAGAAAATATGCTATCATGCTTTTTTGTCTTTCAAGCAGCCCTCAGCAAATCTGCAAGGAGCAAATCTGATGATGAAGTGTAAATACATGAAAACAGAGACGTGCTTTTATTTAAACAGAACTCATTAAGAGCTGCTAGTACTTCTAGGAAGGTTTTGAATTAATGCTTAGTTGTAGATTTATTCTGCCACAGAACAGCACCTGAAGTATTCTCCTTGTATACAGAAGTATAGTGAAAAAAAATGTTTTAAATAAAAAACTGGGGGGGGGGGCATTTTCCATGAAATGCTTACTCTTCTACCTTGTATCAAATACTAATTATATTAAAACAGTGTCCAATGCCAATACAATTTTTTGATTCTACAGTACCTTAAAAATGATGAACATATGCAACAGTGACATAATCAAACATTACAAGAACGGGTATAGCAAAGCACCTATATCAGGTACGTCATTGCGTACAGGTTCAGCTCTGAAAGGTGTTCTTTTGCCCTACTCTATGACATTAAATGACACATCTAGAGATGTGTAAGGGTTCTGGTACAGTTAAAAATGTGAAAATATATTCAACAAATTGCATATTATTTTCCCTGAATTGCCTAAAATGGTAGTGATGTACAAATGAGAAGAATACTTCTGTGCAAAAAAGATTGTCCAAGTCAGTCATTACAGCTAAATTTGATTCTTATATAGAAAACTATCCAGCTAGTCCATTTGAAATGGAGAAAAAAACATACATAGATATATGGTCCTGTACCCTTAATGTTGGCACTCAAAATAATGAGTGCTCTCATGCTGAAAAAGAAGGACCAAAGCTGCAGGAGAAGATTGAATCTCAAACATCACTCTTGTCCTTTAAATTTCTTTATTTGTCAGGTAAAATACCTACAGCACCCAGTGATGTGAGGAGCAAGCCCACCACACACTCCAAACTTAAATACAGCAACTCCAAGACTGACATACCTCAAAGGAAAGGGAACGTTCAGAGAAATGGCCATCTCAGACTTTGTATATTAAGTCCATTTTTTTTCTGCCATTCAGTCTCCATGTTTTAGGACTCACTTTAGGGGTCCCAACACTTCAAGTGGTTACCAGATATATACACACATATATATGGCTATGAGTCATGGCCTTTTGCTGAAGGTTTTAAATGCTGAATGCCAAAACACTGACATACAAAACCTTGAAAATAAAAACTGGAAATACAAAAAAAATAAATAAATAATACAGCAAAAACATCTTTTTTTGTAGCCCCCCACACACCTTGCTAGTTATATGTACTAACTCCAGCACTGCACTCAAGACCGGTCTTAGGTCAACTGGTGCCTTAGGCAAACTGGCTCCACAGCGCCCCCCACCACACCACTTGGTGCCCCCATCCTGGTCTACCTACACCAAATAAATGCTGGAAAAGCGCCCCTGCTAGAGCGCCGCCCTAGGCAGCAGCCTAGTTGGCCTATGCCTAAGGCCAGCTATGACTGCACTACAACAGAGAAAAAGCCAATCCCCCTGTCTCCACTGTAGCGTGATCTCAGAAAGTTGGATTCCTGTTCACTAGTATTATTCAGCATTTTCGACTTCAAGGTTTTGGATGTCAATGTTTTGGCACTCAAAATGTTTAAAATCTTCAGCAAAATAACATGCTTCTATATATATAAATTATTTGTATTATAAATGATCTCATCATGATTATTTATGCACATATGTTTGTATATAACACCTATCAGTCTACATATACACTGATGTATTTCCTATTAATCTACCTTTACAAATTACAAACCACAGAATTCACAGAATTTATATCAGTATGTTTGTATTTCCTATAAATCTACCTTTACAAATTATGAACCACAGAATTCACAGAATTTATATCAGTATGTTAACAAAATTTAATTTCCTTGGTGGTGAAGAACCCTGAAATATTACATTCCTTATACTACTGTAAAAGAGTCATTTAAATGATAGATATATTACACTAAAACCAAGTTTTAGTGTGTCATTTATCATTTGACTTTTCAGATTTGCTTATACCCAGGTTATCTGGTGAAATTTATTTATCCCCTGTTCTCAAGCAGAAGCATGCCATATTCTAAAAGCAATGCTAGTTATAATTTTTAATGTAGGTATTAGCTTTAACAAATCTGATATTTTGCAAAATTTGTATCAGGACCATCGCACAGATATTGTTGTGCATAGATCTTATCTAAACCTGAGAATAATTTATTTAGAAAGTGCAGAATTCAGGTAAATTATAATTCAGTATCAGTCCTTTTACAGCTGTACAGCTGGGATATGAAATTATAGGTATATACTTTTACTTATTAATCATAATTTAGCTGCCTTTCTAATAGCTAGATGTCCAAAAAGCATGGGAGATTGGCATAATTGTTAAGATGTTTACCTCACAAATACAAGGTATAGAATGTGATTCTCACATGGGTAACTGGCTAGACTTAAAATGGCCCACAAGGGCAGTTAGCTGAATACCAGCCAATGAAATATCTGATTCATTACTATACTGGATTATTTGCTCTTATATAACAAAAGGTCATCATAAAGTCGTTATTAGTGTTATCAAGTACCCTCGACAGCCAATTTCCATTTAGTTTTTACTGAATGACTGTAATTATTAGTATGTTGAAGTCTGCCTGTATTATTGGGTAAACTTGCACTGTTCTAGAGGATTTCAATGTTTATTGGCATCACCAGTCCACAAGGTGATTGGAGGAGAATCAAATTTAATGTTCCTTCACTTTGCTAATAACCATTCCAACAAGGCCTAACCGTTATTTGGCAAATTATTCCATTGTAGAAGGTCAGTTGATCACATCCTTCCATATGATTTTAAGGCATGAGGTGCTTCTTCCATTATTCAATGATCATTGTACTAGCATGACTTATTTCTTGGATAAAATGTGTAAACTGGAAAAAACAGTAATGTATATGTCCTTTAAACAGAGCCGAGAGCTTTATTTGTATAGAGACCTGGCTAATGCTGACTGGTCTTGTATAACACTATACTACAGGATTGAGTTTATCCCAGAAATCAATGGGTGCAAAGCTGTGAACTGATCCTGAACAGGACACCAGTCCATTGCAGGATGTATACACTCATATAGATACACCTATGAGCAATTTTGAGAATCACCATTTAACTTCGTCTCATCTTTAGCACATGGGAAGACACACAAACACTTAACAGTAACCCAGACAGAGAGAGGAAGGATGTGCAGACTCCAAACAGAAGGCATTTCAGCTCAGAACTGACAGGGGAAGAAACCAGCGTGAGCAGACATACTAACCTCTACTTGTGAGCAGCCAGCTCAATATACTTCTACTGCTTCAAACTAATTTCCAGTACTTCATAAATATAACCACCCACCAAGGTTATCCCCAGAGATAAGATATGATGAAAGACAAAAGTGCAGCTTAGCACACTTTTAAAATAATACAGTCACATTCTAATTGGCCCAGTTTTTATACAGCCAGAAACAAATGTAACACAAAACATTTATTTATAAGGTTAGTGAATTTAGAGTTGGACAGCACAGACTTCTTGAAAATCCAACAGGTTGCTGGAAATGGCTTAATAGTCTAATAGAAAAGCTGCCATATATGAATCACCCTGTCACTGAACATAACAGCCAAATTACTTCTAGCCCTAAAATGATTGCAGATTATTTGTTATGTACTTAAAAATCAACGTCTCCATTCATCAAGACAATATTGTAATTACAGTGGCCCTTAAGACCTATTGCCACTATTTAAGATGATTTTTCATTAAAGTTTAGTTAAACTGTATATGATAGTTTGACCCTCAGTTTCATTAAATCATGTGACATTTTATCTCACTCACACTTTATCATGTTTTAAACCTGTGCTTAAATGTTAGCACCTTTCCTTTCCTTTGGAAAATGGCTATAGGTAAATCTTTAACAAAACACTGAGTTGAGGGTGTTTCTGTTGTCTAATATTTTGTCCTATCTTTTATTATTTCACTTTATAGGTTACTATTAAGGGCTGTATCCTCTAAGAAATAAGCTCAGTAATTATAATCTTCTGAGTAATAATCAAAATCATTTTACACAGGACGTAGTACTTTTGTTGGCAACTTTAGCACTGATTACATTTATCAGAATATGGATGATGTAATACTCAAAATACTGAAATTCTACAATTAGTTGGTGTTGAATAACAGTATCAAAGGCTGCAGTCAAATCAATAAACTAGCCCTTGTCAGTTTGCTTTTATCAATCCATCCATCCATCCATCCATCCATCCATCCATCCATCCATCCATCCATCAACAACCGTATTCCCTGTTTTTTCACATGTGTTTGGGGATGTCACTTCAGCAGTGGCAATCATCTAGAGCCAAGGCAGTGTGAACCTTGTCTCTAGATGATTGTCACCATTGAAGTGACACCCTGAACCATGAGCAAAAATGGGAAAAGTGGTTGTGCATGGAGCATAGTGATTATGCTTTGATATATGGAAAAATACATATCACTCAAGCATTAGTATTGCCAGATACCCAGTCTTAACAAATGTTATGCACCCCTGCTTAATTTGTTAAGACTGGGTCTCATGGTAAGAAGTCAAATCTGTCAGTACTGGTACGCAAAGACCTAGGCAAGAAAAAAAACTGACTTGTTTCTGCATTCCTGTTATAAACATAGAAAGTAGCTAGTATAACAGGATGTTTGTTCAGCTGCATTTTTGGAAGAATTGAAAGTCTGAAACTCAAATGTATGTTGTTGTTTAGTGACTTCAATCATCAGTGGTTTGTCTGAAAATTAAATATTTTTATGAAGAACAGACCAAATATGTGAGGCAAACATCTAGATATTCTGTGAAAATTTGAATGTTTGAGAGATGTGGCAAGGTTGTAAAACTAAGGGAGCATGTTACACTGCCTTTTTGACAGAGCTCCCTAAGTGCTTTATGGCTTTGAAAGCTGGAAAATCACTTAACACTCTTTTTGTTCCTGTAACTAGTAGTACATGGATATAAAGCTCCGTGCATTACAAAGAATTACGATGCAGTCTCCTGTTAACTTTTAATTAGGTGTACTAGACATGGATGTCAAGATTCACCTCTCAAGGTTCAGTCTTGAGGTGAATTTCTTGTATCCATGTCACAAACACATAATATGCAGGTTATGAGTGGTAATCCTCTCTATTAAGGTAAATTGTTTCATTTATTTTCTCATTTTTTTGGTTCTTTGCTGCATATGTTTAAACTTCTGCCTAACACTGTCATTTGATGTTTAATTATGGTGTATTTTTATAATATAAACATTTATTTTGTAATCATAATTTATACATTTTTTGTCAAGTTTTGTAATGCTAAATTTATTGAAGTGAAAAATGAGGTAATTTTCACTGTACCAGAGACACATTTTTGTAGACCATGTTGGAGTGCATTGTCATCTATTAATGAAGTTATTTTGCTATTCAGTGTGTACTTAGCAGAATATTTGGTAACCAATAATCCATTTCTCCCTTTGTGATTAAGAAAAGTAGTCCAAAAGGTATTGACTCCACTTTTGGAGTCCTGGTAACCTTTGTTGCAATAGGCAGGCAGACCCACTACCTTGACTTATCATGTGCCACTGAGTAATGAGTGCTTTATCCATTGAATTTTGCATTTATCTGCAATATGTGCAAATAAACTGCTGAAAATGTTATCAAGATCAAGGTAAGCAGTATATATCACTGGTCCTTAGTCAAGTGCTAAGGTTGCATCTGCAAAGAAAGCCAAGACAATCAAGATCTACAACTATGTGTACATCTGGGTAACCTCTTGATTGTTTACTGATAAAAAAATGTTCTTTCATTTTTTGACTCATGGATTGTAGTTGACAAACTCCTGGACATACTAATGTAAGGGAGTGGCTCATGTAGTTAAAGACCTTGTAAAATTAAAATAATGTGTATAAGTAAAAATACCTTGTCGCTGCTTTAGAACTCAGAGAAAAAACTACATTCATAGATATGGAAGATTTGATAAGAAAATATAAGTAGTTTCTGTAGTTTATTTAATCTAGACATATTTTATGGCTATTTTTTGAATATTAAATAGTACCTTTACTCCTGTATATCTTAAGTTTGTGATTCCTCCAAGGGATTTTTTTTCAGTTATCCATAAATTGTATCTTAATTTAATAATGCAGAAGTTACTAATATAATAGAACTCACTGACAGTATTGTGAGTAGTATTATTTAAGCTATTAAGAGTAGCATCTCAGTCTGTTTTTTATATGTATGTCATTTTTGCCTTATAAAACAAAGTTACTTATCTAAATACACATTCATACTTAGCTACACTACCCACCACTTAACAAATAATTATCTCAATAGACCATAAATATCTATTTTATTTAATCCTTTAACTATTTGTAAATTAAACCTACATCTACCACGACTAGCAGAAATTTGAATCCTCCTTTTGCATTTGGTAGGTATCCTGCATAGTCTATCTGAATGCTATACAAGGGGCCTTCAGAAATTAGCACTTTTTGTAAAATTAGTTAGATTCCACATGGCATGTTTTAAACCTAAGTTTACTGATTTTTATCAGGCATGCAGGCTAAAGTGTTCGGTGAAGGATTTTCTTTTATTCTCTCTAAGAGGGCCAATATTGTAAACTTGGTAATTGATTTAAAGCTGCTTGTGAAACCGTAAAATTTGAAATATATTTTGCATGACATTCCTAAGTACAAATCTAGTGAAGCATGCAAAAAGTCTAGCACCTGTAATCCCAATTTGCTCTCCACCTTGAATGTATTCTTCTGTCATATGTGAACATGATTTTTGATACATATTAGATAACAAAGCCAAAAACAGATATTATAATCTATCTCAAGTTGAATATGAAGCCTTATCATTATTAATGAAAAATAAGTACATGAGATATACAACAGCTGACAAAGGCAATTGTTTAGTAATTATGGATGGTGATAATTATAAAAAAGTATGCTTGAACTTCTTAGTGATGTGAATAATTACAGTGTAGTGAGTAAGAATTTTGTTAGATTTAGTTTTAAAAAATTGGATGATGTCTTGCTAGATTTATTAAATGAAGGGTATATAGATTGTGCATTTTATGAATTTTTATATGTTGAACAACTACAGTTGGGATCAATTTTTGGAATCCCTAAAATTCATAAGAATGTCATGAAACCACAATTTAGACCAATTGTTTCTGTGCCACATAGAAAGACAGTCACCATAACATACTATTTAGACAGTGTTTTAAATCAGTTAATTCAGTTGACTAATTTTTACTTAAAAGATTCTTGGGTTTTTTTTAGACTTGTTGAAAAATTACAATTTCCAGGGTACAGAAAAGGTTTTGGCAACCATTGATATGATGTCCCTTTACACTTCTATTGAGAAAAGTGGGTGGTTGACTTTGTCAGGAACTTTTTAGCCTTTTTGCCAATTTTTACAATGTTTTAATTAAGACTGTATTTTTATTATTTGATATTGTTTTAACAAATATTTTTTTCTATTTGAAGGAAATGTTTACCAAGAAAGATATGGTGTAGCAATGCTCGGAAAAATGGCTTCAGCCTTTGCCAACTTGGTCCTTTGTTTGTGGAAAAGCACAGTGCTGACCAAAATGGAATTGTTTAAATTTGTTACATTTTACAAAAGATATACTGATTTGTTTTTCATTTGGGCAGGCAGTAAGGAGGATTTTGATTTACTTTTCGGATGAAATTAATTTTAGTATTGAGTGGTTTACCTTTGTATTAAGTGATAATGGATGTACAGTGAATTTTTTAGATTTCATTGTTGAGATGGATCTTCAAAATACAGGTTTTAATAGCAAGTTACATAGGAAAAAGCATTTCACTAATAACTACCTGTATTTTAGAAGTCAACATCTATGACTTATGAAGTGGAACATTATTAGAGGGCAGATTATATGACTGAGTAGCTTAATCAGTGATGATGTGGATGTCAGTACTGAAGTGGACAATCTAATTTCTATGTGTTCCAACAGGGGATATACACCTGGAAAATTAGAACAAATTAAAAATGAGGTTGTCAGTTACAAGAACAAATACATTTCTCCCATTTTGATTCAGGGGATCACACCAACAAAACAAGATGATGGTAACTCGTATATAAACGAGAGGAATTGTTCATTTTTAATTCCAATTAGTGTGGATTCCTGTGAAATCCAAAGAATTATAGTTGACTAATGGAAAATAATTTTGGGCAACTCTAGACTTGTTAAGATTGTAGGTGTTCATCCATTATTTTTATATAAGAATGTGTCAAATATTAAACTAATGTTCGAAAACAAAAGTGTTAACCACACATCTGATGGTTTGTAACCATTCAGAACTTAGCCATGCTTAAATTGTTAATACTGTAAATTTATAAATACCACACACAGTGTGTTTTTTAAACATTTAAATCAACATATCACTGCTAGGTGTAGATATACATGTAAAAGTGCTATGTTTAGCTAAGTGCTGCAACTGTGAGGCATTTTATGTTGTGAAAACTATTAGAACACTCTCTTGAAGAATTTATTATCATTGTGGTACTATAAAGAAAAAAGATGTAATGAATGCTTTAGTTAATTTCTTATTTTCAGGAATGCTTGTCACGTAGAATAGTACCAAAAGGGCTTAGGCATCACCAGTACCCTACGGGGTTGATAGCTAACTCATTGTTCCACAAGGACCTTATGGCCATGTTTGACCGGCACGGCTTTGAGCTACTTGAATTAATGATTAAGCATTATGCTCTATCTGTAGAACAGCTGAACGCTGAGGCTATTGACTTGGACAATAAAATCAAAACAGATGTGGCATTCAATAGATACAAATATGAATATGGGAGACTATTCAGTAGTATTGATGAGTATTTAACTAAGCTTAAAAATATTAAAGTTAAAAAACTTGAAATGGACAAGCCTATAAGGAAGGCTTTGCTTATCCCAATCCACCACCAGCTCAAGTATGGAGACCTTTGAATAGGTTGAATGATTATGTTAGTGACAACATTGAACTGTCTCCTAATACCAATGACTGTCTTTTGAACAACAACCATGAGAACAGTCACCAAGACGTTTATTTGTCTATAAGTATGTCAGCCAGACAAGATTTGCCATCCATTGAAGTTCGACGGAGTGAAAGACTTCAGAATAGGAACAATAATAACTCTATTTATCAGAATACAAATTCTAATGACCCTAATTTTTTAGGCGCAAGACCCAAGCAACAGCAGCGCCAACGGTGGAACCGTTCCAATCGAAAGAGGAACAATTACAGGAATTGATTATGTCTGATGATTTCAGTATCGTATTCAATTCTGGTGTTGATTCTGTTTTTCTGGTTAATGATGTTACACTATTGGTTGAAAGTTCAGATATGCTTGATATACCAGAATATCAAAATCAACAGTTCCCGGACATTATCACCAACGCGAACGGTGACTTCAAAGTGTACAACTTCTCTTATGTAATGATTTCACCGCCCATGGTTGAACTGTTTTCTAAAGGGTACACTTATGTGCCCAGACAGAAACTTGACGTTGTTAAAACCATTGTTGACATCAAATTATTTACGAGGAAACTCAACTTCCGTTTAATGATGGGAGGTGAGGTATTTTCGGACAAGGCTAATCGTTTCAGAGTACCAAGCACATTTAACTCACCTTTGCACCCACTAATATCGACATTCGAACAAATGTGTGAATTGGATATTAGACAAAAATTTGCTTATAGTCAGTCTAATCTGAATAATAATGTTTATAACAATTTTGAAGTTGAATGTCTTGAATATGTAAGATCTAGTAACATACGTATTTGTAAACCTGACAAAGGTGGTGGCTTGGTGATTTTTGATAACTCAGACTACTTTGACCACATGATTCATTTATTGAACACTTCTTCCTATTCTTTGAGCTCTAGATCAGAAACAAATAGGGCCTATAGAATAATAAAATATTCTATTGAAGAGATGTTCATTGAAGGGAGGATTGATCTGGAATTATACAATTATGTGACTACTTTGTATCCTAGGTATCCCTATTTATTTGGAATACTGAAAATTCATAAGGATACTATCAATCCACCTATACGCCCCTTGGTAGAAGGATGCCGATCACCTACATATGCGTGCGCTAAAGTAGTAGATGGGATACAAAATATATTGTACAGGAACACCAGATATGTAAAGATTCTTGGTCTTTTTTGACGAAAATCAACAAATTGGACTTTAATGTCCAATATAATTTCCTTACGGTTGATGTTAAAGACTTGTACACAAGTATCCCTCATAATATAGCTATTGACTGGGTGAGAGAAATGTTAAAAAGAGGAGGGGTTAGTAACAGAGATATTGATTTAACTAACGAATTATTAGATCTGATTCTTTCCAACAATTTTTTTATGTTTGGCGACAATTTTTATTTGCAGACAGTAGGTGTGGCAATGGGTTCCCCTTGTGGGGCCAGTATTGCCAACCTAGTTATGGCCTATTGAGAACACAGTTATGTATTCAACCATCAATTAGCTCAGGAAGGCATCATTTACTACACTTGTTACCTTGACGACATATTTATTTTATTGAACGGGGACGAGGCTTATGGTGATACGTTGGTTGATTATTTTAACAATACTACTGAGTTTTTAACCTTTACCTCTACATTCAAGTATGATGGTATTGCATATTTGGACATCTGGTTATCCAAGGACCTGTCTTGGTCCTGTTATTTAGCCAAAATATATAGGAAGGCTACTTTTTCTAATTCTTTTTTACATTTTACGAGTTGTCACCCTACCTTTCAGAAAAGAGCGGTTGTTAAAGGACAACTCGTAAGGGCTGCCTGCATAGTGAGTCATGATTTTGACTTTATTAGTGAATGTGGACAGCTAAAGAGTATGTTTTATGCCGTGGCTATCCTGTGAAAATGTTGGACGATCTTATTGAGGATGTATCGAATAAACGTATCAATAGATTTTATAAACCACTACTACAATTTAGGAACCTTCATGATCAAATTATTGATTTAGTTTCTGAAAATAACTTTAAGAGCCAACAACATGATACCTGGGACACTACACAATGCCCCAGATTTATTACTACTTGTAACATCGATAGTAGTAATTGTTGGAACATCATTAGAAAAAACTGGGACCTATTTAAAGTAGACCCAAATATTTTTATGAAAATGGGCCATAGTCCTCAAGTTACATACAGGAAAGCCAACAATTTAAAAACAATGTTCGAGCACCAACAACGTTTGCAGTCTAGGATTTTTGATACATTTAAATGCCAAGCATGTAATTATTGCAAATATATTATCGAATCTAATAGGTTCATAGTGCACAACAGACAGTTTAATTCAAGGTGTAGAGCTAATTGTAATACTACCATGACAGTTTATTTAGCTCTATGCCAAAACTGTTCAGCGTTCTATGTAGGTAAGACAGAGCGAAAGCTCCGTGAATGCATGTATGAACACATCTACACAATATATACTTTTTTAGACATTAATATGATTGTAATAAGCAATCACTGAATGTATTTTTAGCATACATTTTTTAGCATTTGTTTTTCAGTATTTGTCATTTTAAAATGTTTTATGAGATGATGAGACTAAGGAAATGATGTAATTAGAGCTTTCACAGTGAACCAATAGGAAGCATTTAAGTATTATTTAAATGGAATAAACTCTAGTTGTTTGTATTGTCTGATGAAGCCGTAGAGGTGAAAGCGCTAACAAATAAATTATTTGGAGAAGATATTTTGTGTCCGAGTATTGACATCGTTCTTTCTGCATATTTTGGTGAAGTGGCTATCTTTCATTTGAAAGTACTGTGTATTCCAGTTTATTTGACTGTGGAGTATCCGTTTGGAGAAGTGTTTGAACAGCCAGGTGACTACTGTGGCGAACTCTTGGACTGAATACGTTTATTATTTTGTTGCAGCAGTGGTCTTTACAGCACGGTGTGGAGTTGTTTGTTTTACACAATAAAGAAGGTGAAATTAGATAATGCCTTGGCTAAACATGTACTTGCTTTTCCTGACCACAACTTTAAATTTATGGTTATTGATCAGGTTTGCCAAGACATCAGAGGTGGCTCAGTACAATTTAGACTAGAAGAATATGAGTTATTTTGGCAGATAAGACTTAACACGTACCATTTTCCTGGTTTAAATGAACACTGCTCTATTCCAAGTGTCCTTAAATTATTGAGTTTGAAAAGATGACGCCTTTTGCCAATATATTTGGACTAGAATATTAATGTTTTTGTTTTAATGCAGAAAATAGTATTTAGTTTATACACAACATTTTATAGAGTTTTAGCCTGTCAGTTGTTGAATTTTTACATCCTTAGATTTTTATAAATGCAGGTCTATTATACAATTTTTATATCTAGTTTTTGATTAACTATGGCATTACTGTCGTGCTTGAGTTTTTGAACTTGGGTATATTTGACTTTAAATGCAGTTGTATTACCTAATTGTTTTTAATTGTTAACAGCATTTCTTAATTGTCCTGTGTTATTTAAATAAGATCACTTTTTACATTGCATTATTGTCTGAGGAAGTTTGCCTAAGGCATCAAACAAAAAGCACATTACATTATTAAAACATTTGCCTTAGTAGCTCAGACTGCCATTTTTGTCATTGCAGCTTTTTGTTTTTTTGCTACAGATCACCCACCATGTCCCCGGGCCCCCACTCCACATTCCTAGAAACACTAGGAAACATAAAGATCCTACCAAACACACTGATATTGGGTGATTTCAATTACCCAAACATTAACTAGGAGAACTACTCAAGTACAAACTCCCTTGCCCAACATTTCCTAGAATTTATAAACTCAAATGCCCTGGATCAACTGGTCAACACCCCCACCAGAGGTGACAACATATTGGACCTGGCCATCACCAATAAGGGCGACCGATGTTCCACACCAGAGGTCAATCCCTCGCTGGTTAGATCTGACCATAAACTAATCGCTCCGGATATTCACATTCTGCCACCACCCCCGGTCAAATAAACCACTGTGAAAAACTTTTCAAAAGCAAACTTCACGTTAATTAAGACCGAGGTGGGAAGTTTCAAAGCCCCAATGCTAAAGGATAACGCTGTCCAAGCTGCAAAGTCCTTTACTAACGCACTCTACGGGCACCTACAAGAATGCATGGATCATGCTATCCCAAACAAAACCAAAACTCACTCCTCCAAGAAAAGGAAACCAGTCTGGTGGACCCCTGCCATAAACAAGCTATACAATAGAAGGACGAAACTAGTACAGAAAAGAGTAAAATCCCAAGAAGGGAAGACATCCCTGATCAGTATCAGCAAGAAACTACATCCCCTCATAAAATCATCCAAGGCTAGCTTCAAAAGAAAAATTGTCATGGACTCCAAAGATAACCACAAGGAATTATTTAGCTATGTCAAGAATCTAAGTAGTAATTCTCAGATCTGCTCGGAGTTAGTGCAGAATTGCACAAAATACACCGAACTGACCAATATAGCCAACATCCTGGCAGACAGGTTCAGTGCAAACTTCACCTCCCTCTCACCCCCAAAAGGGCCCATAACTATACCAGAAGAATGTAGTGCTCCTGAAATCACAGACACTCAGGTTAAAACAGTCTTCTCCGAAGTCAAAAACACAGCATCAATGGGACTGGACGGTGTCCCAGGCTGCATCCTACATGAGCTCAAAGATGAACTAACCCCTCACCTAAACACACTGTTTAAACTCAGCCTCTCCACAGGCTACGTGTCCACAGAGTGGTGCACAGCAAATGTTATTCCACTCCACAAAGTTGGAGCCACAACGGACACCGGGAACTATCACCTTATAAGCCTGACTAGCTTGGTCTGCAAAGCTATTGAGCACATCATCATGGATCTCATTAACAGAGACATTGGAAACCTCAAAACACTGGACCCTACCCAGTTCAGCTTTGATAAGGGCAGATCATGCCTCCTAAACCTGGTGGACTTCTTTGAGACAGGTACCAAGGCTATAGATGAGGTGGTCCACACAGCCTACCTAGACCTTGCAAAGGCCTTCGACACCATTCCCCACTCAGGTATTATAGACAAGCTCACCAGCCTGAACATAAACCCCTACATCATGAGATGGGTTGCCAACTGGCTCATGGACAGAACCCACATGGTAAGAGTTGCAGGAGCTAGGTCTGACTTTAAACCGGTTACAAGTGGCGTTCCCCAGGGCTCGGTCCTAGGACTCCTCCTGTTCAGCATATACTTCTAAGAGGTACAAGTAAGCACAGGAGGACTATGACTGACCAAGTTCACAGATGACTGAAAACTAGGGGCTATAATTGACTCTCCGGCTGACACAGACATCCTCCAAAAGGATCTCACTGAGACAGATACCTGGTGTCAAAATCATGGCCTCAAGCTAAATGCCAAAAAGTGCATAGTCATCCCCTTTGGAAAAAGCAAAGTACCTATAAACTACCACATAGGTGGTAGCCCCCTAAATACGGAAGGCGTAATAAGGGATCTGGGGATCCAAGTAGATAGTCAACTATCCTTTGATAATCACATTGCCAAAGTGGTTAGAAAATCCTTCTATGTGGCCCACCTAATCACAAAAGGGTTTGCATCCAGATTGAAAGAGGTCATTGGGCCCCTCTATGCATCACTCATCAGACCCATCATAGAGTACAATGCCCCATTTGGAATGTACATTACACGACACCTGCAACAACTGGAAAGACCACAGAGGTACCTCACCAAGAGGATCACTGGACTCAAGCAGATGCCCTATGCAGCTCGACTAAAGAAACTCCAGCTGTACTTGGTTGCATACCGCCTACTCAGAGGTGATTTCTGCCTGACATACATGGCCATGTCCAACCCAGAATTGATGGACATGCTCCACCTAAAGAAAACCATATCGCTTTGAGCCACACGCTCCAGGGATCTAAACCTCACCACAACAATAAATAGGATGTGCTGGAGGGATAGATTCCTGTCCCAGAGACTTCCCATGCTCTGGAACAAGATTCCAATCTACATTAGGCAGAGCTCCTCGCTAACCCTCTTCACGAGAAACCTTGATGAGTGGATGGGAAACAGAAAGCTTACCCCAGGGATCACTTCAATGACTCTGCTGGACAGAGGCACAGGGAACTAATCTAAGGGGGCAGCGAAAGCCAATACATTCCAGCTAGGCTTATAAATGCCTTTGGGCAGATAGCCTAGTACCTACCTATGAACCTATGAATGTGGCCTTCAGTACTCAGGACAATAGTAAGTGTGGAAAATACTGGTGCAGCCTTGCTATCTCTGTGTCACAGTGTGGAAGAGCAATGAATACCTCATTAGATCACAGGTAAACCAGGGTACAAATCCAGGTTGTTCTCTCCTTTTTTTTATTTTAACAACTGTTGTCGGGATGGCATTAGCTAAGTAAGTGTCATCAGGACTGCAAATGTGACTGACTATCAATGATTACACAAAAATATATGTGTCTTTCCCATCAGTAACATCTACCTCAATGCAGTTGTACAACTAGCAGCTGTTTTGAAGGCCTCACTGCAAATCATAACTTAATTATGTGCATGGCTATCTAGACATGACAAGAGGTGGTACATATTTCAAAATAATTATTATGACTTACCAGATATGCTAACCATTTGTGTAGGGCCGGATATTATGAAAAATGTCTGCAGTATGACTTTTCACAGTAAGGACAGTTTCCACATCACATTAGATGAGCATTTCATCCATCATCACATGAACATGACAGAAAGAGAATCCTACAGCAGATTTTGAAACCTTATATATTATGAAAAAAAAGACTTTGCTAGAATATCCCTGTGTTCTGACTGAGTGTGCTTCTCAGCTGATAAGTATATTTTTGGCACCTTTTAACTGTTCAGAGTTGAATAAAACAATAATTGAATTCAGAATACATTTTTTATGAATTGCTTTATTTAAACCGAACTTGCTTTAATACTGCTACACACTCAAGTGTGCTAGCTTGCACTGTGCTTGAATTGTTTTACTGCTGTTTTAGCTGATTTTCTTTAAAAAAAAAAAATCTAAATTCTAAGCTTATTTCCTGCCTTTCCTGTAACTAGTCTAGTCCAGATACAGATTTGCTGTATCCTGGACTGTTTGTAAGCTTCTGAGCCCCCAAGCCTTTTTGTGGTAGAGGGAAGCCTTCTAGCTTATCAGTGGGAGTGGTAAGCACTAGGTAGCCTAACTACCACCAGAGGAGTGGTTTCTGGCCCAGAAATTGTAGTATATTGGCCGTTTGGTCAGTTTTTCCATATCTTTCAACTTTCTGGTTTAAAAACCTGCATTTGTGCTTTTCCCACCTTTCCTGAAACTAATCTAGTCCAGATACAGATTTGATGTATCCAGGACTGTATGTAAGCTTCTGAACCCACCAAGTTTTTCTGTGTTAGAGGGAAGCCTTCTAGCTTATCAGTGGGAGTGGTAAGCACTAGGTAGCCTATCTACCACAAGAGGAGTGTTTTCTGTCCCAGAAATTGTAGTTTATTGGCCGTTTGTGCAGTTTTTCCACCTCTTTCAACTTTCTAGTTTAAAAGCCCCTGCATGTGCTTGTTTCCCACCTTTTCTGTAAGTAGTCTAGTCCAGATACAGATTTGCTGTATCCAGGATTGTTTGTAAGCTTCTGAGCAGTGCCAACGTCTGCTCTTCAATTTTTCCCTTAGATCTACTAGTTCTCTCCTCTCCTGCACTTTTACTAGCTTATTAGTTTAGCACTTTAACAGACTTCTTTTAGCAATTATTGTAGCACAGAAAAGTGCTATCAGCACTAAATGTTCTACAAGGAAACAGCTCAAGTGCTAATTATTAAGACCCACCCCTCCAAGCATGTCTAAAGGTCAGTTCCCTGTGCTTTCTCCTATTAATCTGGTGAACTTGGGCACCCTGAGGCAATGTAGCTACTGCCTGATGTACACTGATAACCCTCTCTTCTTACCTCCCAACAGTCAGACTTGCAAGAGATGCACTTATATAGCCAAATTGAAAGCCACACACTGTACAGCCAAGACCAGAATAGCTGGTCAAGAGGAGAAGGTCAAAACCTGCACCACACCACATGGAATACATGGACCTTCAGAACACACACCAGCACTGCCCTCACATAAAAACACAAACTGCACACCCACCTTCATGAAGGCTCTCAATAAATATCTACGCAAACAGCAGAGACCTCCAAGGTAGAAATCCACTCAACCACCACAACACAACATTAATCATGTGACACATAACTCTCCTAAATAGTGTGCCACTCAACCAAAGCTTCTAAGGCAAAATAGCATGCCCAACACACTAGGGGACTAGATAGTGAGGAGCACTGATGTTGAATAAGAAAAGCAAAACAGTCATCCGGCTGTCAGGTGCCAGGATATCCAACATAATGCATGCACTCAGGTCCTTCAAAAACAGGTACAAATTAACCTGTCATTGTACATGTGGGTGTGAATGACCTCAGATGTACCTCCCTGGACTACATGAAAAGAGACATGGAGGAGCTCTTGGATTATGTAGCCCAGGTGGGTATGACTCTAGACCTGAGCAGCTTACTACCATCACCCAGAATGATACTACAGTACAAGCAGAAAATGACTAATTTCAACAATTGGCTAAGTTTCTGGTTTAATTCTAAGAGAATCCAGTATATGTCTGCCTGGGATGACATGACTGACAGACCTCGATGCTTTGCCAGAGATGGCCTGCATCTATCACCCCTGGGCTTCTGGATACTGGACAAGGCTCTTGCCACCCCTATAGTGCCTTTTTAGGCAGTGTTCCAAAGACCAAATTACCACTGTAACAGCTAGAAACAAATGCAGTCTGAGGGTCATGCTGCTCAAGTCTAAATCTCAAAATATACTCACTCAAAGCACTCCTTAAAATGGAGAATATCGACATTAGTACCGTAAGAGAGACCTGGTTCAAAGCAGCAAAAAGCACCCCTGCACTACCAGGCTATAACTCATTTCACACCTTTCAGCACCAGCACTTGGACTGAAGCTCCAAAGGCGGTGGTGTTTCCATGTTCATAAAGGATGTGCACACCTCCAGACTGGTACCCTAACATAACGCATCTGAGATACTTCAGGTGCAGCTAACATTGGGTAAGATGGTGAATTAGGTTGTAGTCTGCTATACATCCCCAACTATGTCCCAAGAGTCACACTCCATGTTGCTAAGCTCCCTGGAGAATATTAGGGTCCAACCTAACCCTCTCATACTGAGCAACTTCAACTACCCCTCCATTAACTGGAAAACTACTCATGTACTAATACACTTGCCAAATGTTTCCTGGAATTCATTAATTCCAGTGCCCTGGACCAGCTCATTTTTACCCCCACTAGAGGTAGCAACATCCTTGACCTGGCCATTACTAACATGGGTGACCATTGCTCTACATCAGTAGTCAACTCCTCCTTGGGTAGATTTGACCACAAACTAATCACCTTGGAAATATACATCTCTATAACCCCCTACCCCACCCCCACCGCAAAGGTAACCACCATGAAAAACTTCTCCAAAGCTAACTTTGGGCTCCTAAAAACAGAGGTGGCTAACTTCACGGCACCCATGCAAATGAAAGATCAGTTGCATGACTGCCAAATCATACATCAATGCACTGTATGAACACTTACACAAATGCATGGATCTTGCCATACCCAATAGAACCAAGACGCTCTCCTCCAAAAAAAGGAAGCCAATCTGATGGTCCCCTGCCATAACAAACTCTACAACAGAAGGAGGAAACTGTTGCAGAATAAGGTAAAGTCCCAAGACTGGAAAAACTCCCTTATCAGCCTCAACAAAAAGTTGAGATTCCTCATCAAATCCTCCAGAGTTAGCTATGAAAACAGAATTGCAGCAGATAGTAAAGACAACCACAAGGCCTTCTATATTTATGTAAAGAATCTCCACGGCAATACCCAGATTTGCTCTAAGCTACTTCACGATGGTACCTCCTATACCAAGCCAACAGATATTGCCAATATACTGGCCAACAGATTCACGCCAACTTTACCCCCCCTCCATGGACCACTCACAATACCAGTAGATTGCCAGGCATCCAGTATTACTGCTGCACAGGTTAAGATAGCACTGTCTAAGGCCAAGAATACAGCTTCTATGGGATCTGACAATATCCCTCACTGTGTTCTACATGAACGACAGAGTGACCTGGCACCTCAATTGTGTAACATGTTCAATCACAGCCTCACCAAGGTTTTGTCCCTGCCGAATGGCACACAGCTACAGTCATCCCTCTCCCCAAAGGAGGAGCAACTACAGACCCTGGGAACTATTGCCCCATTCACTTGACAAGTCTGATATGCAAAGCTATGGGACGCATCATCATGGACCTAATAAACAAGGATATAGGGAATCTCCAAACTCTCTATCCCACACAGTTTGGTTTTGTGAAAGGTAGATCATGCCTGCTCAACTTGGTCAACTTCTTTGAGTCAGTCACCAGAGCTGTGGATGAAGGCAAGGTGGTTCATACAGCCTACCTTGATCTGGCCAAGGCCTTTGATACCATTACCCACTCAGGAATCATAGAAAAACGTACTAAGCTAGGCATCAACCCCTATATCACTAGGTGGGTTGCAAACTGGCTCACAGGTAGAACGCAGAGTGTGAAATTAGCTGACTCCAAGTCAGATTGCTGACCAGTCACAAGTGGAGTTCTACAGGGTTCAGCCCTGGGTCCTCTCCTGTTTGGTATCTACTTCTCTGAAGTCCAGGTCAACACAAAGAGACTCTGGCTGACAATGTTTGCAGGCAATTTCAAGTTGGGAACTACTATTAACTCCCCAAGTGATGCTGACATCCTACAGAAAGACCTCACTGAGACCAATGACTGGTGTCAGAATCATAGCCATAAGCTCAATGCCAAAAACTGTGTCATCATCCCCTTTGGGAAAAACCCAGTTCTCATGAATTACCACATTGATGGTAGACCACTGAACACAGAAGGTGTATAAGAGATCTGGGAACACAAGTTGATAGCAACCTCTCTTTTGACCACCACATTGCCACTGTGGTCAGAAATTCTTTCTATCTAGCACATCTCATTACTAAGGGTTTTGCATCCAAGAAGAAAGAGGTCATCGTCTCCCTCTACTCTTGCCTCATTAGGCCAATCATTGAGTATAATGCCCCATTTGACATGTACCTCACTAAACATCTGCAATAACTGGAGAGGCCGCAAAAGTACCTCACAAAGAGGATCCTAGGTGTTAAACATTTGTACTATATGGACAGACTAAAAAAAACTCCAACTATTCTCTGTCTCATATTGCCTACTTAGAGGCGACCTCTGCTTGACTTACAAAGTCATGTCTGACCCAGTTCTGTTAGAAATGCTACATCTAAAGAAATCCCAATCCTCCCACACCACATGCTCCAGAGACCTCAACCTCATTACCACATTCAACAGAACATGCTGGAGGAACAGGTTCATAACCCAGAGACTGCCCATGTTATGGAATAGACTTCCCATACATGTCAAGCAGAGCACCTCACTGGCCCTCTTCAAGAGAAATCTTGATGAGTGGATGGAAATAGAATATTCACACCAGGGATCACTCCAGTGGCTTTACTCAACAGAGGCACTGGGAACTAAGGTTGGGTGGCACGATGCCACAGTAAGCCTATGGGCTAGGCTTGTAAAGGCTCCAGGGCCATTAGCCTAGTACACACCTATGAACCTATGAACATGAGCACTAATTACCTATTGAATTATGATAACACATTTGCATTATCAATCAGCAGAGTCATGTCAGAATGCAGAAACCATGAGATGATCTGTACATATATCAGCCTAATAGTTTCACACATGTCAAGAGGGGTGGGTGTGTGCAAGGGTGAATGAAAGGAAAGATGGGCATACACATAACAATGTTTGTTGTGAAGTAAAATTCATGGACATGTTTTTGGTCTGTTCTCATTATTAAGATACCAGGTTGTGTAGCATGAAGTGACTGATGTAGGGGTAGTGAAGGGTTAGGAGAGGGACAACAGGCTTATGATAAGCAGAACTAGGTTGGATAAATATGTGATAGCTATGGGGATAGATGTCACTTTAAATGCTAATTTTGGACATTATTTACTATATGTCTTCGAAAATTCACAAATGTGGCAAATGTTAAGATGTGGGTGATTAAACATATCATACATATATTACTTCTCAGCAGAAAATGATGTGAGATATATCTAGAATCAAACCCTTGATGCTATGGGTAAAAAAAAAATCTTCATTCAAATAATTTATGTCAACACTCCACATATATTTTGTTGTATTCAGCAGTCTAAAGAACTGTGAGTAACTGTTTCAAAATGCAATAAAGGAATTTGCAGGAGAGAATTAAAAAAGAAAGAACAGTTGTGTAACATTTTACCATAATACACATGTCCTCTTCTATATGCTGCAGTATTCATAACATAAGGGAGTCTGCCTCTGGCTGAATCATATGTCTGGCCAGTGTCCTAAAGCCTTAATGCTACTGTGAGGTACGTGCTACACCGCACCACAAAACACTTATGTTGGCCATAAAGTGACATTGGGTGTGATGCCCCAGCACTGGCCCAGTAATCAAGGAGCCCCAATCCTCACCACTAGCACCAGTGAGGGATGTACACGTTGGGAGGGTGACAAGTACACACACAGTAAAGTACAATTTTCTTTAAGAGCACACAAATATCACAGTCAGTCTGTGGCTAATTTCTGCCTCTTTCTCCAGATCGCCAATAAGAATCCCTACTGGCACAGCTATAGGGTTGAGATCTCAGCTGAGTGGCCAAGCCAAAATCTCAAGCACCCTGTCTGTCCAACCAGTGCTTTGTTTCCTTGTCCAAGTAACTGATGCACACACTTTGAGATATGATTTATACACAAACACAAACACACACCTGGGAAAGGCTGGCACAGGTTTACCAGCTATGCTCCCTTCTGCCTAGACTATAAGGCAGTATCAGCTGCCATTAGCCACTACTTATCAACTACTTTTAAGGCCCTTACATAGGGTGACCAGTCCTGTGTAAAGTTCCTATTGTACACATGGTAAGTGTGACCAAAACTTTCAAGGCTATTTAGGAGTGGCCTGTACAGTGTCACCAAATACATATGCAAGTGTGCTAAGAGCTTAAATATCTCTAAACAAGCCAGCCACAATTAAAAGGTATAAATATATTTAATAATAAATAATAAAAGAACAAGATAATACTTAAACAACACAATAACTACAGAGTTCAGAATAACAGGAAATATTTTAAAACAACATTGCAGGACAGTCTCAAATAAATACAGAAAACATCTAAACTAAACTTTACTATATTGCTATGTATACCTAAAAGATACTATGCCCTAAATATTTTACTTACAGAGCAAGGCAAATGCAGATGAGAAGTCCTGAAGGGATGTTTCTAGATCTGAGACAAAATACAAAATACCCACACTTTCTCTCAGAGAGTTCTTAAATTAATAATCAACATTACTGCTGGGTTAGCTCGGATGACATCACTCTTTGTCACCTGCCTTCAGTTCCCAGGCTAACCAGGTACTAACATCTCTGTGTTAAAATATTTATCTCTCAGATGTGCAGGTGCTAGAAAGTCACAAAGCAACAAAAACACTTTATATTTTAAACCTAGCAATTATTTATGTTTAAAGACAATAGAAACAAATTTCTATCGCTAGACATCCTGTCTCCTTACTGTAGTAACTTTTATAGCACATCATAAAACACTTTCAATTTCAACACATTTTCTTAAAGTTTTGCAAGTTAACTCTGTATGATTCAGATTCTATTATTAAAACATACATTTACACAGCTATATAGTTTATATACATTTCTGTTCTTTTCCAGTAGGCACACTGTGGCTGCATTTTAGCTCAGCCCTTTACACACACTTCTGCACCAGTAGTTTAATATACACATAACATAGTTATCTTACATTTGTAATATAAGCATATGAATCATATTAATATTCACAAATGACATATAATTATTTACAAAATAACAGATAGCTGGGCTAGCAGTGTCACATTTCTATATAAATCACATTAGTGTTTTCAAGTGACATATAATCATTTACAAAATTGCAGATAGCTGGACTGGCGGTATTTCCCTGGTATCATATTTCTCACCTCCCTGAAAACTGAAGCTAGTTTTTCAAGTGACTATTGAGAAACATTGCTTGAGAGGGTTGAGCCTACAACCCTAGGCTCCACCATAGTAATTTGGGATTTTCCTGGTTGGCTCTCTGTAGCCGTACACCCCCCCTCAGACTTATCCTGCCTTGTACTGCAAATACTCAGCATAAGGGCCTCCCTATCATGGTAAGGTTTCATCATGTTAACATGGTAACATTTTTGCCCCTGCCTCCTGCCTAGCAGTTCTACCATGTAATTAACATCACTGATCTTCCTTACCACCTTCTAGGGTGTTGCATCATAGGAATGAGAACCATTACCTGCTGCCCTACAGCATACTCTCGAGCTCGAGCCTTCCTGTCATACCAGACCTTTTTCTGCTGTTGGGCCTCTGCCAGGTTCTTCTGTGCCAAGCCTGTGAGTTCCCTGAGCCTTGTCCTGAGGTTTAGGACATATGCCACAACAGACTCTTTGTGGGATTCACACCCATCCTCCCACTCATCTTGAATCAAATCTAGAGGTCCCTCACCTTATGCCCATACAGCACCTCAAATGGTGAAAAACCTGTGGATTCCTGGGGCACCTCTCTGTAAGCAAAAAGCAGATGGGGCAGATATTTGTCCCAGTTCCTCTTAAACTGGTCTACAAATTTCTGAAGCATCATCTTGAGTGTAGAGTTTAACCTCTCAACAAGACCATTAGTCTGGGGATGGCAGGGGGTGGTCTTTAGGTGGTTCACCCAGCAGTACTTCCACAGAAAAGCCAGCAGGTCTGACATGAAATTGGCACATCTATCAATCAGTATTTCCTTTGGAACAGGCTACGACCTGAATCGCTGTCTTACCCAATGTTAGCTGCACCTGAAGTATGTCTGATGCATTATGTTGGGCTACCAATCTGGAGTTGTGCACATCCTTTATGAATATGGAAACACCACCACCTTTGGAGCTTCGGTCCAAGTTCTGGGATCAAAATGTGTGGAATAAGTTATAGCCTGGTAGTGCAGGGGTACTTTCTGCTCCCTTGAATAAGGTCTCTGTTACAGCACAAATGTCAATGTTCTCCATTTTAAGGAGTGCTTCGAGTAAGTGCATTTTGAGATTTAGACTTCTAGCATTCAGCAGCATGACCCTCAAATTGCATTTGTTTGTAGCTGTTACAGTGGTAGTTTGGTCTTTGGAACACCGCCTAAAAAAGGCACTATAGGGGTGGCAAGAGCCTTGGCCAGTATCCGGAAGCCCAGAGGTGACAGATGCAGGCCATCACTGGCAAAGCATCGAGGTCTGTCAATCATGTCATCCCAGGCAGACAGATACTGGATCCCCTTAGAATGACACCAGAAACTTAGCCAATTGTTGAAATCAATCATTTGTGCTTGTACTGTGGTATAATTCTGGGTGATGGTAGGATGCTGCTCAGGGCTAGGGTCGTACCCATCTGGGCTACATAATCGGTGAGCTCCTCCATGTCTCTTTTCATATAGTCCAGGGAGGTACATCTCAGGTCATTCACACCCACATGTACAATGACAGAGTCATATTTGTACCTGTTGTTGAGGTACTTGAGTGCATGCGTTATATGGTGGATCCTGGCACCTGACAGGCAGCTGACTGTTACTTTCTCTTTATTAAACCTAGTGAATGGGATATCAGTGTGTCTCACTATTATGTCACCTATGACTAGAGTGCTGGGCATACTTTGGTTGAGTGGCACACTGTTTAGGAGAGTTATGTGTCTCATGATTAGTGTTGTTTTGTGGTGGTCAAGTGCATTTCTTCCTTGGAGGTCTCAGCTGTTTGGGTGTGTGGTTTGTGTGTGTTTTTATGTGAAGGCAGTGCTGGTATGTGTTCCGGCGGGCTATGTGTTCCATGTGGTGTGGTGCAAGAGTTGACCTTCTCCTCTTGACCATCTATACTGTTCATGGCTGAAGAGTTTTTGGCTTCCAGTTTGGATATATAAGTGCATCTCTCGCAAGTCTGAGTGTTGGGAGGTAAGAGGAGAGGATTATCAGTGTACATAAGGCAGTTGCTACATTGCCTCAGGATACCCAAGTTCACCAGGTTAACAGGAGAAAGCACAGGGAACTGACCTTTAGACATGCCTGGTGGGGTGGGCCTTAATAATGGAGCTGTTTCCTTGTAGAATGTTTAGTGCTGGTAGCACTTTTGTGGGCTACAATAATTGCTACAAGAAGTCTGGTATGGTAAAGTTCTAGACTAATAAGCTAGTAAAAGTGCAGGAGAGAGCTAGCAGATCTAAGGAAAAAGTTGAAGAGTAGACTTTGGCACCTCTCAGAACCTTACAAATAGTCCTTTATACAGCAAATTTGTATCTGGACTAGACTAGTTACAGGAAAGGTGGTAAACACGCTCAACATGAGCGTTTAAAGCAGAAAGATGAAAGAGATGGAAAAACTTCTCAAATGGCCAATAAACTACAAATTCAGGGCCAGAAGCCATTCCTCTTGTGATAAATAGGCTACTGATTGCTTACCACTCCCACTGATAAGCTAGAAAGCTTCCCTCCAACATAGAAAGGCTTGGGGGGCTCAGAAGCTTACATACAGTCCTGGATACAGCAAATCTGTATCTGGACTAGACTAGTTACAGGAATGGTGGGAAAAGCACAAATGCGGGCTTTTACACCTGAAAGTTGAAGGAGATGGAAAAAACTGCTCAAATGGCCAATAAACTACAATTTCTGGGCCAGAAAACACTCCTCTTGTGGTAGATAGGCTACCTAGTGTTTAACACTCCCACTGATAAGCTAGACAGCTTCCATCCGACACAGAGAGGCTTGGGGGGTTAAGAAGCTTACAAACAGTCTTCGATGCAGCACATCTGTATCTGGCCTAGACTAGTTATAGGAAAGTTGGGAAATAAGCACAAATGCAGGCTTTTAAACCAGAAAGTTGAAGGAGATGGAAAAAAGTTTTCAAACAGCCAATAAACTACTATTCCTGGGCCAGTAACCACTCCTCTTGTAGTAGATAGGCTACCTAGTGCTTACCACTCCCACCGATAAGCTTGAAGGCTTCCCTCAACACAGAAAGGCTTGGGGGCCCAGAAGCTTAGATACAGTCCTGGATATGGCAAATCTGTATCTGGACTAGACTAGTTACAGGAAAGCTGGGCTTTTAGACCAGAAAGTTGAAGGATATGGAAAAAACTGTCCAGATGGCCAATAAACTACAATTTCTGGACTAGAAACTACTCCTCTTGTTGTATATAGGCTATCTAGGGCTTATCACTCCCACTGACAAGCTAGAAAGCTTCTCTCTGACACAGAGAGGCTTGGGGGTTCAGAGGTTTAAAAACTTTCTTGGACACAGCAAAACTGTATTTGGACTATACTAGCTATGGGTAAGGCAGGAAACAAGCACAAGCATGGGCTTTTAGACCAGAAAGTTGAAAGAGATGGAAAAACTGCCCAAATGGCCAATAAACTACAATTTCTGGGCCAAAAACCACTCTTGTGGTAGATAGGCTACCTAGTGCTTACCACTCCCATTGATAAGCTAGAAGGCTTCCTTCCAACACAGAAGGGCCTGGGGGCCTCAGAACTTTACAAACAGTCCTGGATACAGCAAATCTGTATCTGGACTAGACTAGTTACAGGAAAGGCAGGAAACAAGCTTACATTTTTTTTTATTTTATGTTACAGAAAAGCAGCTAAAACAGAGCTAAAAACAATTCAAGTGCTGTACAAGCTAGCACACTTGAGTGTGTAGCAATATTAAAGCAATGTAGTCAAAACTGTATTCTGAACTGAATTCAATTTTTGTTTAATTCAACTCTGAACAGTTAAAAAGTGCCGAAAACATACTTATCATCTGAGAAGCACACTCAGTCAGAACACAAAGTAAAGTGGAAAGGGAGAAAGGAGAAACAGAAGATAATTCAAGGTTAAGGGCCTAAGTGGGTTGGCCTACTCAAATGTTCTCTCTGTGTTAGGTTGAATGAGCTAGTGACACTAAACTGGGATTGAGCTGGGACAGAGGTGAACAGATGGGACTGGTAGGAGTGTCTGAAATCAAAATATGATCTCACTGTACTCGGTTGAGTGAACAAATTAGATGGACTCAGGAGGTGTGCTCAAACACAAATTTACAGGAGGGGTGGACATTACCAAAGCCACCAAGATTAATACCACAACAAGAACTAGGAGGGAGAGCAGAAAACAAACTGCAGAGAGAAGAGAGATCACAATATTCAGTGAAGCAAATAAATAAAGAGAAACATAAAATGCAGTACTATCTTATAACACTGCAAGTTTGTACTTTTCTCAGCTTGTGATAAAGTTGATTGGGTATACAACAACTAACCAAACAGCTTAAATATTCAGCTATTCAGCAGAAATAAATTCAGAGATACGCAACTAAGACTTATAAGCACAGAGAAACCCAGTATGCTGAGTTCAACACCAAATATCAATGAAGTGAGAACAATAACCCCTACACTGCAGAGAGAAGTGGGATCACAGTATTCAGTGAAGCAAATAGAGAGAAAAATAAAATGCAGTACTATCTTTAACACAATATTCAATGAAACAAATAAACATAAAAATAAAATTCAGTACTATCTTAAAACACTGCAAGTTTCTACTTAGCTTGTAATAAAGTTGATGGAGGTGTATAACAGCTAACCAAACAGCTTCAAGTGACATATAATTATTTACAAAATTCCAGATAGCTGGACTGGCAATATTTCCCTGGTGTCACATTGGGTATAAAGTGGATATTAGAATACATCTACCTCAGAACTGTATGCCGCCCAGCACCAGCCTGAGATACTAATTGAGCAGCTTATTAACAGGAAACTAGGCAAGTATCAGGGGGAAGGTATGGTGGGGGAATCAATACTGCAGCATATAGAAGAGAAGGTCATCTATGGGTATGGCAAGATTTTATACAACTATTCTATGTCCTTCTATTTATATGCTGCAGTTTTCATAACATAATGGAGAATGCCAAAGCTCAAGCTTGGGAGAGATTGTGAGGAGGATTGAATGATGGCTTTTTCAATAAAATCATGCAGGATTGCTGTTGCACACCCAGCTCTGGACTTAGGGATGGTGTCAAGCTTGTAGTGTTCAGTAAAAGTATGGACAGGGGACCATGCAGCTGCCTCCTGAGTAGAACCACTGTCCAAACCTTTAAGGAAAGCCCCCGAGGAAAAAACATCTCTACTACAATGGGCATTCACGGGTGAATCAAGAGTCTTACCATATGACAAATAACAAAAGGAAATTACTTTAGAAATCCAGTTGGTGATAGTTTTCTTGGATACTGACTTACCCGGAGCTCTAGGATGGTAATAGGCAAACAGGCAGTCAGATTTGAAAATAAGCTTGGTTTTATCAAGGTAGTATCTGAGCTGCCTGTGCACATCCAAGGTGTGCAGCATTCTCTCACTGGAACATAGAGGTGAAAGGAAAAATGCTGGAAGGTTAATGGACTGATTTGGGGATAACTCATTAACCACTTTGGGCATGAAGGAGGGAAGCAGTGGGTTAGTGCACAGAGAAACCCTATCTCTATGAAAAACAGTGAAGGGAGGATTGGACATCAGGGCCTATAACTCTGAGACCTTTCTAGCAGAGGTAATGGCTACTCACAAAACAGTCTTCCAGGTCCAATGCTGCAGGGAAGAGGAGCTTGCTGGTTCAAAAGGTCCCAGGGTAAGCATCTCCAGCACAAAATTGATATCCCAGGGAGGAGGTATTGGTTTCCTTGGTGGTCTGATATGAAGGATGCCTTTAAGGAACAATTTTTGCCTCTAACCTAGAGGCAAAGGTGGAGTCATAGGCAGGCAATGTGTGCCTTCACCAAAGAATAGGACAACCCAGCCCTCATCAGTTCACACAGGTAGGACAAGGCCACCAGAACATCAACTAAAGCAATTGTTGGTCCATTGTATGACACCAGATGGAAAACCTTTTCTATTTGGAAATGTAGGATTTCCTAATTGCAGGTTCTCTGGCCTCCTGCAGATTTTTTAGGACATCCTCAGAGAAAAGGTGTCTGTAAGGCCTTAAAACCCTATCACCCACAACATCAGATTCAGAGTAGACAGTTGTAGATGCACTAGGGTACCCTTGTCCTGAGTAAGTAAATGCATCCTGTGGTGTAATTTGTGATACATGCCATTGGCTAGGTGCAGGAGAAGAGGGAACCAGTGTTACATTGACCAAAGGGAGTCACCAACAAGATATTTGGCTGACATTGCTGAATCTTCAGCAAGACCTTCTGTAGAAGAGGCAAGAGGGGGATGCATACAGAAACATCCCCTTCAATGATAAAGACAGGGCATCCACCTTCCAAACCAGGGTACAACATTTTGGACGTTTGTCTGTCCCTGGGGAAGGCAAATAGATCTACTTGAGGCATACCCCGATGATGGATTAAGTCCAGAAACATACCCCTGTGCAACATCCACTGATGGGATTGGGTTATGGACCTCGTTAAGGAGTCTGCCACTGCATCCTGGGCTGAGGGGAGGTAAACTTCCTGTAGGGAGATTGGGCTTTTTTCTAATTCCCAGGCGAGTAGGACTAGTCTGCATAGAATGTATGACTTTGTTCCCTCCTTCTTGTAGATGTGCCAGAGAGCTGTGGTGTTGTCTGTGAACCACCTCAGTACTCCTGAGAAAGGGTCATTCTTGAAGATTTGTAATGGCAAAGCCAGTGCCCTCATTTCCTTTACATCGATATGTTCCTGTGCCTGCTTGGGAGACCAAACATCTCTGACCCTCCAGTTATGGAGAGTTGCAATCCAACCTGTGTCTGAAGTGTCATGAATAACTCTAGGGAAGGACAGGGTAGTTGTAGTAGTAGGCCAGGGTTTCTGTTTACCTGGTGCATCCACCATTCTAGTTCCCTTTTTAAGTAAGTCAGGTGTGGATTCAAGAGGTCTAACAGATGAAAATGTTGCATCCACACAGACAGACAGATGCATAATACAGACAGACATTGCAACTTCCTCATGTGTAGTCTTGCTAGAGGTATCATGGGGATAGCTGATGCCATGTACACCAAGAGACGAAGAAAGTCCCTGACAATCAAGAACTGGAAAAGAAGAATGATCTGGGAATAAGAAGTCAGGAACAAATGTTCTCCATTGGAAGAGAAGCTAGCATTTTGTCTGTCTGTATTCTGCATCCTAGAAAAATAAGATCCTGGGAAGGAATAAGGGAAGACTTCTGGAAGTTTATAGTGAACCCTAACATCTGTAGAAGGGCAATGGTGAAGGAAAGGTTTCCCTGGAGAAGTTCTGGGGACTGAGTCTGAATCAGAAGTATGTCTAGGTACAGGAAAATTTGAATTCTCTGTGTTCTGCAAAAAGCTTTAACAGGGGTCAAGCACTTTGTTAAAACCCTTTGTGCCATAGAGAGACCAACGTACAAACCATAAAACTGAAAATGTGAGGAAGCTATGGCAAAATGTAAAAACTTCCTGAACATTGGACAGATGAAAATGTGAAGATAGGCATCTTTTCCATCCAAGGACACCAGGAACCCTTGTGGAAGAATAAGAGAGAGAAGGGAAGGAAGAGTCAAATATGTGGGAAGAAGGAACTTTGAGAAAGGTGTTTAAATGGGAAAAGTTAAGAATGGGCCTCCAGGGACCATATTTCCTGGGGACCAGGAACATCCTGGAGTAAAATCCCTTTCCTTTCTGTAATGTTGGAACCTCCTTGATTATTCCCGAAAGATTAAGTCTGAGATGACCAGAGCAAAGATTCTCAACTGATATGAATGAGGGGAATTTTTCACAAACCATGAAGCATCCTGTCTTGATTACAGACAGTACTCAAAAGTCCAGAGTAATCATTTTCCAAGCAGGAAGAGAAAGGCTGAGATGAAGAGACAAGGGAGTAGATGGCCTGGTGGCTGGTAGTCACAGATTACCTACCTTGGGTTGGGACTGATACGACTGTTTTGAGGCAGAGGTAGAAGAAACAGTCTTTGAAGAAGCTGGCTTTCTAGGTCCTCTCTTATTTTTTGAAGAAGAAGATGAAAGAGAAGGTTTTCTAATAAAGGCAGTCTTTATGGGATAATTTCTCTGAAACATTGGAACTGGAGAAACAAGAATGTGTTTAAGATCCTGTGGCTCCTTTCCTTTCTCCTGTAGAGACTTGAAGAGCTCCGCTGCTGAATTCCCAAACAGGGATTTGTTATCGAAATGTGCATTCATCAGTTTGGCCATAAAATCTTCAGGGAAAGGCTGAAGCCTAAGCCAAGAGTATCTTCTTAAAACTGACTCAGAAGCAGCTGCCCTATCAGAAGCATCAGCAGCATCATAACTGCACTTGATGGAGTGCCTAGTAACCTGAGCCTAGGAATTAAGAATAGATGCTAGTTTTGATTTTGCTTGGGAATCAGAGATTTCTGTCAACATTTTCCCTGCATCCACCAGAAGGGCCAGGGCATACTTTGCCATGTGGGTCTGATAATTAATTGCATGGATGGCCAAAGTGGCAGAATTATATACCTTATTTCCCAAACATCCCATGACCTTACTCTCCTTATCAGAGGGTAACAAGGAAGTGGATGTTATTAACTTTAAGGCCTTAGCCATGGAAGCAGAAATGGTAGCCGGATCAGCATCAGGAGCCTTGAAAAGGGATTTCGTGTCCTCAGGTACCTTATAGAACCTGCATGGATTCTTGGGGTCAGAAGGTTGGGAGTCTGGACATTTGGAGGCAGCCATAAAAACATCCAGAAAGGCAAACAGGGCTGGATGGATGGCAGAAAGAGAAGGGGTGTCCATTTGGAAGAGGCCATAATACTTCTTTTGAATATCTGAAACTTGGTAATAGTCCAACTTAGAAAATTCTTTCATTTTGAGAATCATTTCTCCAAAGAAGATGTCCTCTCCAGGAGACTTTGTACCATTAGATTCCTCCTCTGGAGAGGCATAACCCAAGAGAGAAGCCAACTGGGTGGAGTAGGCCAATGACTCTTCTCCAGAGGAATCCTCCTCCTCTGAGGAAGTATCCACAGTTGTCCTTTTGAAGGATGTTGAGGGAGAAAAGGGCTGAAGAGAAACAGGAGATTAAGGGGGTTTGCAAAGGGCCATAAAGCCATCAAAGAGGCTTTGAGAAAAGGCTTCCCAATCAGGAGACTGCTGAAGGATAGCAGGAGACACATGTTTAGTTTTAGCCTTCTTCTTTTTAGGGGCTTCCATATGATGAAAAGTGGCAGGACTGGATGTCGGCCTACACTCAACAATATCTGTGAGCACATCTTCATGCACCATAATTTGAGTGATGCCACGGGGACTCAAGGATATAAAGAGCCTGGGTTCCCCCTTGTTTCCCTGATCAGATGTCTGCCCTTCCCTCATGCATGTGCCAATGGACTCCTTTGGGGCCTCCACTGTGGTACCCACCAAAGGGACATCCATCTCCTATGGCACAGTCTCCAGGCCTACACCAACCTTAGGAACAATGACCTGAAGACGGCACAGCTGAACATTCAGACCATGGGTTTTTGTCTTCATCGGTAAAGGCTCATACAAAGGGCCTGACATCACATCCATTTCGCTTGCAAGTCATTTAAGTCACTGGTTTTCTAAATATAGATTTAGAGAGGTTAGCTGACTCCTGAGGATCTTAGGGACAAAGGATTTGCAAATAGGACACTTGGTGTGGTCATGGTCTGGGCCAATACAAAAAAGGTAAAGATCATAGGAGTCTTTATGTGGAATCTGCCTTCTACACTGACACTAGCCCTTCCTAGCTGACATAAACCCAACCAACATGCAACCGCAAAAGGTTTTAGAAGGAAAACCCCCAACAGGGACTTGTCTGAAAACTGGAACACAACAATTCTGGTGCTTGAACGTCTGGATCAGGCGATTGGACAGGTGGCAGAAAAGTTCTGCGGTAGATGCGTGCTGACGTCTGCTTTATACCCGACATCACTTTATGGCTGATGTACACATTGTGTTGTGTGGCGTAGCATGTACCTCACAGTAGCATTAAGACTTTTGGATACTGGCCGGAAGTACAAGTTAGCCAGAGGTGGACTCCCTTATATTATGAATACTGCAGCATATGAATAGAAGGACATCCACAGATATCCACTTCTTCAACACATGTAATGTAAAGATGTAGAGAAAATTTGATGAATTTGCACTGGCATCAGAACACAGATGGATAACAACAAAGCAATTATGTTGTATATCCAATTGGACCAAATCAAGTGTGTCGATAATGCACATATGGGAAGTGGATAGTTTATATATGGGATTTTTTTTTCAGGGACAGGTTCCCCTGTTGGAGAAGGGACATAGGGATGTGAGGGTCAGATAGGTAGGGTAGGTAAGGAAGCAGGTACAGACAAACAAGACAAGCACAGGAATGGTGATGGACAGAAAAGATTGGGGGACAACATTAATGGTGAATAGGTAGGGGATATCAAAAGCACATGCCTGTCAAGTGTGAGAACGGTGAAGATCTAGTCCTCACCTTCAGATTGGTTATCACTGTGCCTGCCTCATTTTCCTGTAAGACTGCCTGATATCAGAATATTTTTTTTTCCATTCTAATGAGCAACTTTTCCAGGTGGCTGATACAGGCAGCAATGCCAGTTTATGTGCCATCATGTACCACCCCTGGAAGCTTCTGGCAGGTGAAGCAATGCCCTTCCCCACCACTACTCCAAGAGTGTGGCATTGCATCAGCTGCTGAGGTAATGCTACCTGATGTGGATGGGCCAGATAGTGCAGGGGCTGCAGAGGCAGAACTGCCAGTTTTCATACTAGAGTTGCTGGGTGCTCTGGTGCTGCAGCCAGTGGAAGGTTGGCAGGCTTAACCATAGTGGTTGGACAAGCTCCCTGTGCTAAAAAGCATTAGTTTTGTTGGCAGAAAGATAAGACATCAGAATGGTATGTTTTTAGTTAACACACACACACACACACACACACACACACACACACACACACACACACACACACACACACACACACACACACACATACACACACAAAGAGAGATAAAGGTCGGGGTGAGGCACAAAAAGACAAGAAATGATTACAAACTATATGTCACATTTATGCTTTATTACAGTAAACATACTTTTAGTATTATATTAGCTATAGAGCTTTCCAAGTCCCAAAAAAGGATTATGAATTATTATGAGTAATCCTTTGAATATGCAAATATTCCATACATGCTTTTAAATATCCTACAAATCAACTTAACAACTAAAGCCAATATTGCTGCAATTAAAATTTAAAAATGTTACTAGTTGAATGTGAATGTATAGGTTACATACCTCTTACCTCACTGAGTCTCTCCAGTAGGTCAGAATGCATGTCCTTGTTCTCTGAGATTTCCTGAGCAGCTGTAAAATAAAGAATGAGAGACAAAGCATTGTGCATACCATTCTTGCCTCTCTACACCATTCCATTTAATTTTAAGTTGCTTTATCTATAAACCTACACAACCTTGGGACTTCAGCAGTTCAAACATTATCCAGCCACTGGTCAAGCTGTGCCTACTTGCACTGTCTCAGGTCACTGTAATGGTGCCAGCTCTGTTCTCTAGTGTGTGGTATGCCAGTCATACTCGAGACATCCTTGGCTATGGTGTTCCAAGCCTCAGCCTGATAGTGAGACCTGGTATAGTCCCTTCAGCAGCCTACAGTTGTAGAGCTTCACAAAGACTGCAACAAATATTTTTGATTCTTCCACACCCCACTTCTGTGCCCTGAATATGACACCATCCTTCCCATGTCCTGCTGGGTCTGAAAAGGTTCTCCAGCGACAATGCAAGTGTCTCCCTACCAGTTAGTGATATTTCATGTTATGACCAGTGAGGAAACACGAACAACCATGTCAATTGTGTTTACATTATGATAAGTGAAGAGAAAAATTCCAAACAAAGAGGAAGAGTGTTTATGAAACAGCAATAATGATGTGGCATCTGGCATTGATTTATGGCATATGTGCTGCTACACCTGACGAAACTTTGTCTGGCACTCAACACTGAAATACTAAATGACTTGCTTTTTAAGCAATGACTTTGGAGGGATCAATGAGGTGTCTTCACACATATTTTGTGTGGACTTGCACACTGTTAAAAGTAATTTGTACAACCTGGGACTCAAACCTATGTAAAAAAGAGAACACAAGAATTTCCATAGAGATTATTACTTTTCATTGCCCCAGAAGATGTGTTTGCCAGTAATGGTTATCACAGATATACAGTGTAAAGAGTTACTGGTGTTATACTTCTTTTAAGCTTGCATGTGTATGCTATTACAGGTTCCTGGCTTATGCATTCTCAGGTGTGATTCAGGACTAATGTCTGACAATATACTGGAAATGGGCAGACTTGCATTACTTTAGTAATACATTGGTGATTTGTGGTACATACCTCACAATACATTCTGTTTTACAGTTATACTTGAGCTATGGAAGGGGTATAGATGATTGTCAGTAAACTATTGTGTTCATCAGAGATATGCAACTGCATTTTTATTACATACTCATCATTGTCATGATAAACCAGTTGCACACATAATATATATGATACCAACAAAAGTATGCATATGCTCAATCAACCTGCTATACATAGCTATTGGAATGTTGTATTCTTCTTCTTCTTTCGGGTTTTCCCAGTTAGGGGTTGCCACAGCAGATCACCTTGTCTGCTCATGATTGGCAGTGGAGTTTTATGATGTCGAGTTGCCAGCCTGGCGCCCAACCATCCACAGAAGGCACACACATGCATGCACTCATGCCTAGGCCCAAGTTAGAGTGTCCAATCCACCTATATCATGTCTTTGGGATGTGGGAGGAAACTGGAGCACCCGGAGGAAACCCAGGCGACCACAGGGAGGACATGCAGACTCTGCACAGAAGGTACCCCATCCGAGAATCGAACCAGAGAACCTTTTGCTGTGAGGAGGAAATGCTAACCGTTGCACCACCATGGCCGCCCCATTGGAATGTTGTATTACCTTTACTTAATCACAGTTTTGGGAAAAAATGACAGTGGGGCACCTGTACTAATAATTGGAGTCTGCTGGATTAGAACTCTATCTTATCTATTTTTTGAAAATGAACTCATTGAGTTTACACATAGTGCCACAGGGAAAGCTAGGCAAGCAGCATATTTTCCACACTCAGTTCTGTCTAGAGTGCTGATCAATATGCCTCACCACTTAGCCTGTTTATACAAAGGAAGGTGAACCAAATCAAATGATTCACTTTTTCCTTAAGTTGTGAACTGTGTTTGTGCACAGGTAGGCAACATGCAGATGGAAAAGGCAATAGCTGACATATATTCCTTGCGCAAATATTAATTATGACCCTTCCTCATTAAAAATAAATACCATGGGACTCCAACCCTGCTTTACCTATCTTCTCTGCTTTTTAGCTCAATGTATTTACACATTGTGCCATAGAGACATTGAGGTAACAAGTGGAATTTCTGCAGTCATTAATATGCATGTTGCTGACCACTGCACAATTCTGCTTAGTGTGTTTGTGCTTTGTAGGCAACTGAAGTTAAATTATCAGTCTTAAGCAGCTGACCGTATTTGTGCTCTGCCATGCACTGTGCACATTGTAAGAGAAAAAAATAAAAATAAAAAAAGGATAAAAAAGGGAAAAGGGCTCAATGGTTAAAAAATTAGACAGCTGTGCTTTTGATCCATCAGACTACTGCACTTAATACAGTTGCAGTGGGTTATCTCTCTTTGCTACAGACATGGCTTTGCAATCGCACTCAAATAATGTGCATACGATTAATATTTCATACCCGGTAATAAACAGTTCATAGAGTTGGGCATTCTCAGTTGATTGTAAATGTGTACACAACATATTTAGTGGAATAAATGATCACACGTTATTTATGAACATGTTTGCTTAACCGCAGCTCTGCCTTCTCTTTGTATTCCGGAAATCATTCCCTCATCTCTGCTTTACTATCAGACATGCAATGTCCAGTGCATATTCATTTATTTTTTTTTCAAGGTGTGATAGAAATATGTGATAGGCAACAACATTCTTCAGCAAAGGCAGAAACCTGTGCTATTATGTCAAGGAAATATACATGTGGGATGTTAGGTTTTGTTTAAAAGTTCTTTGTAGTTAGTTCCACAGTTTTTAAGTGTTTCCTCACTGACACAACTACTTCAGTTAAGGGGGTCTGTGCATTACTATGTTTTGCTTCATTCAGAGTAGTCATTTAGATTTGCAAGCCATTAGCTTCTAACTATGGTGTAGAAGCTACACTATGTTTACCTCTGCTAAACAGAGTCAAAAGTTTGGTATTCAGCAAATCTAATGAGTTAACACCTCATTTGCATATTCAGCATGTTCAGAGGGCTGAATTTACATTGAAAGATGACTGCGTAGCTAAGGAACTGGAAAGAGAGAAGAATGTTGTCAATCATGCTTACTGCTCCACTTGTGGGAGTGTAGGGATAAGTAGACTTTTTGGAAGTTTTTTTTTCTATACTTTGTATTTCATTTGCATAGGTTAGGATATGTGGTAAACTGCATAAGTATATATAACAGATTTCAGTCATGTCAGATATTGATGGCATTCCTGGGCAGCTTACATTCTATTTAGCTGCATTTACAAGTACTAGTTAGGTAGGTATCTGCCATTCCTTCATGTTCTTACACATTTATTTTTCTATTACAGTTTCATCACTCGCACTGGGAGTCCTGCAGTTACAACTGATGTCATTTGGGGCTGATTCTCTCTGATGCTAGCAGTACACAGCCATTATCTGAGTAAGAAAATGTTGTGAGCATTGCCTGGCATCAATTTTTACTGTGTGTCTATGCATAAGATGAAAGCTGTACTCCTAATGTGGTCATCATGTGTGCTATCAATTGCCTCTTGGCCAGGGCATGGGTATATTGTGTCTTCCTACATCTACTTACACCCATAGCAGCTGGGACATCCCCCTCTGACTCCCAACCTGCATGTGAATGTGGTGACCATGCCAGTGGTGGTAGTGGAACATTTGCTCCTTGGTTTGGTGTTCCTGCTGCATTTTTTTCACAGGATGATATTGTGAAGATTAGCACAGGCTGCAATAATTTTGGCACAAGTACTAGAATTGGACTGCAAAACCCTCCCTGACGTATCTATGCACCAAAACTGTGACTTCAACAGCCCAAATAAATGGTCTATGCCTACTTACAGAGTTCCTCTGTGGGTGTGTATGCATTTCTGATGGGTGTCATCACCCATACTTCATGTGCATACCCTGCATCCCCCAGTAAATGGTCTTGTGGCACATAACCCCTGGAAAACCTCTGGTAGAGGTGAGAGGTGTGCCCGAGAGTCTATATTACATGACTGAAGTTTCAAAACTTCAAATCTGATATGGTCAACACCATATAATTGAAGTTTTGAAACATCGCAAATGTAATAAAACACAACAACCAACAATAACAAACCATTTAAATGCCCTAAGGGGGTGGCAAGCACTCCTGCACCCCCTGCTACTCAAATATAAAAAGAAAATCTTCCCTTTCCGCGCTTTGAGATCTCCATTAAAAGATTTGAAGTTTCAAGACGTCGATCATATGGTGTTGACCATATCAGATTCTAAGCTTTGAAACTTTGATCTTCTGATATAGACCCACGCCAGATATGGGAGTTGTGGTAAGTGACGGGGTTGCTAGCACACACATTCAGGATGATTCCCCTAGCATTACACATGACCTGGCGGTTAATGGAGTAGAACCATTTCTGTTGATGTAGACCCTTCCCTATTCTCTGAGTGGTGCTTAGATGTCAATGTGCATGTAGTCTATGGCAACCAGGACTTCAAGAAAATGTGCTATTGGGTAGAACTCCTGGAAAGTTTTAGCTCTGTCCTTTAAGGTGGGGGGAAATATATCTAGTCACTGGCATGCTGTAGAATAACATTCAGGAAATGGTGTAGGATCATGGATGCTGATGCCTGTCACACCCCCAGCATGCCCCCTGTGGGTCATTGAAAGGTTCATGTAGCTAATATTTGAAGTGCAACACATACCTTGATCTCCACAGGTTTTGGTTCCCCTTGCTTTGCCCTTGCTCTTAGGTGAAGACAACAGAGGTTGCAGAATTCCTGGACTGTGTCTCTATCCACCCTGTAGAAATCTAATATTTCAGTCTTATGCAGACCATGACAAGTGAAATGGGGTCTAAATACCCTTCTTCTCCTTGACTGAGGTCTATAAGCAGCAGCAGCAGTAACATAGACTTGATCCTGTTGCACATACACATTCGTTCACTGCAGTGTAATTTCAGTGTCTGTCTTCCACAGGTTTTGGAATACAAGGCAGAAGGCTACACTAAGTTTACACAATTGCTTTCCACCATCTTGAATTGGCTGATTGGCATATAATTCTGCTGCTTATGGATTACCAAGTACCTTAGCATGCCACAGTGTTTGCATGGCTCTACACATCATTTAGAGCCACTTACTGAATACAAATCGGCATGTTTCCATGATGCAATCACAGTTTTAGCAAGCTGTGTAGGATTTACTGAATCCTGCCCTCAGACAATAAGATACTAGTGAAGGAAAAATTACAAGCAGGGTAAGAATGCATACTAGCCATGGTGCAACACAAGAATACATAGGCACCAATGCACAAATTAGTGCTGAGATGTTACAAACTGACAGTCATACCAAAATGAGCATGACTAATGGCAGCTGTGTGCTGGAGAACACTATATGGGGAGTGCTGTCATTGCAGTTCACAATGGATATCAAATACTGTCAGCAGTGCAAGTGTAAAGCAAACAACAGCAAGGAAGATCAAATGCAGGCATTGAAATGCAGGAGCAGACAAAAGGAAGGCAAATTAGAACTTTCAACCCTGCATGCGAAAGGCAAACAACAAAGCACAGTGCCAAATTGCAGTGCCACAGCAAAACATTAATGTGGCTTTGTAATAAAGAAATAAGTATACACAAAAAAAGCACACGAGCAATGGTATCCATACATCAAAGGCACATCTAATGTTAAAGACAGCACAGATGGATATTCAGTTACACAAAGTAGTTGTAGGACATGTAATGACATTATATAAGCCAAACAGAAAGAATGCCAAATGCAGAGATGATAAGTCAGCAAGCAAAGGAGAGTAGTGTTGCTGAAATTGAATTAATCTTCAAGTCTTGGTGAGTACCTTCATGAGGTGGACCCTGTTTTTCACAAAATCTCACCAAGATGACACTGATATATATTTATGTTTATATAGCATATATCATGGACAGAAGTAGGTCAACAATTAAAAAAGATAGCTGGGTGCACAAGACACAGGATAAAAAAGTGCCCAATTCTGGTAGGTGCACTGATGCCAGGACTGGAAAAAAATGGCAGTGTAGAATCCTCAAAATATGGAAACATTCCTACAATGGGGCCAGGCCAGACTGACAGGGAGGATGCCCCCCCCCCCCCTGTTGTAGAAGGAAGTAGCAGTCCACAAAAATCACAAAAACTGATAGGCCAAAGAAGAGCAATAAAGACAATAGCATGGACTATTGAGGATAAAAATGAAGATATGCAATGTTACTATAAGTGAAAAGACAGAACTTCCAGACACAAGATATATAAAAAGATTAAGAGAGAAATTAGAGGAAAGAAAAAATTCTTCCACAAGAAAAACTGTCAGAAGCCTCAAATAAAAATGTGTGTTCATTAATACAACAGATCTGTGAAAAATAGTATTTAGACCAATAAACATTTATCTGTTTGGAAAAAGAAGCATCTGAGGAAGTGCAAAAATATAAACAAGAAAACCTAGAGATTTTTGAAAAGTATAAAAAAGAAATATGGGCTTGGGAAGGAAAGAGAGATTTGATATGTTCAAAGACATGCATCTGGAGGATTTCTCCCCAGGCCTCCACTGAAAATTGGCTTTGTTCCAAGTTGGACTTTCTCAGTTAACAAACAAACAAAAAAATAAATAGATACATAAATAAATAAATATGGTGCATTATTTATGCAAAGGTGAAAGCCAAATTGATCAATATAAAGAAGCCACCCCAAAGATATTCGAAGAGAAATACAGCCAAAGGCATCCAGATATGGAACATTTCACAATAAAAAGATAATATCACAAAGATTGAATGTAGAAAAGAAGATTAGTAAAGTAGAAATTAAAAAAAAATAGAAACTGAAGTTATGAAGTGCCTGCAAAGTGAAGGATTTGATGTAGAAGTTCTAACACAGGTTACATCACAGCACAATGGAACAAGTCTCCAGAGTAAGTAGAAACAGGAAGATCGGGAGACATCTGAAGAAGAAATATGCACATGGGAAAGAAAAACAGATTTAATATGGTGTAATATCTATGCAAAGGAGAAAGAAAATCTAATCAATACAAAAAAATCAGCACAAAAGTTATTTGAAGAGAAATACAGCCAAAGGAATCTGGATATCGAGAACTTTAACATACAAAAAAATAAGAAGACAAAGATGGAAAGTATAAAAGGAGATTATTAATGGAGAAGTTAAAGAAATAGAAACTGAGGTTAAGGAATACCTGCAAAGTAAAGGATTCAGTGTAGAAAATGTAATTCACAAAGCACTACAACAGGATAGAGCAATCGGCATCCAAATTAAGGGGAAACCAGTGGAACAGGAAGCATTTGGTCAGATGGACAACAAGAGAAGGAACAGGAAACTGCAGAAACCAGGGTACAGTCAGTGTTGAGGAATGATAGGCCAGCGAGTTCCCATATGACAGAGGAATGGATGGCATGGGATGAAATTAAAGAGAATGTGCCATAGGAAAATGCTATATAACTTTCTATAGAATGCCCGCAGGAAATGGAAAACAAAAAATATGTTCTCAGTTTAGAAGAAAATGAGCTAAGAGAAGAGTTTCTTGATTTGGTAGAGATGGACAGACATATTAAGATCAATGAAAGAAATAGACTGCAGAAGGTCAATAAAACCACAAAAGTTTGAAGTTTGATAAAACAAATGAACACAATAATTAAGAGTGTCCATCTAAACTGATAACTGATAAAGTTCTGCCACAAGAACATAGGGTAATGAGGGAAAGGAATGGCAGAAATCGAATACCATCATGGAGGTTGTAATGCCCGTGCAATGGCTCGGTAATCAAGGAGACTCAATCCTCATTATTAACACCAGTGAGAGACATGCACATTGGGAGGATGACAAGTACACACACAGTAAAGTAAAATTTCCCTTAAGAGTACACAGAGATCACAGTCAGTCTGGGGCTGGTTTCTCCCTCTCTCTCCAGAGCTCCAATAAGACTCCCCACTGGCACAGCTATAGGATTCAGATCTCAGCCTAGTGGTCAAGCCAAAACCTCCAGCACCCTCTCTGTTCAACCAGTGCTTCATGTCCCTGCCCAAGTAGCTGACACATACACACTTTGAGATTTGATTTATATACAATCACACAGATACTCTTGGGGATGGATGGATGACACAGGTTCACTAGCTATGCCCCCTTATGCCCAGACTATACTGTAGTTATCACTGGCACCAACCACTACTTATCAGCTACTATAAAGGCCCTTACCAAAGGGTGCCCAGTCTTACTGTATAATGTTACTATTATCCAAATGATAAGTGTTACCAAACTAAGTCTATTCCAGAGTGGCCTGTACAGTGTTACCAAATACATGCAAGTAGTCTAAGAGTTTAAATATCTGTAAGCAAACCAGTCACAATTAAAAAGGTTTAAATATATTTAATAATAAATAATAAAAGCAGAAGACAATACTCATTAACTCAACACAGTGACAATAGAGTTCAGAATCACAGAAAATATTTAAAAACAACAGTGTAGGACAGTCTCATATAAATATAGAAAACAGCTAGACTAATCTTACTGTATTTCTATCTATCTCTAAGAGAAATCACTATACCTAAATAACTTACTTACAGAGCAAGACAAGTGCTGGTGAGAGGAATGTTTTCAGATCCAAGGCAAGAAACAAAATGCACTGACTTTTCTTTGAGATAATTCTTAAGTAAATAATACACATTGCTGTGGAATCTTCTCAGATTACATCATTCTTTGACACCTCTGCCTAAGTTTCCCAGGCTAGCAGGAACTTACATTTTAACATGTCTCTATCCAGATCAAGTGAGGTCATTATTCCCCTGTACTCTTCACTTATCAGACCAATGATTGAGTACAATGCCCCATTCGGGATGTATCTCACCCGACACCTGCAGCAATTGGAGAGACCCCTAAAGTTCCTCACCAAAAGGATAAAAGGACTCCAAAATCTGTCATATGCTGCCAGACTGAAGAAACTCCAGCTCTATCCAGTCGCATACCATCTGCTCAGAGGTGACCTGTGCCTGACATACAAGGCCATGTTCAACCCAGAATTAATGGACATGCTCCACCTCAAAAAATCCAAATCTACCAGATCCACTAGAGCAAGTGACTTAAACCTTAGCACGGATATAAATAGGACATGCTGGAGGGATAGATTTGTCACCCAGAGACTCCCTATGTTGTGGAATAAAATCCCGGTCCATGTGAGGCAGAGCACCTCGCTGGCTCTGTTCAAGAGAAATCTTGACCGGTGGATGGGAGATCGTAGGTTTACCCCGGGAATCATCTCTGTGTCACTGCTGGACAGAGGCACAACAAACTAATGGGCACAGTATTTTTTAACATAAGGGGTGGCGTAAGCCACAATACTCTGGGCTAGGCTTATAAATGCCTTAGGGCAGATAGCCTAGTATAAACCTATGAACCTATGAACCTCTGTTAAAAATACTTATCTCTCAGAAGCTGACAATTCTCTCTTAGAAGCTTGCCTGAAACTGAAAGTCGTAAAACAATTACTTTGGAAACCTGTAATTACTTCTGTTTCCAGACAATAGAAAGAAACTCCTAGCCTAGACATCTTGTCTCTTAGTTGAGATAAACTAACTTTATATATATCACATCATAAAACTCTTTACTTATCAACTTATTTTCTTAGAGTTTTGCAGGTTAACTCTGTATATCCCAGTTTCTACTAAATTTATATAGGCATAGAGTTTATACACATTTCTGCTCTTTTCCAGCAGGGTACACTGTGGTTACAGTCTTGAAGCTTAGTACAGAACATATAGTTTTCTTACATTTTTAAGGCAAGCATACAAATTATATTACTATTCACAGATGATGTAGAATTATTTACAAAATTCTATCTAGCTGGGCTGGCAGTGTTACATTTCTATATAAACCAGTACATTTCATGTCATACAGTCATACATCTTTTGTTTCCTGAACATTTGCTGATTTATAATCCCTCAATATGAATGTATAACATACATACAGCCAGATATATCAGTAAATTTTGAGACAAGTATGCCATACAGCTCTAGCATGCAACACTCATATGTGGTTCAATTTCAAAAGACTTGGACCATTGTAAGATAACATTAAAACTTTTGTAACTGCAGTACATAGTGTAAACCAATTATTCACTAAGCCTAACAATACATAGTATAAACCAGTTACTCAGTAAACCTAACAATAACATCAGTCCTAAACTCTGCCAGTAAATTTTTGATGGTATGTCCCCTAATCTTTACTCAATGGGTGTCTCACATTTATATTGAGGTTTCAATATAACATTTAAATTTCCACTGTAACTCATTAGTATTTGCAAATAATGAGTCAGATTTACATACTATTGGTAAAATATGTGTTATAAAAATACTTTTAAGACTAACAATCAATTGTACACTTAAAATGTATATGCAAATGAGATGAGCAAGGCAACATGGTTAAATGGTGACATCACAAAATTATATAACCAACATGGAATTTGAAAGATTTCAAACAACTGAACATACTGACAAGCACAGAAATAGCCAGAAATCATGTATATGATACATATACATGCTTTCCCTTAATGGGATGTTTCTAATTACTCATAGTGCTGTATCTTGTTTACTGTGCTGCACCACACTGTTACACATTACATAATGCTATGTGTGATGCATGAATGTAGGTTACTTTTGTGCTAATAGTACATTCCCTTACACTGCATGGGTCAAGTTTTTCTGGTACTGCAAGTTTTACAGCTACCTTCCCACGCTAGTTATCTATATGATTATAGCCTACCTGTACAATGATACCTTCTGTTGTGCACACCTCCTGTATGCCCCACATTTGCCCATCTGTTCCTATTTGTTGATATACCTTTTAGAGAGACCTCCGAGGAAGAGGTGATGTTTCCTCTTTATACATCCAGATATGTTCCTTGCAAAGAGTTGTGTATGTTTTTACAGAAATAGCATATGGTTCTGTTATGTGATGTTCAATATGGAAAACTAATAGTTTCTTTCCAAACTTCTTGCCCTGTGCTGCTGTTGTGGGGCAACATATGAAAATCACTATTTAGTCTGTGTACATTGTACATGTGGCTTGTCATGACTCAAAGGTGTATGTCAGATGCTGCCATGTTGCCTGAGCTAGGACATTTGGTCATATATTCAAACTCCCATGATCATTTCTTCTCTCCCTTTGTCCTCTTGATTATCCTGTGACAGCTCTGATAGCTCAACATCAGGTATCTGCGATTCTTGGAAAAGATCACCCACACCTGTGACTGGCAGGCTAACAAGTTGTGAAGCATAGCACACATGGTGACCATCTGCAATGCCTTTTCTGGTGGAAATTGTAGTGCAACCATGGATGTATTCAGACATCTGAATCTTTTCTGTTCCACCCTTAAGAATCCTACCTGCAATAATGTACACTTATGTATGCATCCTATTTAAATAATGCCACGCTAAAATATTAATCATCTAATCATTAAACTCTACAGCTTATTATGCCTCCAACTCACTTTCACTTCCAAGAGCACCAGCAATCAAAGAGATATACAAAGCTAAACCTAGTTTCCTACCTTACTTCTGTAGCACTCATAACTTACTTAGCATCCTACCATACACAACTAGCCAACCAATTATACAACCCATAGAAACAGTCCACTGGTGCTACCCAATCCCCACTACTTCAAAAGTAAACTTAACACAAAAAGAAAACATGGAAGCCCATAACCTTCACCTCTAACATCCTATCAAAAACAATGCAACAGAAAAGACCTTAAACAACAACCACTTCTGCATTTATAGCTTATAATCACAGATCAAACCTTCATATCTCATCTCCTCCATTGTGGTAATATACGTCCTAATCCCAGTCCTATCACATCCATCTTACACTACTCTACCACTCCCTCAAAACTTGTCACCTTATTACTAGGATGGGAGGATGGCATAATGGTTAAGGTGTTTACCTTACAGACACAAGGTGCAAGGTTTTATTCTCACATGGGGTAATTGGCTAGGCTTGAAATGACCCACAAAGGCAGTTAGCGTAGTAATAATCTATGAACCTATAAGAATTACATACAACAAGTTATATTTGGATTTACTTTAATAAACCTGGCACACTTACCATTATGGAATCTTGGCTCAGTCCATGCTACCACCTGGTTACAGCCTTGTTTAAAAAGATAGACTGAGAAAAAGGACAGTCAGCATCGTAATACTTTATACAAATAGCCTAAAAGTATTACCTGTTACTACTGACCTTTAAAAATTTTACTACCTATTATCCAAATTATCTCCTTGTATGTCCTTTCAACTAGCTGCCATCTACATCCCACCACATCAAATTACACAAAATATAGACACCCTTGTAGACAACCTGGGCATTTTATCTTCAACTCTTATCTAGAGCATACTAATCTTTGGAGATTTAAACATTGATGTGGAATCCCTGACACTTTCTCTAAGAATAATACTCATACTTCTATTAATCTCTATGGCCTTAACCAATGAATCACTGACCCTTCTAGGGTTGATAAGTCTCAAACAAATGCACCCTACATGACTGGACACTTACAAGTAATTCCACCTATCTGTCTATTTATCTATCTGTATAGATCATTCAGTAGTTCTGTCTGTGACCATAACCCTACATACTATATGTTATTTGGTCACCTGTCAAGCATCCAAAACCAGGTTCTTACATCTCATCCAGAAAGACAAAAAAAAAAATGTCACTTACCTCAATACCCTACTAAAACAATGTAAATAGCATCCTATAAAAAAACTTTCCCCTGGACACTACTGCTGCTTTTTTATTAACACTTTTTAATTGCTCTAACTGCATAGCCTCCATACAAAAAAGGAAGGCAAATGGTAATCCAGCTTCTTGGGTGTTGTCAGATACCAAACAATTGATTACGCAGACAGACAAAGCTAAGAGGGCATGGAAGCAAATCAGCACCCCAGCATGCACTCACCATTCTAGGCATCAAAGAAACAGGACCAAATACAACGTACATAATGAAAAGAAAATAGTAACACAACCTACAGACATCAACTTCAAATAGTAGTAATAACGTTTGGTTCTCCATGAAAGAAAGGTCATATAATCAGGGAAACCCACACCAGAAGCTACAACTCCTAATAAAGAAAATCTGTACGCTAATTTCACTATCAACAATTTCACGCATTGCCCTGCACCCATTTCTCAGATCAGGAATCTTCTCTAAAAACTAAAACCAGCTACACTTGCCCCTGCCCAGAGTCCTTCTGAGTATCTCAGTAAAGTGGATGAATCGCTAGCCTATCCCATAGCCATACTTATCAATAGATCCAATGCACATATATCTCCTTACATTGTAAAATATCATTTATCATCCCTAGTCACAAACGTGGTTAGAACTACTCCAGAGACCCATTGCCATTCTGTCCCACTCTGTAAAATATTAGAAAAATGCATCCTTATGTGACTACTACAACACATAATTACTAACAATAACAATCTCCTCTCCTCTACACAGCATGGTTTAGACCAGGCCACAGTACAGACACAGTCCTCATGACTTTCTTTAGTACAGTATACACCCACCTAAATCAACAGTGACTGACTGTTTCCATACTTCTGGACCTTTCCTTGACACTGCAACTCACAAGGTACTGCTTACTAAATTATCTACTTGTGGACTTCACTCCTCAACAATAACATGTTTCATCAGTTACCATTCAAATTGACTTTAATCAGTAATTTGAAAGACACATACTCTATATTTCTATACAACAATGGAGTCATACAGGTTTCAATACTTCCCTCATTCTCCCTAACATCTTCATAAATTACTTAAATAAAGCAATTGACAGTAAAACCATTATTCAATATGCTGATGATTCTACACTTATAACCCATGCACATACCATTTATATCAACAAAAGGAGGAAGCTACTACATGATAGAGCAAAATCCTTAAAAGGGAAGACACCCGTGATCATAGTAAGTAAAAAACTAAGATCTCTCATAAAATCCTCCAAGGCAAATTTTGAAAGAAAAATTGCCATGGACTCTAAAGACAATCACAAGGCTTTTTTTAGTTATGTTAGAAACCTGGGAGGAAACTCCCAGATATGTTCAGAACTGGTTCAAAATGATGTAAAGTTCACTGAATCTACAGACATTGCCAACATACTGGCTGACAGGTTCAGTGCAAACCCCCAAAAAAAGAAATATCTATACCAGAGGATTGTAGCATCCCAAACATCTCTAATGCTCAAGTAAAACAGCTCTCTCCAAGGCAAAACACAGCATCCATGGGACCAGATGGTGTCCCCAGTTGTGTGCTCCACGAGCTCATTGAGGAATTAAACCCGCTGTTTAATCCTGTGGTCCCATTGCACAAAGATGGTGCTTCCAACCATCAGCTTGACAAGCCTGGTCTGTAAAGCTATGGAGAGGATCATTATGGAACATATAAATAAAGACAGGGACCTGCCAGACATTGGATCAAACCAATTTGGCTTTGTCAAGGAGGGTAGATGCCTTTTAAACTTGGTTGACTTTTTTTCGAGTCACCAAGGCCATTGATGATGAGGGGGCAGTCCACACAGCCTACCTTGACCTGGCCCCATACATCACAAGACGGGTTGCAAACTGGCTATGACAGAACCCACAGGGTTAAAGTTGCTGGCTCTTGTTTGGCATCTACAGTTCAGGCAAACACAGGAGGATTATGACAAAGTTTGCAGATGATTGCAAACTTCAGACACAGATATCCTTCAGAAACAGATAACTGGTGCCAAAGCAAAAATGCATAGTCATACCCTTTGGGAAAAACAAGGTTACCCCTAGCTACCATATAGGTGGCAATCCACAGAAGAAGTTATCAGGGACCTGGGGACTCAGGTTGATAGTAACCTTTCATTTGACACCCACATAGCCAAAGTAGTTAGAAAGACCTTCGCCCACCTGATCATGAAGGGTTTCACATCTAGGTCAGGGAAGTCATCATCCCCTGTACTCATCACTCATCAGACCGATGATTGAGTATAACGCCCCATTTGGAATGTATCTGACCCGACACCTGCAGCAATTGAAAGGCCCCAAAGTTCCTCACCAAAAGGATAAAGGGTCTCAAAATATGTCCTATGCTGCCCCTGCTCAGAGGTGACCTGTGCCTGACTTACAAGGGCATGTCCAAACCGAATTAATGAACATGTTTTCCTCAAAAATCTAAGTCCATCAGATCCACTATGCTGTGGAATGAAATCCTGGACATGGAAATCTTGACCAATGGATGGGAGAGGATTACATCCGTGTCACTGCTTGACAGAGGCACAGCAAAATAATGGGCATAATATCCTTCAATCTAAAGAATGCCCTAGGGCAGATAGCCTAGTATGAACCTATGAACCTATGAACCTATGAACCTATAACATAACTCAAAGAGCATTCAATTAACTTAAAGACTGGCTAAAACTGCAAAATGAATATTGTATTGAAAAAGAATTATGATACTCATCAACAAGAACTCAATCATGAAACAAAAGCCTCAAACCATTATCTCTAGCAACATCACCACTCTTGAAGCAGTAGACCACAACAAGCCCTTAAGTGTTATTATTGACAATACGTTAACTTGCAACTATCACATCAACTATGTTGGAACCAAAGCCAAACAAAAGTTTGGTATGCTATGTAGAATAATAGAATTTATAACTTTCTCAGGCCCAACTCCAAAATCCCCAGTCCTCCGTAGATTACTGCCTCTATCCTCACAAATCATAAGAATGTTTTCATTAAT
>NC_056729.1:813336681-813519181 GCF_019279795.1 Protopterus annectens
AAGCAGTAGGATCAATCTAATGGGAGACAGGACTTGTCCCAAGATAGTGTAGGAATCTAAAAAAAAAAAAAACAGCATTTAAGAGGACATTAGTGCAATGAATAACATAGTTAAGCATCCTATTTGCTGCATGACACCATGTGCACTCTCCCCTTAAACTTGTCTTATAGTTATGGAAGAAGGTAAATGGATACTTTATATCCATGTTGTGGTTTGTCATTATTAAGGTAACACATAACAGTAAGCACTCTGTATGGAGTATGATGGCTGCTGTTTAGACAGTGGCCACGTGGAAATCTGAACATCCAATCAGTATGCATTACTGATAACAATGGAACTGATAATACTGGAGACTGGTCCAAAAGTACCCTCAGAATAAGGGATTATAACATGTTTTATTTGATAAATGAAGAATAACTAGTACAGCTGGAAACTTAAGACATGGATCTATACTGGTTGCACATGCACATTTGTAGAGGAGAACACTGTTATTTCTGCAATATGTTAAGTCTTTTATTTATCTTGGAACTATGTGGGGAAGGACAAAAATCAAGATAATTCATTTAGAGACTTTAAAACACCTAGCTGAGATGCAGTACTAGTTGATGAATGGCGTATTGATGGAATAGTAAGCACAGAAGCTGAGCTGTGTAATACAAGATTGTTCTATAGAATTTAGAGGAGGTCTTGCATTTGTTTGGATATTTTTTCCTTGATCAGGTAAATTAATTGGGCTAAGTACCATTTATAAATATGAATAGGGGCAACGTCAAACAATATAGAAAGTAAGAATAACAAAACATTAGCAAAAGAGTGCATTGAAGAAAAACACTCAAAGCCGAATGGATATAGAGTCATTAGCTAAGTACATAACAGAGTCAGTTCTTCCACTAATTCATTGATATTTTGCATACATACGAAAATGTAATAGTATAAAACAACGTGACCTGTAGTCTAAATTAATGTTAAGTAAGGCAATAGATTATAACTAATGATTTGCTAGCCGAAGCTAGCAAGATAAAAAATAGAGTGACAAGTGATTTACAGGCAATATTATGCATTGCATTTAAATTAAGTAGTAAATTAAATACTAGCTAAATATAAAAACAATAAAAGTTCATAAGTAAATGAGATGTAATAGTAAGAAGGCATAGGATGGAACTAACTAGAAATAACGCAACATAAAGATAAACAGACATTTTGGTTATTAGGGAACATAAAATGAAACCGAAAATGTGCTATTGTTGTTTTATAAGTGTCCCAGATAGTTTTTGGTCGATTATTATCTTCTTACAACCAGTGACAGTGGCTCTATGGTAGAAAATTAATCTGCTATTGTATTCTGGAGGCAAGCATTTTTGGCTGAATTCCTAGATAATTTTCTTCTGGTTCTTTCATTTTTTCCCTGCTGGATTAAACAGTGTTGAGTGCTGTTCCATGCAGAACTACACAATGCTGTATTAGATTGATGCAGGCTCTTCCAATATCAAATTGTCTACAAGTAAGCCTAGTTACTATCATACTCATTAAGAGACTGTAGTTGTATTTCCACACTGTCTACTAATTAGATTCAAGCCCAGCACTACCCTAGATATCTGGGAACTGTTCTCATTCATCTTCCCTTTATTAAGTTTGTCTCCTCATACACTGCAAACACAAATAAATCTTAAAACTATATTCGCATAATTTCACTTATCCCATTTTACACTACAATTAAGATACACTTATTAGCAAATTACTACATTCTTGTACTAAAATGGAAGGTCAGACAGATTTTTCTACCCTTAGATTCCAGACTTTTAGCACTTGGTATACTCAGACAGTGTTAATTCCACACAAATACACAGTAAACAATCATATATTGATGTCATTAAAATGTGCCGGCCTAAGCATCCTAGGCCTAGTGAATATAGGGCTGAGTCTAAATCAGATACTACAATGCCTATTACCTCTAGCACTGTAAAGGGTCATCAGGTGTTAACCACTCCAAAACTAGTGCACTTAGACACCCTTTTAACAAAAGTATACTAAATGATTGGTGATTCCATTGTCAGACACACTAACTTAACTCTCATGAGGGTGAACAAAGAGGGGGTGACAGCTGCTTTTCAGTAGCCAGAATCACTGACACATATACAGCCCTAATAACCCTTAATCCAAACAAATATGCCTGTGACATGGTAGTGGTCCATGTGGGTGTTAATGACCTGGCACATATAACCGTGAAGGATATGTCGAGAGACATGATAGAACTTTCCATGTATTTCACAAATGCAGGTTAAGACCCTGATTTTCAGCAGAATCTTTCACCTTCAAAGGTGTCAAAGTACAGGGAAAAGATGAGTAGCTCAGCACCTGACTGCATGCTTGCTGTCATACTAGGGGGATCCAGTATGTCTCAGCATGAAAGGAGACAATAAACAGTCACTCTTGCTTTGCCAGGGATGGCTTGCACTTCTCATTTCTGGGCTTCCATATACTGGCTGAAGCCTTTGCTGCCACCATAGTGCATTTTTTAAGCAAATTCTAGATAATGGTTCTCTCAACCTAATAAAAAACAAGTCAAGCACCAGACTTCATCAAGTGACTCTGGTCAACACCAGGAGAGTAAATAACAAATTGCCTGATCTTGATGCCCTGCTGCATTTGGCATAAATTTGTGTGTGTTATTAGAGAAACTTAGCTCAAATGTACATAAATCACTCCCTCCATTCCAAGGTTTTGAGCCTACAATGCTTTTCATCTGATGGTAACTGTTGTGAAGTATCCATATTTTTAATGACCATATAATTTCTAATCAGATCCATACAGACCCAGAAAATTGATCATGACCCAGTTGACATTAAACAGAACCAGCTGTCAGATAATAGCATGTTACAGGACCCTTTATACTTGCAAGAAACCACGCTGGATTTCTAAATACACTGTCTGAACTACAAATCAACAGGAATTCCCATATCCTAGGATACTTTAATTGCCTAACAATAAACCCAGATACCTATAACTCAGCTATAGTTTATACCAAAATCAAAAAAAAATCTTTGATTTCATAAACAAAAGTTTCCTGGACCAAATTGTCAAAGGCCTCATTACAGAAAAAAATATTCTTGATCTGACATCAGTATCAACTATCTTCCTTATATCCCTTCCCCATTTAAATCCAGTCACAAACTGGTAAAGTTTTCTTTTACCATGTCCAAACAATTAGTTGCAAACATCACAAAGTTCAAAGACTTCAAATGGACAAACATTCTACAGTTCTATGAAGAATTCTCAAAATTCAAGTTTAAATCTATTACCCAAGACACTGACACAGCCAGAAGTTATGCAAACAAACTGCATGCATGCCAGATCAAAATAAAATGGGACTTTTAAAAGTTAACCAGCATGATGGTCCACATGCATGGATGAAAAATATAATAAGAGAAAAATAGCTTCTTAAACTGTATAACGAAAGATGTTTAGATTAAGGTTTATATTAAAAAAGCTTTTGAAAGAACTAAAACCACGAGCAGGAAAATGAAGGTATTCTATGAACTTAAACTATAATCAGAAGCTAAAGACAATTATAAATACTTCTTAGATCATATTAAGAAACTAAGGAATAACACTCAGCATTGTTCAAAACTTACCCAAAATGCACTACCTACTGAGATCCAGTAGAATTTACACATACTTCAAACAAATTCAGTGCAAATCCCATCCCCCAGAAGAACAATACAAAACTCACATAAACTGCAGACTCTCAAACATCTCATCATAATCAAAGAACAGTTAATAAAAGTACTCTCCAAATAAAAAAAAAAATGTCATCCATGAGACTGGTTAACATGCTTGGTTGTCTGACAAACAATAGAAAATATGTCCTAGTGGAACCTCTTTTAAAACTATTCAACCTAAGCTTAGCTGCTGTCTGCTGACTTTGCCCCTGCAGTATGATGCACAAGGGTGGACCCACTACTGACCCTGAAAACTACAAATCCATTAGCTTGACTATTTTCAACTGCAAAACCATGGAACCTACATAACTGAACTGATTAACTATGGTATCAAAAGTCTTATAAGGCCTGACAGCCAGTAGTTCCCCATCCTTAAAGGTAGATCCTTTTGACTGAAATTGGTGAACTGGTGAACTTCACTGAAATATAATACAAGCTGTGGACAGTGAGCATGCTGTCCATATAGTATACCTCAAACTGGATAAGGTTTCTGAGACTGTATAACATGAATATAATAAACAAACTGAATGAGCTCCAGATTGCCCCTTGCATAGCTAGGTGACAGCAAGTCATTTAAAGGATATAATCCATTTAGTGAGGGTGGTAGATGTGCCCTCAGTAAACATGAAGATAATTTGTGGTATTCCTCAGGGCTCTGTGCTATGAACCATATTATTTGACATTTACTTTGTACTTCTCTAAATCACAAATAGGGATCTCTGGCTAAACTAGTTTGTAGATGACTGCATACTTAGTGTTATCCTCAAGTCCCCCATTCATACACAGAAGCTCCAAGTGGAACTCACATATCAACACAGGTGCTCAGAAAACTAATTAAAATCAATACTAAAAAGTACGTATTATCACATTTGGTAAACAATTCCATTACCAGAATGAAAGTGTTATGAAAGACCATAGAATATGGGTAGATAACTCTCTTGCATTTGACTATCACATCACAATGATGGTTAGGAAATCTTTTTTATCTGGTGCAACTTACTTCTAAAGGTATTTCATTTATATCCAATGAAGTTCTTGTGCATCTATATTTTGTTTTTATCAGGCTTATTAATCACATATAATGCCCCTTTTGTAATATGTTACTAGGTATATCAAGCAACTGGAAAAATCCCTGAGGTTCCTAGCTAAAAAGATCACAGGCTTAAAAGACACGAGTTACCAGGACAGGCAGGAAGGAATACCCTTTTTATTCACTGTCTGACTGACTCCTTTGAGATGATCTGCACCTTACCTTGCCTTTCAGGTCATTAGGGATCTAGTAGCCCAAGACATCTTATTTTGCTAGAAATCAAACCTTTCTATTAACAGTATAACTAGAGATCTGAACCTGCTTTAGCAAATAAATAAAACAGGGTAGACAGTCAAATTTGTCAAAAAACACTTCCCTGTGTCTGGAGTAGCTTCATCTCAAAATTCAGCAATATGACAAATTTTCTTCCTTCAAAAAGGGGATAGACAACTGGATCCATATTCACAAATTCACTGCAGGTATGACTGGCCAGCTGCTCTTTGAAAAAGGAGGGAAGGGCTAAGAGGGGTTACTGGCAATGACTACATTTGCCTTGTATTTTGCATGATTCTATGACTCTATGACCCATAGTCATTGGCAGATAGTCAGGTAGCTGACTGATACAGCATCAAAATAGAAAGAACAAAGCTCAAATAATGTGCAGCCAAAGAAGCAATGTTTAGTTCAAAGTATCCATCATGCTGTGCAGGTAACATAGCCGGTCTTAGGCATAGGCCAACTAGTTGGCTGCCTAGGGAGCCGCTCTAGCAGGGGTGCTTTTTCAGTATTTATTTGGTGTAGGTAGACCAGGATGGGGAACTGGGTGGTGTGGTAGGGGGTGCCGTGGAGCCCTTTTGCCTAGGGCACCAGTTGATCTAAGGCTGGTCCTGGCAGGTAAAACACCTAAAGGTTAACTTTCTAAGTCATACTTAGTGTTACACAGAGCAGCATGTGAACTTCATTTAGATCATCATGGCAAAAATAATACACAAATAATGACTGTAGAAGAAAGCCATAATGGAATTATGCACTAAAATCTAAAATCTGAAAGGGTAGGCATGTCATTTAGAGTTAGTTAAAGGAAGGCATCCATCCCTCTCAACTGCCTGCCCAGAACTACACAGAGTGTTCAGATTTTCACCTCATATTTTTTGTCTGTACCTCATAAAATTTGTGTTTTCTGGATTTTTGTGACAAATCAGTGAGGATAGAAATCACTAAATAGGGACAGGCATTTAAGTTTCAGACTTAATATCCCTCAGAAAATGCATGGTAATACACTTCCTTTTACTCTAGCAATTTTCTAAGTTGATAAGAGCAATATTTAAACGTTGTCCCTATTTTGGAGGCTTTGTCTTGATTTTTTGTGCTAAGAGGTTTAGAGGTATGACGGCATCTGTAAGCAGAAAAACTATGAAGTAATTGGTGAATGGCTATTGAAATTACAACTTAAGGTTAAACAAGCCATAAATGTAGCTTCATGCACAGATAAATCTATTAAGACAGGTAAAAACATATGCAACATAAATGAGCACTGCCTCTCTTGTTGCACAGCTACAATAGCAAAATACTTCTATAAATGGTACTGCATTTAACACAATTAATAGTTGTATATTGCTGACACCTACACTGCTCGGAAACCCTTGCCTCACCTTTTAAAATCTGTTTTCAGAAATGTTTATTAGTGAAAAGTGAAACAGATCAAGGCTCAGGTGGAATATTTCAAAGGATGCATGTTGCCTATAGATCCTAAGTCAAAGATGTGCAACAGGAAAAAAGGGGTGGGACTCTGTACTGTGCATGCCTTCTATATTCGGACTGAATAAATTAGTGAGTTTCAAACACGGTGATACTGAAGAGAAACAAAATAAATAAATAAACACATTCAGGGCAGGACCAAAGCAGAGCAGTGTGACAATTTTTACACATCTTAGATGCACTGTGATAATAGTTGTTCGAAAATGTTTACAGCAGCAACTGCGTATACTGAACCGTCACACTTCTTGAGCTTTACAAGAATTAAGGCAGGGTATGTTTATACAAACTGAATGACGTTACAAAGGAGTTTACCTAGCAATACCAAGATACAGAACATGTTGTAGGGCACTGGATTCTGCTGCAGAAATTTTACACTGATCCCTGGAGTGGGCATTAGGAACCAGCCGGACTTTTCAATTTACAGATCTCATTTTCAGCAACAACTGCCATTTACTATATTAAATGTCAGCCAGCCAGCCATGGTACAGTCTGTGCTTTCTACATCCCTTCAAGGTTGCAACATATTTTAAACTGATGTTATTGTGTAGTGGAAAAAATAATTCTTTTAAATTTCATTCTGAAAGAAAGGCTGCTTTATTTTTCAGTTGAAAATGTTTTTTTAATCAATATTATCTTCTACAGAAAAAGGGAAAGTTTTTACGATTCAGACTGAATAAAACATTTTATTTTTCATATTCATGGTTTATTGCATTTGGGGGCAGCAAAACAGGAGTTTATTCCTGAGCAATTAATAAGCAAGCTGGGGAGATATTAAAAGGACAGTGGCAGTTAAGAGCAGCATTATTTCAGAACAGAACACTATAAGAAATAGTGTAGCTGAGGAAAAACATACATAAAATAGAGAATAAAAATAGATGCAACTTTGCTGATTGGCAGGGTGAGTGGGCAGTGTGCGAGTGAAAATGCACAAAGTTAATTAAGTTGAAGCAGAAAGGTAAATATGACCAGATGGAAGTAAACTAGGCTGATTTACCTATTCAGCATCTGACTTGTGTTTATTGTATGCTGCCAAAGTTGCATGACAATAATGAAGGTGGAATACTGAAGTATTTGAGAAATATCTCCCATATGCAGATACAATGAATATTGTAACAAATTCCTTAATGTGATTATAACTTTCTGAGCTGGAATTTATTGTCACAGAAGGAAATAACAGTAATTGAACAGGTGTTGAATCATTGGAGACAGAAAGTCTCTGTACCAGCCACTGCAGAGGAATGTCATACAAAGCAGGGTCTACAAACTACACCACCTGTTGTCAGATACTTTTGCCAAATACATTACCAAAGAAAGCACATTTACTTTCACCTGCAAATAAGATTTATTTAATTTGACTGTGATGCTGAAGCTGATATTAAGCAATTAAGTAGCCAGCTGTTCCATTCATCTCAAGAGAAGGCAGATTTGAACTAAAATTTGAATGCGATCCATCCATGGACAAGAAAGAAGTATCCTTAACCCAATTAAGAAACAAAATTGGTGCTTTTTAACATTCACGTTAAATCATTACACATATAAAACTCGGAAGAAAATATTGAAAATGAGCAAAGTGTTGAGACTAGGTCTGTCAAATGAGACCCAAGATGGTGCACCTCTGCCTCCATGAATCATTACAATAAGAATTGTAAGATACACAAATTCTGCTTTTAACAATGTGATAGGTATTCAAGGTAAAACTGCTTCACTCCTGTAGATCCGGTAGCTGTTTACATAATCTAGAGTCTCAATTTAGATGTTACATATTGAAGTGTTAAGCCTCACTTTTATCATAATTGAATGTTTTTGATGTTTTTAGCCTGAATCACTAGTGATGTAAATAATTATAAGAATCATTCTATCAAGGGTGATTTGTAGCCAGAATCCACATAGTATATTAACTTATATGCTATGCTTTTTCTCAGTCAGGGAGAAACTACAGCAGGCATTTGCATTGTTTGAGATAAATTGGTTCAGACTGCTGGGTGACTATTCACACTTAAGAAATAAACAATAATCTGTGTGGTATAGAGAAAGGTGCTTTAACCCTTAGAGAACATACTTGGGAACTTTTATATTGTACTTCTACACACATTTCAGAAAATGTGATATTGTGATACTAACAGATAATTCTTAGTCACTGAGGCCAGGGAAATATTATTCATTTGTTTGTTTGCTGATTTCCTTTGTTAACCAAGTTATGAGTGCTTCAATATGCAGGACCATTGGCAGTCATGACCCAGCTCATATGGCAAAAAGCATACATTCATGGTATGATACAGAGAAAACGTTTCACATACATATGCGGAAATAGTTATGCAAGATCACACATTACATGCTGAACATATTAGGGGAGTAATTATCAGGAATTATCAGTTAAAACATGCATTAAATAGTATTTACTTTTATTATACGATTGTGCAAGAAATATATAATTAGACAATAACTTAACATAGCTGGTTGAATAGTATTTACATGAATCATATGGTAACGTGATTTTTTGTACAATACATAGCACATACTCCTATGTGCTGACAAATTCCAAACGCCTCAATAGATTGTTTTAGCATCAGCTGAGACTTGCGTTTTATGTTGTGTTGAGCAGAATGTAATAAATGACTTTGTATTGAACGTAGTGAACATACCTGTCCTAATCTGCATCCCTAAAACCTTGCACTTGCATTTATAAAACAGGTGAGCTTTTACAGCTTCTGAATATGTGGACAAGTATCAGCATTTTGGACATTTTAAGGGATAACATTCAATGTTAAAGGGGCAACCTTTCTAAATGCTTTCTCTGCAGCAGCAAGAGTATAACCAGGCAATTAAGGTTAGAGTTTGTCTTGACTGCTTAGATTGTGCCACATACAAATCTTGTTTCCAAAAGGTGAGGAGTAGTTACCATTTAACAGTTTGTAAATTGAATTAATAAGCAGAATGTTAGCTCTGGTTGATACTGGCACCTACTTAGTTTTTGTGGGATTACACAATAATTTTAACAGTTGTGGGTTAAGTGCATAAATCTTCATAGAAAATCATAGGAAATAATAAGGCAAATTGAGCATTGTGACCATTTAGTCCTTGCCAGTAGTCACCCTTATACTCAAGCCCTCCTTTTGAGGAAACTCAGACCAGTAAAGCAAAGGATGAAGTTGTGAATACTCACCTAACTGTTTAGTTCAATTTTGAAGGAAGATAATAAATAACACAGCTTAATTTGCAATAATAGTCTATTCCAGAAGATGGGGAGGTGCTGCATAATTAACATATCTTTCTACCTTGTTTCATTTATCTGCTGCAGAACATTTAGATACCTTGTTCTGGTATTTATGGGACTATTCAATTTGTTCATTTACAAAAGATCCTGGGCTACTGGTTTTCTAATAACATAGAAGGCTAGACATAGATCTCCCCTCAGGAGTTTATAAGACACTGCATAAAGGGCAGTGCTTCCAGTCTTTTCTGTTAGCCTAGGGTTTTTAAGCCTATGATGTTGTTAGTTAGGAAACTCTGTGGTCTTTTTAGTTGTTTCATATGTCTACTGAGAATATTCTGAAGATGGAATTGTATCTAATAATTGGCCAGTTCAATGGTAAATATAATAGTTCAGCACATTGCTGTGTGCTGCCTTTGAGGTTTCTGACATAGATGATGAAGAAGGCCATATGGATATCTTTTACAGGGGAAGCTATTTTAATTTTAGTTTGCTTTGCTTGAATTAATTAGTCCTCTTTGTTGTCTATTTAGTTTGATAAGAGAGTTTTTATATTTATGGGAATCAGCTTTCCTGATTTTTGTCATATTTTTTCCCTAGTTGTATATCCTGTTTAATTGGGGATGCCACCAGTGTGCTTTGTTTCTAGTGCTAGTCCTGGGCTTACTTATTGTAGATACAGCAGCTTCTATGCAGCCACTGACATACAGAGTTTCTGAGAGGATTTCAGGAGAGGCTGCTGTGTTCTCAGGGTTTGGAGAGGCATTGAATTTTGACAAACTATCACTTAATATAAGTGAACTTGCCTTGGAATAGTTCCAAACTTTTACTGGTTTTAATGGGATTATGCAGATGATTTTGATTTTGAAGGAGACAGCTTTACAGTCAGACCTTACCAGCGAAGATGAGACATTGGAGGGGCGTACAGAGTTCTCCAACATTTGTGAGCATGAGGTTGAGTATGTTGGAGCCTCTAGCAGACATATTTGATATTTGGTCAAGGTTTTTGTATTTACAAAGTCCAGGAATCTCTCTGCCTGTAGATTTGAGGACATGTAGAATTCCCATTCTATAGATAGTTAATTAAAGTCTCGCATGAGTAGGGTGTTAGTTTGGATGGCAAGTGTCAACAGTAGGTTCACATTTGCATTGTCAGCGTTTTGGGACATGGAGGGTTTACCTATAGCTGACTAGGATATGGAACAGGATTTTGTCATTGGTGATCACATGTAGTGGAACACCTGCATGTCATCCTGCTTGACCACATGAAAGGCATGCTTGTTACTGATGTATATTGAGACACCTCCACCTTTAGCCCTTGTGTATGCAGCTACTGGTCTAAAAGTATGGAAGGAGCTGAAACTTTGCACTGCTGGAGTAGTTTCTGCTGCTTTAAACCATGTCTTGGTAACTGCACAGATGTCTATATTCTCGAGTGTGGGGAAGGCTTAGGAGTGTAGCTTTTTTATTAAGGCTCCTGGCATTGAGCAGTAACACCTTAAGGTTCGGTTGAATTGTTTTTCTATGTTGACAAAACTTAGTTTCCTATGTTTTAAGTGCCTGTATCAACATGGCACATTTGCAAAGCTCTTGGCTGATTCCTACAGAGGTTAGCCAATTCTTGGCATCCTCGCCTGTGTCTCTGAAGTGTTTTCCTTCCATCATGTGCCATCCAGGAAACATCTAAGTACTTGTATTGAAAAACTGCACTTACAGTAATTGACTGCTGATTTATTTTTTATTTGTCTATTTATCTGTATTTAAGGCTAAAATTACTGCATTTGATCAAACTGTCTTACTGTTGTCTGATTGTCTTGAAATTGCCTTGTCTAGTTAAGTTTGTTAAAGTTGTTTTGTGGTAGCATACACTCGCAAGCAATCTCTTTTATGTTTCTATTTTTAACTGTAAGTGTATTCATTTTATTTGCCAGAGAGCTTAGAAGCCAGTTTCCTGTGCTTTAACTGCCTGTATAAAATTGGTGCGTTTGTGTGCCACCAATCATTGCACAGCAGCAGTTAACAGTGTGCTGTATAGATGAAGCCACTGAGAAACTGAATTTTTCCTATAAAACTACCTCTAAAACTGTACTAGTAACTCTGTGAATTTAGGGCAGCTGCTTTGAGTGTTCGGTAGCACAGGCCATTTAGTATTCACATTGAAGAGCACTGCCTTTTGAATTTAATATTATACAGCCTTGTTTAGTCTCTTGTCCCAAAAGCTCTCTTAGTCAGTGCATTATTAACCCCTCATACACAGCACTCTTGTAGCTCATCCAGTAAAAGACCTGACATCATAGAAATACACTTTCTGAATTTTTATGCAGCCAATTTGGTATATGTGCATATTTTGGGACAAAGCGACAATTGTCTAATGTTCACTGAACCATTTAATCCTCAAAGAAACAGACACAGTATGTGAGAGACACCACTCATGTACATGTAATCAAAATAACAATCTGATTGTCAGAAATGCACCCGCTACACCCACCACACATAGTATGTACCCAACACATAGACCTACTTATGCTGAGGCACTTAAATGCAATCTCCCGACCCCAAAGACTTCTCAGACATTCCACCTGCAAAAATTATCCTCAGCAACTCGAAATCACTCAACATTAACAATGCCTAACTCTGTACATACAGCCACACCCAATAGAATCTCGACTACTAAGCCCATAAGTCAAGACAATAGACTATCCAGGTGTCTAGTTATAGGTGACTCCATTATATGATGTACTGATGCCCCACTAGCCAGGCAGAACAAGGGGAAAATAACAGTCAGTTGCCTATCAGGGGCCAGGATCCACCGAGTTACTCATGCACACAAAGTTTTGCAGTGCAGGTACCAGTATGATTCAGTTATAGTCCATGTAGCTGTAAATGACCTGAGACAAGCCTCCCTAGACTATATAAAGGCAGACATTATGGAGCTCTTGTTCTATCTGTCAAAGGCTGGTATGTGTCTAGCATTGAGCAGCATTCTACCTTCACCAAAGATGATACCTCAGTACAAACAGAACATGATTGACTTTAATGACTGGCTTAGTTTCCAGTGTCATCTAGGGTTATACAATATTTGTCAGCATTGGAGGACAATGGTTAACAAACCATGTTGCTTTGGCAAGGATGGCATGTACCTGCACCCTCTAGGATTTTGAATATTGACTAAGGCATTGTCCTCGCCCAGAGAGCTGCTTTTAGGCAATACCAAATTGACAAAACTTCCAACATAACAAAATCTACCCAATGACAAAACTTCCAACATAACAAACTCTATCCAAGAAAATCTAAAGGTGTTACTGCTCAATGCCAGGAATCTAAAAAAGAAGGTCCTCGCTCTGCAAGCTCTCTTCATCTTTGCAAAGGCAACCATCTGTGCATGCAGTTATGAAGACATGCTTTAAAGATGAAGAGAGTTCACCCACAGTGCAAGTCTTGTGTGTCTTCCATACACTTTGACCAGAAACTGCAGATGCAAGGAGTAAAGGTGGAGATGTTTCAATCTACATGAATAACAAGCACACCATTTGATGGTCAGATGGGATGATGTGCTGGAGTGCGTCCACATGCAGATTACCATGGACGAAGTCCTATGCCATATCATAGTAAGCTGCAGGTCACTGTCTATGTTCCTGGAAACCCATAGCTCATATGTAGACTGGCACTGACTCAACATTCAGCTAAATACCATACTCATGAGAAATTTTTATTATCCCCCTGTAAACTGGGAATCCTGCACAACACCAAACTTGCAAGCACAAAGATTTCTAGACTTTGTAAACCCAAGCAGACTGGACCAGATGGTGCATATGTCTACTGGAGGTACAAACATATTGGATCTGGTACTCACAATCATGGAAGAATGTTGCATACCTCTAGCGTTGTGTCCTCTCTGGTAAGCTCAGATCACAAAGCAATCTCCTTTGAAATAAAAATCAGTTCTGTATCCCCAATAAACCCTGTCACAGCTACACACTACTCCAAGGCAAACTACTTTTATTAAGTGATAAACTTCAAAATTTATAGCCTCTCCAAACGCAGATAACACAGCAGCCTATGCAAAATTATTTATAGAAGTTCTATACAGCTATATCAATTACTGCACAGAGATGGCTGTGCCTGCCAGAAGCAAGCCCAAAACTAATACAAGAAACAAATGACCATGGTGAAATTCAAAATTAAGATAACATTAAACAGGTGTACAACAAAAAAAAATATCATTGCTAAAATTAGGAAGCGTAACACCAAAAAATGGTAAAAGCTCTCTCATCAAACTCTATAGATTACCAACAGGACTAATTAAGTCCAACAAAGCAAATTTTGAGGTAAAGGCACTGGCCCAGGCAAAGGACAATGAAACACAAGGCCTTCTTTAGCTATGTCTGAAACCTCAAAGGTAGCACATAACAGTGTGCCGAACTGCTGGTAAATGGAGCCACATTCACAGAACTGGGAGATATCATAAATCTTAAGGCTAAAAATTCAGCTCCAAGTTCACCGCCTCTCTCCTCCAGCTATCAGGCAGGAAATGCCATTTATCAATTGGAAGCATGTCACAAGGGCACTCTCTAACAACAAGAATACAGTTCTAAAGGGCTCTGATAATATACCAGCATGCCTTCTAAATTGCCTGAACGATATTCAATTAGGGCCGCTGAAGTCACTTTTCAATCATAACCTCTTAACAATCTTCACGCAACTCAAATGGAGGACCACAAAAGTAGTCCCTCTGCACAACTGAGGGCATTAATGGATCCCAGAAGCTACAGATCTATTAATCTTACTACTCTCATATGTAAGCAATGGAAAGAATGTTCATGGTGATGATTAATAATGACATAGGAAATCTTCACACAGTGTCCCAACTCAGTTTGATTTTGTCAAAGGCAGGTCATGCCTACTGAAACTGGTGGACTTATTTAAGAAGGCAATCAAGGCAATGGATGAAGGCAAAACTGTGCCTATTGCCTACCGTTACCTAGTTAAGACATTTGATACAATACCCCACTCAGACAATCTAAATGAACTCATAGTATCAGATATAACCTTCTCTGTAACCCACTGGTTAGGGAGCTATCTCACAGGTAGTAACCAGGAGGTTGCAAATGAAGAGACTACCTCCACAAAGAGACCAGTCACCAGTGGAGTCACCTGGAGCTCTGTGATGGGTGCATTGTGCTTTGGCATCTATGTCGCAGAAGTTAAGACCAGTACAATGGTCTCTGGCTTACCATGTTTGCAGATGATTGTGAGCTGGGATCTGCAATTGACCCCCCCCACTCCCCCGCCAAGATACTAACATTTTACTGAAAGATCTAATACAGACAAATAAATGGTGCCAAAGCCAGGGCTTAAAACTCAGTGCTAATAAATGCATAATAGTACCTTTTCTTAAGTTGGTCACCACATGAAACTACCTCATTAATAAAATACCCCTAAAGGTAGACACAGTAGTCAGGAATTTAGGGAGTCATGTAGATAGCTTTTAAACATGTTTCTAAGGCAGTAAGGTAATCATTCTGTGCCGCTCAGTTTATAAGCAAGGGAATATTAACTAGATCCAGAGAAATCATTGTTTCACAAAACATAGCCTTCATCAGATTCACCATTGAGTATAAAGCTCCCTTCAGTGTCTACCAGACTAGGCACATGCAACAAATGGAAAATCCAGAGAGGTTCCTTGCAAAAAGAATACAGGATTTTTCATAGTAATCTGGTATGTATACTTTTTATGTACATGTTTCTTTAAGGATAGTTAAAATGTGTAATTAATGTTTTAATTAACTTTTTGGAGGGATATATATGGGCTTGTTGTAATTAATTATTTGTCTGATGAAGTTTGCTTATGAAGTAAACGAAAGTGCTAACATTATTTGCAGCTGGTTTGGTGTGTTTTTTTGGTCTATCCCTAAACTCTGTTACCTACAGACTGCCAAGAGGCGATTTATGCCTGGCATACAACGCATTTGTGCACTCCACCCACCACTGCCCAATGGACCTTTAGCAAAATGAACAACATCAACACTACTACATACAAGGATTTAAACTTTGTTTGCAATTTAAGTAGGACATGTTGGAGGCACGGGTATATATCTCAGAGAATTCTTATTTTCTGAAATAGGCTAACCATCCATATGAAGCAAAGCCCTTCCCTAACCTTATTCAAGCATAACCTTGACCAGAGGATGGGAAATTAGAAATTCACCCTAGTCTGACACCTATGTCGCTGATAGACAGAGGCAACAGTTAAATCACACACTAACTAAAATTCACCCCTAAAAATCACCTCTAAGGCAAAATAGATCATAGGATACAATTAGGTTGGATGGTTAGGGTTATAAAGTCCACAGTGAGTGTTAGCCCATAAAATACATATGAAATTATGAAATATAATAACAGTCTATGAATTAATCTATGCTAGCCTCAGTTGTAGGGCGATTGCACGTTCTGCCATTTAATGGATAGTACTAGAACATGAGTCTGTAACATTTAACCCTGTTCAGTCCACTGTCATCCTATAAGATAGCTTAGACCTAGTGCCAGCAGAGCCCTTGCATGGTTCTGGGCACACTACTTATAACTGATATGTCCTTAGATATATTCATTCTTTCATCAAAAGGGGAGCACATTTACTGACATAACCAGTACTGGGTAGGTATACCCAGTCATTGGAGCAGCTAGACAGTTCCCAGAATTGTCCTGAGTAGTTGCAATTGTGATTGCAACAGTGTAATCCTTAACTTGAAAGGTTGTCATGCATTTGTTAGTACATTTTGCCCATTTTTAGTATTGTAAATGACATCTATTTATGGCATCAATGATAAGTTAGTGTTACTAATGGATGTGCATAGCCAGTGACAATAGGTATATATTGTATCTGTATCAATTAGGCACAAGCTATATAAGATAGGAATATGGCACATAAGCTATAAACTGTTAGCTACCAATAGGACTATATATGCAGAATAGGGATGAAAGAGAAGACCTATTCTACTTTAGCTTGGTCAAATAACCTATAGCACACATTTAGGACCCCAGCTCAAGTGAATTCACAATGAACGATGCGTTAAAGCATACATAAATAATGTATGATGAAGCTCTGTAAAGAGCAAGAGCATATATATATATATATATATATATATATATATATATATTATAAATTTTATATATATATATATATATATATATATATATATATATATATATATATATATATATATATATATATATATGTATATATATATAAATAAATATAGATATATACACATGTATATATATATATATATATATATATATATATATATATATATATATATTTTTTTTTTTACTTTTTATTTTTCTATAAAGAAACATCAATTTTCTAAACAAGTTATACATGCTTAATTACTTTGAAGTCTCAAGAGACTGGCTACAGTTCATGGTTATTTTTCCCTAGTTTTAAGGAGGCTCAGCCAACAACTTCTATGCTCAAGAAGTATCAATGTTTATATATATATACATATATATATATATATATATATATTTATATATATATACATACACACACACACACACACACACACACACACACACACACATATATATATATATATATATATATATATATATATGTGTGTGTGTGTGTGTGTGTGGGTGTATGGACATAGTTCACATTATCGACAATTTGAAAGATCAATCTGCTAAATATCGAGCCATAATTACAGGCCTTCAGAACAATGAAAACCAAATTAAGAACAAGCATGTCTGTGTCCCCCACAGCCTCTGCTAATTAAATATGCCAACTATGAGATTGCACTACAGTGGAGAATGGGCAGATTCCCCTATCACCACTGTACTGCGCTCTTAGTTAAATGACATCCCTTCAAATAACCAGCAGCTGACATTTCTAAAACTGATCATTTCTAGTTGGGATTTAGCCCTTTCACCTTTTGACTCATTGATAATGTGAACAGGACCCATCAGTGTAGAAAATATTCACACACACACACACACACACACACACACACACACACACACACACACACACACACACACACACACATATATATATATATATATATATATATTTATATATATATACATATACATACATATAAATATATATTTAACTTCAGCCTTGTAATTTTAAAATATTTATTTTATTTTATTTTTTATTTGTTTAATGGGATTGTTGGAATGAGCAAAAATATGCACTTTCTCATCAGTGCCCCAGTGAGAACAGCTTCACAAACATCACAAACACCAATATTATATATATATATATATATATATATATATATATATATATATATATATATATATATTAGACTTGCATGACTTTACTATATCAGTCAAACATAATCCAAAATGTAAACAAACCAATTACAGGACTTTGAGAGAAACAGGATTTAATAATTTCAAGTGCTTGCATTCCAATAATATAAATTAACTTCTCCAGAAATACCAGACATTGAAAACTCAAACTCTATAGCAAAAAGTAATCATATGTCTGAAATCACCTGACACAAGCTTATACACATTGAAATATAAAAGCTGTCATATAAATAAATTACAGTATTTACAAAAATAAATTTAAATGATGTCCTGACTTATTAATTATTTACATATTTTTATTTATGACACCCCAATGCATACCTGGACATTTTCCTTATGTTGCGCTTGAGTTTTTTTTGCTTTCTACTTAATTTCTTTTGACAAGCCTAATGGAGTTATCCAAAATGCCCTATTTCAATTACTCCCAGGGAAAATGTCTACATTTTTATAAAAATGTCACATTTTAAAACCCTGAAAACATCAATTATATGAACTCTTTAAATATTTTTCCTTTTTCAGTATCAGAAGCAATCCAAAGGATTAATGATGCAGTGGAGTACACCACGCACAAAAACAGAAATCAAACTAATTTTATATGGCATAAAGGTTACAAAACAAAAGCAGCTGTAGATTTCTTTGTTGTAAAGGTGATTAGAAAAAAATGGTTATTTCCTTGTGCCGATTCAAAGAGAGTGTTATAATTTTATTCCCAGCCTGCAAGAGGTGCTAATTACTAATTTGTAAGCTGTCATGAGGACTTTTGAGAACCTCCAATCTAAGAACTGTCAATTAGATCTAAAGTTAGAGGATTTATAAAACAGAAACTGTTGAAACAATTTCCAATTACTTGGGCTTTCAGGGGAGAAAGAAGGCAGCGACTTGGTCATGTTCATGAAGATGGAATTTAAGGGGGGGGTTATAATTTACTCCACCAATGCTAGGATGAGTACACAGGATTGCACAAAAATGCATATGGTAACTTCCCAGGACATCATTTCCTGGACTGTAATGATAGAGAATTCACTCTCTGAAAAAGTCATGAGATGGAGATACCTTCAGCATAACAAGTATTCCAGCCAAGGTAGTACAAAACTATATTAATGTCTTGTTTCTCAAGATGAAAGCAATGATTCTAGTTATCAGCTAGATAAGGGAAATTAGATGAAAATGGTAGCTTAGATTTCTTTCCAATCTGTATAAGGAGCTAGAGGGAAAAACACAGTGCTTGAAAACTGTAGGAGGCTTATGCATACAAGGATGGCTGCTTACATCATAAGGATTCCAATGGCACAGAGACTGAAGATAGCAGGAAGGATGACCACTCTCCACAGAGAGACAACAGAGGAATGGATTGGGCCAACATGTTGGCTCTGAAGAATTTGCCAGAAAGAATGAGGCATTTGGGAGGAGCATACAATCATACTATCGTATCTGTATCAGCTACCGTACCTAAAATTAATGGTCCACTCTTTAATTCCAATTCCTCTGGCTAATAGATACTCCACATTAGATGTCATCCTTAATCATGAGGCTGGAGTGTGCTACTTCTGTACACCAAACACAGAGATAAAAGAAGTGATACTGGTAAAGCAACAGGCCAACAGAATAGTATCAGATCTTGCACCATGGAAATCAGAGATTGTAGCCAGTCCAATATGAATGACTAAGGAATTGTCTAGAGTGAGGGTAGACTGCATGACATCCTAATTAATAATTTTCAACCAGCCTTGTCTAAATCTAAGAGACAGAAATGGATAATGGATGAAAATGTTTTATAACCATGCTGACCATTTAATGATCAGCCAACTACCACATATAAATATGATATCCATATGATATCCATAATAATATGTTATCCATTCCTATGGGCTGTGGTTGCATGTCATGTTCTGAATAGATGACATAGTCAGAGTTCAGGCTTAGAAGCATGACTAGCAAGCATCATGCCTCTCAACCTTTTAGAGCAAGAAATCTGGACAAAGCTATACATAAAAGTGGGGCAAAGGGCCAAAAAATAGGGACATGTTTTTTGAATATTGCTCTTACAAATTTAGAAAGTTGATAGACTAACATGTTTTGCATTAGCATGAATTTTTTGAATGGTATGAAGTCTGAAACTCAAGTGTCTGTCATTATTTTCTGACTTCAGTCTTTGATGATTTGCAACTAATTTGCCAGAAAACAACAATTTAATGAAAAACAGACCAAAAATATGAGGCAAAAATCGGGACATTCTGCAAAAATCTGTACAGTTGAGAGGTATGGCAAGCATTAATGAGTTGTTTCACAAGTCATGAGGAGTTTGATAATGAAGAAAAAATGTGAAGTTAATAAAATAATTAGAAGATCAACTGAATATATCCTACTATTTATAAGAAGTCTTTTTTTTTTCAAAACAAGTTTATTGTTTTAACATATAAGAGAAATATCATAACAATTTTATACAAATAATTAAAAATAGGTATTATTATAATATTCAACAAAACAACTAAAGTATTTACAAAGACATCCACTACAATCAGATCAATTAATTAAACTAAAATACTGTGCTATTGAAATTAGAATTTTTTTAACAAATTTTGTAAATTATCCCATACAATAAAATGTGATGTTTTTCTAGTTGTTCTCATTCTAATTGTGCTTATTTCCATATGACACATTATATTCATAACATTTTTAAATTCATTGAACGAAGGAGGTGTATCTGAAATCCAATTTCTAGTTATTATTTTCCTAGCCACTGCTAGGATAGACCATAACAAGGGAAGCTTAATCTTTTAACACATTGAGGTACAGGTGTGTTGAATAATATAAGAGACTTAGAAATAATGAAATTATCTGTAAAAGAGCCTGCAAAAATTCATTAATTGACTTCCAGTATTATTTCAACTTCATACAGTCATAAAACATATGAGCCCAGTCAGCATTAATTTCTACATTACATCTCTTACATAGATTATCTTTATTATTAATTTTATTCATCATCAAAGGTGTATAAAAGATCTATGTAAAAATTTCCATGTATAAAGTCTCCAGACAATGGAAGATGTAGTTCTATAAGCAGATTCCAATATATATTGTTTATCTTGTTGAGTTGGTGGGTCCCCATTAATAGAGGTGAAATAATTCCAGTATGAATCTACATTGTAAAACGTTTCTTGTCTGATAATTTTATGTATATATGAAAGTTTACCTTTATCAGAAACTTTATGCTGTAAATTTATTATCAAGTAATCAATCAGTTTTGGAATAGATTCTTTAACTGTTATAGACATTAGATCTATTCTATCAATGAGATGTTGTCTAAAGATCTGAACCTCTAACCAGCAAGTTTCTCTTAGATCAAATTCTTGTTTTAAGAAATCTAGATTTTTAACTTTATTATCAGATATCAGCTGATACCAGTACTTTAGATTATTATCTATAGCTAAATGAGCTCCTTCAGAAGTAGATGATATAAGCATACCCTGAGTATAAATTATAGGGAATACAATAAAATTCCATTCCCTATACTTAGGGTGCATGAATATAAAGTTACGATAACTAATAATAATATTTAATGGGTAACAGACCATATGTTTAGGTGTAATAGGTGAAGTACAAAATTCCTTTAGCAACCACAACATGGAGTTATTTATAATCATATTTTTATGTGTTAAGGAGATTTTCATGAAGTGCATACTAATTAGCTCCCAATAATCTTTCCATTTTGCGACATATGACCGATCTATTAATAAAGTAATAACTTTTATAATAGAAGAGATAATATATAAATTAAAGTCTGGAAAAGAAATACCCCCTTGAGACCAGCTATTAGTATGTTTCTTTAATGCAATCCTAGGTCTATTAGGTGCCCATATGAAATTTAACATTAGTGTATTCAGTTTCTTGATAGTTATTTTTGTAGGTGAAAGTATTATTGATTGTATTAAGTATAAAATCTTGGGGAATATTATCATTTTAATAATTGTAAGTCTCTCCTCCATAGTAAAAAACATATTATTCCAGGTATTAAAAAGATTTTGTATATTAAGAAAACAGGTATTATAGTTATTATATATAATAGATTTAATATCTTTAGATAGTATTATACCTAAATAAGTTATCTGACCTGAGTTGGGTACATATTTAGTAAAATCACTAATGAGAGCATTTTTTCGTGTATATATAGGTAGTATTTTAGTTTTTTCTTCATTGAATATTAAACCAGAAATACTTTTAAAATTCATCATTTTATCAAATAAAGACTGCATAGAAGAATTAGATCCTGCTGATGTAATTAGAACATCATCTGCAAAAGTTGAATTTTTGATGTTGTATTTTCTTCTATTTCAAAACCCTCTATGTCAGTACTGTTTCTAATCAAATTAGCCCAAGGCTCCATTACTAAAGTGAATAATAGTGGAGAAAGTGGACATCCTTGCTTTGTACCTTTAAGAATGGGTATTTTTTCTGAAACATATGTTCCTACCTTAATATAAGCCAGCGTTCCTTTGTATAAATGCTCAATTAAATTTACAAATGCATCAGAGAAATTTATGCATTTCAGTAAGGTAAACAGATAGTCCCAACTTACTGAATCAAATGCTGAACCTATATCAAGACTAATAAGTGTTAAATCTTTCTTTTTCCTATTTGCAAAATCAATTAATGTTAAAGTTCTTCTTATATTATCAAAAGTATTTCTATTTACAATGAAGCCCGTCTGATCTATGTCTATAATGCCGGGGATAATTATCTTCAATCTATCAGCAAAAATACTCATAAACATTTTATAATCAACATTAAGTAATGAGATGGGTCGATATGAAGAACATCTAGTTGGATCTTTATTAGGTTTTAAAATTGGTGAAATAAATGTATATTGCCAAGATGGGGGGGTTATTAACTCAGTTTGGGCCAGAATAAAAACCTTATGTATTAATGAATATGTAGTTTTAGAAAGGATTTTATATATCTCTGGTATAATACCATCATTACCCGGTGCTTTGTTTGATTTAAGCTTATTTATTTGTGTAATAACTTCTGTATATGAAATACTCTTGTCCAATAGTTTAATCTGTTGTTTATTAAGCTTTTTATTCATGTTTGTGGTTATAAACTCCTTTATTTTATCTTTAGGTTCCATGTTAATGTTGTTATGGTTAATCTTGTGAAAGTGATTTCTAAATTCATCCAGTATTTCTGGTATACTAGAAACATTCTTCTTTTTCCTTAGAGAAAAGATTTCTTTGATATGGTTTTGTTTATTCAATCTTTTGTTTTATTTTTAAGTCTATGTAAGTATTTGGGGCTTATTGAATAAGACAAAACTTGTATTTCTCTAAAGTTATTTTAACTTTATGAGTTAAAATTTCTTTGTATTTCTCATTTAGTTTGTTTATTTCTTCAATAACTTTCTTGTCCATAATATTTTCTTTATTATTATGTTTATAAGAGTCTAGTTTACTTTGAATATCTAACAATTCCTTATCCCAAGATTTCCTTTTGTTATTATACCATCTGATACTTTGTCCATATAGATATGATTTTAAGGCATCCCAAACATAGACAATGGAGACTTCAGGAGTATTATTTATGTCTAGAAAATGTTGTACTTCTGAAAGTATATATTCTTTATAGTCTTTTAGCTGAGTTAAGTATGCTGGTATCCTTTTGATCTGAACATTATGAGTATTTTTATCATGAATTCAAAAACAATTGAGTTATGATCAGATATAGGACATGAAATGATTTTGGAATTAATTAAATCTGTTACCATCTGGTTAGAAATAAAGACCCTATCTATTTTTGAATAAGTTTTGTATCTGTTAGAAAAAAAGTATATGGTAATGATTTTGACTCTATCTGATTATTAATATCATTCAAATGATAAGAATTAGCAAAATCATTTAAATGTTTTGCATTAGATGTAATTCTTCTTTTCTTTATAGTGGTAGTATCACTTTCGTGTAGTATACAATTAAAATCACCAGCTAAAATAATATCCCCTACAGAGAATGATATGATCTTATCAATATGATGTTTCACTGTATTAATACCAATTCCAGGTATCCAATATACATTAATTAAAGTGTAAGTCTTCCCATTAATTTGTATTGTAACCATACAAAACATTCCTTTGTCATCCTGATAAGACTTAATGGTTTTAGGAATGGGCATACTTTTATTCCATAAAATAGCCACTCCTCTTTTTTTCTGAGTGTGCTCTGAACTAACCAATACTGTATACTTATTAGTGGCTAGTTTATCAATATCTTTTTTCAAGAGATGGGGTTCTTGCAGGAAGACTAGATTGGCCTTGTGTAGATTAATGTGTCTTATTAGGCTTGCCCTTTTACATGGATTATTCAATCCATTAATGTTTAAAGAAATTCCTTTTAAAGATGTCATTTGGCATTTTTAAAACTCAAGAATCTTATGATCGAAATAACAAATAACAAGATAAATAATGTTACATCTCCTCTTTTAGATGTACCTTTAAATATAGCTGTATTTATTAAATCTCTTATGGGATTTTGTATAGGATTCAATTTTGTTTGTAGTGACAATGAGTGTACAAAATATATTGTGGATGTCAAAACTATACACATATAACAATGAACAAGTGAAAATAATGTAAGGATTAAACCTTGCATCCGCCTGAGTTGAAAACTCCAACTTAGAGCAGTATTTACTACTCAAGTTAACCCCTACCCTAAGCAGCAGTACCTCAGCTACCACCTTATCAATTTAATACTAGTTATATTTAACTGAGGTTAACAGTTTTCAATTCAATTATCTATCAAGACAAAACTACACATTTGGTAAAACAGCATCATATAAACTAAAATAAACTTTTTTTTTTTTTTTTTTTAAAAACTGTTCATACTATTATATAGATCTATGTAATATATAACACTTGTATTCTAATAGCATTCAAATAATCTTAATGTTAGAAATCAAGAGGAGAGAAAATTATGTTCTAACATTCATTTAAATCAAAAACTTTGGCTAATATGATTCAGACATTACATGCATTAAGATGCATCTATTTTCTGTCATGTGAATTCTATCAACAGCTTCCAAAAATCTTGAATTGTTTGTATATGAGCATTTACTTAAACTCATTATTGTCAATAGAGTAAAATATTGTATTCATAAAAATTATTATAAATCATATTGCATAGTTATGCAGATTCTCAGAAACACCTGTGTTATTACCTAAAAAAAAAGCCATCACACACATAAACACAGACACACACACATACATATACACACACACATATACACACACACACACACACACACACACACACACACACACATACATATACACATACACATATATACATACATACACACACACACACACACACACACACACACACACACACACACACACACACACACACACACACACACACATATATATATATATCTGATCTCACTGAGTTGTGTCTTTGTAGAGCACTATCCTACTTGCTGTCCCTAGAATAAATCTGTCTGCTTTATACAAAATAATGCACAGCAAACACATATTAGTAACCAGATTTTACAATCATGCTAACCTACTGCTTTAAAATATATCACATGACATTTCTTCCAGAATAGAGTTATAAGATTATTTATGCTTGTCAATCAGATGAATTAAATGAGTTATAGTAAAGTATATGTTTGGAACACAAATTTTTAACACAGATTATTATGCTGCTGTTAAGTAGATTTTCAAAAACATTTAAATAAATGTTTCATTTTTTATGCCTTCTAAAATAAGAAATTTACTTACTACAAGAAACTACATCATTTAAACTCATTATAACTGACATATTTTATGAACAGAGTATTTTTCCTGAATCTGTGGTGTGTCAGTGTGATAACCTTGTCAATGTTTATACTAACTGCTTTCAGTTTCTCTGTGAGAATTCTGTGATTTGAAGATTCTGAGGTAACTCAAGGACATTGTGCATAAGACAGCCCACATCCCAGATTGTCTCTCTTAACATTTTGGCGGAAACTTATTAAAAACTAGTGACAAACATTCATTTAGCAGTGTAAATGCATCTAAACATGACAGAACCTCCACAATGTATTCCACAGATCATCACAGCCTCTATGCAAGTGAAATTAAACTCAAAATTACCAAAAAGCAATAAAACTCAGCATTCTTCTCCCAACTCAATTTTCATACAAATCCTATTATTCACTGTGCCCACACAGTCAAAAGCATTTCTATATATTAATAAAGAAAAGAAAAGAGAGTAGAAAATAAAAGGGAGTGAGGCAGAAATAAAAAAATGTAAGAGAAAGCTGTAAGAAGTATATACAATGGAATGTTACTTACTGTTTATATTAATAGAGTTAAAAATAAAACATATTATTTACTCTTATTTAGTTCTGATTATTATTAGTTAAAGCATGACAGATTATTTACAAACAAGCATAAGCAGTATAATCAAGAAAGTATAATTAGAAATAGCATTTGAAGAACTTATAAACTTTTACAAGAAATAAATATGTTATTATTCTATTAATGATATTTTCATTACTGTTCTCTCTGCCCTCCCCCACCCTTTACCCACTACATAATCTAAATAGAATGTCATTGTTTAAACAAAGAAAATAATAAAAGAAGGAAAAAAAAAAGATAAAGATAAAAAAATGTATCAAATTACTAACCTTACTTTTTTCAGAAAGAAAAACAAATCGAGTCACAGCCTGCCATTAAATCCTCAGGCATTTTGACTGGTTATGAAACAAAACATTTCTTTGCACATAGAGAATAACTTTGATTAAATCTTTTCCAAAATATTTGTGGCTTTCTGGAAATGCAGGAACTATATTCAAAAAGATTAATAATGAACTAAAATGATGAGAGAGAAAAAAAACATATAACAAATCAGTCTTCCAGGAAGCTTCAGTTGCCAATCTCTTTAATGAAGAACTAGCCCATTCCATTTCTTCTATTTTATCCAAAATCCTTTTTTCTTTGACAAACAGTAAAGCAGAGTCTAAATCATCGAAGACCTTAGGACCATCAGGAAGGAAGATTTTAAGCTTGGCAGGAAACAGAAGGTATGTTTTAAACTGTGCTTTTTTAAGCTCCCTTATTAGTGGCAGAAAAACTTTTCTTTTAGCAATTACCATGGAAGAATAGCCATTGTCAAAACGCACAGTTGTCTCATTAAACTTAACAGGAGCTTTAGCCCAAGCAGATTTAAGAACCATCTCTTTATCAAAAGATGATAGAAATCTAACTATAACTGATCTAGGATAGTTTTTGTTAGAGTTAGTATTAGCTATAGATCTATGTGCTCTTTCGATACCAAAAGAGAATGCTTCTGGTAAATCTAAAGTTTTAGGGAGCCATGTTGTTAAAAAAGAAGTAATATTGTTACCTTCAATATTTTCTGGCAGTCCAAAAATCCTAATGTTATTGAGCCTAGATCTATTTTCCAGGTCATCCAGCTTTGTTTGTAAATGTGTATTTTGTTTCAGCAGAAACTCAATGTTGATTTCCTCTTCTTGTATTTTATTTTCCATGTCATTCACAGCTTCTTCTATGCCTGTCATCTGGATCTTCTGTTGTTGCAGGTCCATATGTAACAAGTCTATTTGTTTTGTATTTTTTCTATGAAAGTGTCTATTTTAGTATCCATTTTATCCATCTTAGCAGTAAGTTGCTGGACTATAATTATCAGAGACTGAAGTTCTTTCTTGATGCTGGAGTCTTGAGAATTTGTCTTACTGGAACTCATTTCAGACTGATAAACTGACAGGAAAATTTCCAAAGTAATTTCTGACAGGAATATTATTAAGATTTCCTTTCTTTTTTAGATATAGTTCAAGAACTATATAAAACAAACATATTTAGAAAGAAAATTACTTCAAGAATTAATTTTTTAAGTAATTAATTCCTGTCAATGTAATGAAATTGGTGGAGCTGAAGAAATCTGCTGCTATCCTGTGTTCATCCTTGGCCACGCCCCTCAGATATTTATAAGAAGTCTTGAAGATAGTCTTTTTCATATATATATATACATTGTTAATGTTACAAGAAGCAGTTTGTTAACTATGTTTATTGTTAATCTCACAGATTATGTGTTTTGTAACATATCTCAATCTCTTCAAGAGTTTTTATTTATGTCCTGAGTTCCTTCCCAGTTTTGGAAGTTAGACATTTATATTATTATAATGTAAGTTTTGCACAAGTTTATCCAGCACATTTCAGCAATGTCTGCTGACACAACGGAACTTATTTTGCTGGTAAGGTGACCTTTATGTAGTTCTGGCTCTACTATGGAAAGACTACAAAAATACTGAAAGAGACTTACCAAGGTACTAAATGAGAGAAAGGATATGTTTAAAGACAATGGTTTAACAGATGGCTGAAGGGCTATGAATCTAGCAAGTATAGATTATACTTACATAGCACCAGCTATTTGGATGGTCATCAAACGTGGCTGCCTTTGCATAAGTGATTTAAAGATGAGACATATAAATTGGATAGAACATAGGATGAATGCAATATCTGACCATAACATGTTATGGGTTGACGTAGGAAGACATGAATGTCAGCTGAGTGTACTACCTCGAAGACTGATCTCTCTATTTTAGTGAGGAGATGTTACAGAAATTTCTAGATAAAGCTATCAGATATTATTTTCCTTATCCCATAAACTGCAAGATATAAGTGTTCATCGCCTGGAGACTTTTAAGTTGGAGATGTTGGAAATCACCATTCTGTAGAGAAAGAAATTGGGAGATGATATAAGGGGGATATTAGAACAACCTGAGAATATTGGCTATAAAATAGCTACAAAAACACTTGTTTGTTGATATGCAATCATTAATAATCAAATCAAAACCATCAGAAAAGAACGTGAACCTATCTAGTATAATACTATCACTTTTAAATCAGAAATATGGAAGTTTATTCTGCTGGATTAAACAAATTTCAGTGCCTTAAATCCTGGCATTTAAGCTTAAAGAAAGCAAAATAGAGATGCAGGATCGATCTGATTATGGCCCATAAATGAAACATATCAGGTCAGTTTCTCACAGTTCAAAAAAAAAAACACTCTTTCTGATTTGTAATGCTTCTCTAACTTTCAAGAGAGGATCTAAATAAGTTAAACAGATCCATCATACTAAATTAGATAAAAAGTAGTATTAAATCACTACTGAGGAAGGTAACTGACCAGATGCATTGCCAGTGGAATTTTATATAAAATATACTGACATTTTTATCTCCCAATCTAATGAATCAGTACTATGAAAGTGAAACAGAGGATAGATTCCTACATTTTGTGATTAAATAAGCAACATAATACTACAACCACTGGCTATAGGCTAATTTCCTTGAATAAGATACTGACTCATTTTTATGCTAAAATACTAGCCAGAAGACTGTAAAATAAACTACTATATTTAATTGAATAAAATCAACAGGGGTTTGTGAAAACTAAGCAGAAAGTACTATGATTAAATTATGACTGTGACTAAACATGACACAATGGACAAAATATAAGAATACACTCATGGGCTGTTTTGTGTAGACATATGGAAAGCATTTGATTTCCTTGATAGAGACATCCCTTGGGATATGTTGCCTGTTTATAGTCAACGAGGCTTGCTGTTATACCATATGCTGATGGTGCAGGTAAGAACCAATGGAATAATATTATGTACATTTATAATTCAAAGGTGAATCAAGCAAGGATGTACATTCTCAGCCAAACATTTTATACACTGCCAGTAATGATCCAATAAAATGTTAATCACCAAGCCAGTCATTTTCTGTGTGAGCTTGGTTTGTGGATGATCTTTCAAATCCTAAGAACTCAGGAAAATCGAACTAGCATTAAGAATATCATAGGCAAGTTTTGTGAGATTTTAGGTTTTATATCAAATAAGAATAAAAACATAGTATTTATTTTAATTATTATTTGTCTTAAAGAAATTGAAGGTATCAGAGATTTGGGGTTTAGTGTTTTCCACAAAGTAAAATATGAGATATGCATGTCTGGCAATCTATTAAAAATGATACATATACATTTTATATAATTCTTGGAAGAGACCAAATAGTCCACTGAAAAATAGAAACAATTATGCTGTCCTTTCCTGGCTTAATCAATGCAATGAACATGTGTTTTTCTGTCAAAGCTTATATTCTTGTATAGCCACATAAGTTATGAATGAGCCACGCCAAAGAACATACAGAACATGCCAGTGGATTTCCATTAGGATTATCATGGTACAGGAAGAAATTGATATTATCTTTTGTGAAAGGTGGACTATGATTAACAGTCATGTTATTAAGCGAGTCCATACAAGCTAGATTTCTGTTGAGCCACTTGGAAGAAGATGGCAAAAATATGGGAGTCAAGAGAACTGGAAAATTAAGACAAAAGCTTTTTGATCAGAAAGATCCTCAGTTGCTTGAGTTTTGGAATAAATTATGGGGTCATCTAGTTTATCATGTGAATTTCAAATCCATGAATTGGCAGGACTGGATGAAATTAATTTACAGAGTCTGGGGTGATTTGATTAGAGAGAAAGGTTTCCTCTCCATCACAGAATACATTGGCAGATACCCATTTAAGAAAATAACATTTTGCCAGTATCTCCTGTTTGCAGCAATATATCATCATTGTAAACCTGTAAACAATTAAAAGCCTTCTCGAAGACACAGAATAAACAGACAGGAAAGTCTAGAATAATAGAAAGTATAGGAAGGGACTACAGCTGTTCTGTATATTGTTTTGATAATGCATAAAGGGAGAAGTATGTACACTTAAATAGTAAAAGGTGTTAGGTAAGGCAATTCCACAGGAATTATGGAATAGCATCCTTACACAATGGATGACTCTTTAGTTTTCCCCATAGCCTTCAAACCATATAAGGTAATTCATCAACAGCAGAATACACCAATTTTATTGCAGAAATCAGGTGCTCATACAGATGCAATATGCTGGAGATGCATATGGGAAAATATTGCATATCCACATATCATATAGCAATATCCTCAAAAACAAGGGCAAGATTAAGGAAGGATACTACACACTCAATTTCAACTGCTAAGTCCGCTGGAATGTGGTTGCTAGGTATCAATATGACCACAATTAAATTAAATAACATGGAACTTTTTGGCTTAGATTGGTGAATATTCTGCTGCTTAACATAGTATTGACAAGTTATGACTGACCTTGCAGATGCATGTATTCATAGTCAATTTTGGTGTCTTCTTAAAGTACATACACATGGAAAAGTGTTTAGAGACTACTGGAATATAGCTACAGATATAGATATAGATATAGACATAGATATAGATTTTGTCAAAATGCTATTTGATAAATATTTTGAGGAATATGCTATTAGACAACCATTATGAGGACTATTTGCAATTTAAAATTCATATAGTGAATAGGATGATAAAACTATGGATTTTAACAAAGATCCTGTTCTTAATTTTTTTTTCTGTTGTGTATAAAGGAAGTGGTATATATATGAAAAAAAAATAAAAAAAAAACATTCCAGTCCTTAGTCATTCAGCTATTATAAGCCCATTGCTGAGCCTTGAGATAATCAACATAAAGCAATCTTATAACTTGAGGAGAGCTTTTCCAAGGTATGTTTCAACATGATTAATAATAGCATCATTGTTCACAAGTAACAAGTCAGTCTTTTTCAGCAGAGTTAAGAACTTAGTCAGTAACTACTCTCACCCTGAGAGCAATCAGAGACAGGGAAAGGACTTCTCACCTTATATTTACTTATGTAGAATGTGAGGGTGCACTACTTGCCACCGAATGGCAATACTGCATAGATGTCACATCATTGAAATGGAAGGTCAATGGTCAAAAGACTGAAATGATAATAACTCAGGTTGCAAGGATTGGATGCGTGCACACACTGATAGGTTGGAACTGACCTAAGTCGAACAGGACACCTGTTATTTTGTTTTTGTAATGGTTAACTAATCTCCTACTAAAATAAAATTGTTTTCCGTTTAGACTTGAAAATCCGTAAGTTGTTTCATTTGCTGTTCAGGTTTACCAGACAGGTAGGAACCATTATTTGTCTTGATGCCCACAATGGGCCAGTTTGGTGGTTGGTCTTATTTAAAGATTGGCTGCATTATTGAAAACTATTACAGCTGTCATTAAACATAAAAAAGGCAACCATTCCTGGCTACATCTAAGATATTTTGTTGTTCATATAACTAATTTCAAGAAGGATGTGATCTATTTTAGGAGGTGCTGCCATAACTCAGATATGCCCACAACATCAATAGCATGATCTTGAAGGAGACCATAAGGATACTCCCTGAATACTTATATTCACAAAACAGACTTGCTATATGTTGTGACAACAGGTGCAGGATAAAGAAATAAAAAATAGCTTGTACATCACGGACTTAAGGGAAAGTAAAGACATTAAGTTATTGGAGTAAAAGACAAAGCAGGAAGGTGACGACTAATATAAGGGTAGGGATAGAGTTACAGGTACTAAAGTTTTCCTACAAATGCTAGAAGACAGATGGAAACTAATTAGGTAGTCATCTACAGCTGGAATTTTCAATAGCAGGGTAGCAAGATTATGATAGTTTTAGCAGGAAAGTAAACTATTTATTTATTTTATTTATTTATTTTATTTATTTCAGTTTGATGACTGGGGAAGTACACTGAGCCAAGAAAAGTCCGTTTTCAGTGGAGGCCCAGGGAGAAAAGGTCCAGTAACAAATTACAAAATATATAAGTTACAGATATATACAAAGCCATGTGAACAATTATGGCATGCTGAGAATACTCAGCTCCAATGACAATTTACAAAATACTCAGCTCCAGTAACAAATTACAAAACAAACAAGTTACAGATATATTATGGGATGCTGAGAATACTCAGCTCCATTAACAAATTACATAACATACAGGCTACACATATATACACAGCTGTGTGAACAATTACGGCATGCTGAGAATACAGTGTGATAGATAACAGGAGTAAATTCATTGTAATACAAAACAAGTAAGGACATACAGAAAATAGATCAGCTGTGGACAATTTCTGTATGTTCATAGTTAAACTACAGGTTTTGAAGTGACAAATTCACAGGTTTAGGTATCAGAGGATTTAACAAGGTTAGCCATGGTGCAACACAAGATAGTTCAGTGTATGTAATACAATGTGGTAGTAGGCAGAGAGGTGGTGTTCGAAAAGGGTGGGGAGGGGGTTGTAGTAGGAGAAGTCATGAGGAGATTTATGTAGGAGCGTTCCATGGGAATGGCCATTTTGATGCAAGATGTGAGAATAGGAGGGATTTGAAGTTGGTGTTACTGGGAGCATTGCGCAGGGAGGGAGAGAGTGAGTTCCAAAGTTTAGATAAGTAGCAGGATAGCAGGAAGTAGCTGGGTGGTCGCAAGGGTTTGTAGATTTGCAAGAGATTTTATTTTCGGATCTGAGGGAGCAGTTAGGAATATAGGGGGTTAGGGTGGTAGCTAGACAGGGGCAGGTAGAAGGTTTGAAGATGAGCTTGTGGGCTGTGGTCAGTTTGAGAAAGTTTAAGTAATTGGGTAGTTTGAGCCTTTGCAGGGTATGGAAACAGTTGAAATGGTGAGATGTGTGTTTTGCATTGGTAGCAAATTTGCTAATTTTATTGTAGCAGGATTCGAGTTTGGACTGAAGGCTGAGTGGGAGATTTATAAATAGATGGGGCCCCATACATTAGAGGTGATTTGTAGTGGGACAACACTGAGTATGAAAGAGCATTCAACACTAGTCAGGGGTGAGGGAGATATAAACAGCATACTCAGAAAGAGAATTTCACAAAATAATTTCATTGCAGATGGGTAATGACACTAAAAATTAATCAGTTATCAATGGGCAGCAGATAAAATGTAATCGTTATTGTATTCCTTTTATTCAAGCTTTGATAGTTTCCCACATGACTGTTACAGTTACAAAATGTAACATTTTTAATCGGTGATGCCCATGCACTGGCCCAGTAATCAAGAAGCCTCAATCCTCACCACAAACACCAGTGAGGGGCGCCCACATTGGGAGAATAACTAGTACATACACAGCAAAGTTCAATTTCCCTTAAGAGCACATAGAGATCATAGTCATTCTGGAGCTGGTTTCTCCCTTTCTCTCCATATCCCCAATAAAACTCCCCTGGCACAGCTATAGGGTTCATATCTCAGCCTAGTGGTTAAGCCAAAACCTCCAGCACCCTCCCTGTCCAACCAGTGCTTTCTGTCCCTGCCCAAATAACTGATACACACACACACACACACACACACACACACACACACACACACACACACACACACACACACACACACACACACACACACACACACACACACACACACACACACACTTTGAGATCTGAGTTATATACAAACACATAGACACTCCTGGGGAAGGCTGGTGCAGGTGCTCCAGCTATGTCCCCTTCTGCCCAGACTATATGGTAGTACCAACTGGCACTGACCACTACTATCAGCTACTATAAAGGCCCTTACCAAAAGGGTGTCCAATTCTACTGTGCAATGCTATTATTATCCAACTGTTAAGTGTGACTGAGACTTGAAGGCTATTTAGGTGTGGCTTATACAGCATAATCAAATACATGCAAGTACACTAAGAGCTTAAATTATCTCTACATAAAACAGCCACAGTTAAATGTTTTAAGAATATTTAATAATAAATAATAAAAACACAACACAAGACAATACTCATTGATTCAACACAGTGACAATAAAGAGTTCAGAAATCACAGGAAATGCTGTAAAACAACATTGTAGGATAGTCTGACATAAATATAGAAAACAGCTAGACTAATCTTGCTATTTCTATCTATCTCTAGGAGAAATCACTGTTCTAAATAAACTACATACAGAGAAAGCAAGTGCTGGTGAATTGTTGACAGATTCAGAGTAAAATACAAAATACTAAATCTTTCTCTCTGAGAAAGTCTTAAATTGATAATACACAATACTGCTGAGTCATTTCAGATTACATCATTCTTGACACTTCTCTTTAAGTTTCCCAGGCCCACAGAACTTAAAATTTAGCATATTTTTGTAATCTGCACCTGCCAGGAAGCCACAGCAATAAAAGACATGTTACATATGAAACCTAGTAATTATCTCTGTCTTAGGACAATAGAAAGAATTTCCTGGCTCAGACATCCTGTTTCTGAGCTTGAGATCATACACAGTTGTGCATTCTTTACCTATCAGCTTTCTTCCAGCAGGGTGCACTGTGGTTACATTTTTGAAGCTTAGCACATAACACAATTTTCTTACATTTCTGAAACCAGCCTGTGGATCATATTAATATTTACAATGACATAGAATTATTTACAAAATTCTATCTGTCCGGGCTGGCAGACCTTCAGTTTTTCACAGCCAGTCAATTTTGTCTCGAAGTAAAACAAGAAGTTGAGAACATTAGTATCAGGGCATATCTAAGACAGGTGACAGGTATGAAAAGATGTTCTTGCAACTGGGTGAGAAAGAGTTAGCAACTAGATGAAGTAGTTCCAGTGGAGAAGACAGGATACAGTTATGCACTTCTGTCATGCAACTAGAAATAAAACAAAATTGCTATTTTACTCCTGAGCACTTCAATTTCCACCTCATGGTGAAATAAAGTACTTTACTGACACTCAATAGATTACATAGATAACATGAAGTACCATGGTATTTATCGTCTAAAGAACACACACACACACACACACACACACACACACACACACACACACACACTCACACACACACACGCTCGCATACTTATGCAGTCTTTTTAAACAGCACTATATACTGAATGCCAAATAAATATTTTTATATCATTTTTATACAGCTTTCCTGCCAAGGTACCTCTAAAGGTATGACTCTGTATGTCATAGTATTACATTGTACTATTTGTATTGCTTCTAATTTATTTAATGTTATCTGGTAACACCTCTGTGTAACTTTACTGAGGTTATCACTAAAAAACTAAAACTATCAGAACTAATGCAAGTGTAACCTCTGAGCATGATAGAAGTTTATTAGTCACATTACATCATGCTGTGTTCTGTCTTCTGTTCTTATCTTCATCATACTTTTAGCTTATCCTGTGTATGATTTATGACTGAGGGCACATTTGATAACATATGCAAATGTTATGCTTTTACAAGAATATCCCAAGTTCTGCTTAACATTTTTCCCATTTATTTTAACTCTGTGAATTTTCATTACAAAGTGACATGCACTGCACTCTCCACATGCTTGCAAACCTACATATGCACAACTATATCTCTGATAACGTTTACCTTATAATACATTTCCTCTAGTCATAGCTCCAATTTGCTGCAATCTCAGAGCTAATTATCAGGGTTGTGGAGGTGCATGTCCCCATGACAGGAGTACAGCTAGAATAATTCCCCTCTAAAAGTCCTGTTTCATCATTAACAATAAGCTTTGCACTCTGCTGTTGGTGCAGTGGAATCACAGTCAATATTCTATTGCTTTGTGACATGATATGGCAAGTCTGGAATTTACAGTAAGGCATCATAAGCCTATTTATTTGGGTACTAGACTTAGGATTTCTGATGATATCCTAATACCATTGATTCCACTTTGTGTAGGCATCCCCTTCCCTAACTCCCATGGCATACACATTGAGGACCTAATTCCTTCATGAAATGACTATTCTGTATTGCTTGGATAAGTGTCAAGTGTATAAGGCTCTGCTGAAAACCAGGGGCATTATGTTGTCAGTACCATTTCTGAACTGCAGTATATTCAGCGCATAGAGGAATAAGCACGGTCTAAATTAATCATCATGTTAGATTCTCTGTTGCATCTTGTTCCAGGCACAAGGAAAAACTGCCTTACAAAAAGTTTGTTTCAGGATGGAGTTATTCATAGACGCACAACTCTTTTTTCTTCCATTATTTCAGCCCTGCCTCTGTGCTGTTGTGAAACCACCTAATACCAAAATAGCAGTCACCCCTGCCTGGTACAGATGATGTCTGGAATGTTTTATTTAGTCACTGATAATTATATCACTACACTATTTTGATAAGTTGTCTGTCAAACTTTTTTGACTGACTCGTTTAGTACATATGTGAAGGCAAAGAAAACTTCACATTTTTCATCTTCTTGTATTGTAAAAATAAACCTTAAAGTATAAGATTCTTTCATTAATACTGCTAACCGAGTCTACCTCTAGGGAAGAGTTCTACATATTATTATGTATCATAGCAAAAACTGACTGTTAGGTTTCCCCAAAATATATATTTAAAATATGAATCTTCATATTTTATCCTCTCTGTTAAAACTATTTTTGTTTTCATCTGCAGCCTAATTATTTATTAAACAGTGGTAGAAATTATTTATAATTTTCAGCTCATTTTAATGTTCTTAATTACAAAAATGTATTTTACCCTAAAGGACTTGCATATAAATGGAATGAATTAAAATTGTTTAGGAAACAATTATTTGCCTTGCTTCATTCATTCATCTGAGTAACAGTCTTTACAGTTGTTTTCACAGGCCAGTAATGAAGAGGTCCAACTGTTTAACAATTTCTGCACAGAGTGTGGTCATGTTCAATGCCAGGGCAACAACTTGCAATTAGCATTTTGCATTTAGTAAATGGGGTAATAAAAATGGAAGTACTTGAAGAAATAATGCCACTGTATACATCTTTTTGGCTTGGGCAGTTATTGCCTGTCTGTGCTATGATTTAACAGTAATCATCTTCCAAATCACAAGAGAAATATATTTAGGTTTCTACATTTCAGGGGTGAGATTATAAAGACCTCTGGCCCAGATATTTTCCTCTGACTGATAAATATTTACCTTAACAAAAGATTCAGATATTTTCATGGATGTTATATATATATATATATATATATATATATATATATATATATATATATCACTGATTACAGTACAATCATTTTATTTTTATTTTATCACAAAAAAAAAAAACAACAACAAACCTGTACACTACCAGAACCATGAGCCATATGGCAATTAACATTTTAATGATTCTTTGCAAGTGTCACAAATACAAAATAATACTTGAAAGGTACATATTTTGTGAGAATCTAAAAAACACAGTAAAAGCAAAGCAAATCAAATATAATAACTAAGTACTGTACACTCTACATAATCATTTAAAAATATATTGCAATTGACAAAGTCCTGTGATTACACGTATATCAAGGTAACATTTATGACTATATATTACTGACAACAGGTCACAGATAATCTGCTAATGATGGGGTATTACTGCCTACTGAAGTAAGTTGTCAGTATATAGCAAGGTTTTGAGGTATGCACATTTCCAGGGAAGGGGCATCTTCTCTGGAACAAAACAAAGAGATCCACAGACTTTTCTTGTTATAGGAAAGAGCTATGAATTTGGGAAATGAATCTAACTGCAGTGGAAAGATATGTGGTACAGATATGTAAAACTAAATGCTTCACTTACAGAAGATGCTGACTATTGACATTTCAACGGAATAACATTGACTACCTGAATAACAACGTCAATTTCTACTGGCAGACTAATTTGCAAAGGTAACATCATCCTTCTCGCTGTTGAATGGCCACATAGCACACTGTGTCACAGATGCTTACCCTGTCGTATTTGTACAGTATCCATAACTTAAACAATTTTAAACATTTTTGATTTATTATACAAAGGAATATATGAAGGTGGTAATGCTTAATGCTAGAAGTCTTATCAAGAAACTCCACTACCTGCAAGCCTTCCTTTCCCTGGAAAGTGTAGACATCTCTGTAGTAACGGAGCCATGGTTTAACGTTGCTGAGAGTACCCCAGCAATGCAAGGTTACAATGTCTTTCACACCTTTAGACCAGCTACTGCAGAGGATGTTACCGAATGTGGAGGAGTGTTTGTCTATTAGCTTTTTGAAAGCAAGGTTTTTTATTGGGTTGCATTCCTTCCTGGACATTTGATTTCATGTTTTAAGTGTGAGTGGCAGCTTTTATTATATTTATTGAAGTGTAGTTTTCAATTTTCTCATTTTTGATGAAGTACTTACAATTAAAGAATGAAAGAGCTCAAATACACTTCTTTTTTGTGTGTTTCTTTCGCCTGCTAATTTGTTATGAAGTAGTTCTTTAGTTACTCTTCCTTTTGTGTGTGGTGTTTTTGTTGTGTATGTATATATATATATATATATATATATATATATATATATATATATATACGTGGAAACACTTTATAATCTCAAAATAGTGAAATGTCGAATTTCAGTATCTCTAGACTATAGAGTCGAAGTTTTGAAATAGTGAAAGTGCATAATCGCGAATTCAAATATCTGGAATATGCTATGTTATGGCTTTATGCTACATAATGTCTGGGGTTGTATGTGGATGGTGTGCGGTGCTGTGTGTGGATTTAGGTGTAATGTCAGGTAAGTGAGTGATGATTTGTAAGGGTTTTGGGTGGGAGTTTGAGTGTATGTGAGTGTGCTGATACATGTGATGTGTGTGTGTGTGTGTGTGTGTGTGTGTGTGTGTGTGTGTGTGTGTGTGTGTGTGTGTGTGTGTGTGTGTGTGTGTGTGTGTGTGTGTGTGTGTGTGTGTGTGTGTGTGTGTGTGTGTGTGTGTGTGTGTGTGTGTGTGTGTGTGTGTGTGAGGGAATGTAGAATGTGTGTATGTGAGTTTGATTTTGTTTGCTGTTTGTCCCATCTCAGAGTTAGTATATATAAGTAGGGGGTGCAGGTGGGCTTGCCCCCTTCTTATTTCTGATGTATGTTTGTGAATGTGTGTTGTTTTGTTTGTTTATTTTGTGGTGTGGGTGTTGTGGTATACGTGTTGTCTGATGTGTACTGTGTGTTCCGTGTTTTGAATTTCGCGATTTTGGGCTTTCGGTGTTGTGTGGATTCTATTTCATAGTCTCGAAAAACTGAAATTCAAGATTTCAGTCTTTCGAGATTATAAAGTGAATCCATATTAAAAAAAAATATATATATATATATATATATATATATATATATATATATATATATATATATATATATATATATATATATATATATATATATATATATAGATTCACTTTTAAATTTCAAAATCTCAATACCTTGAACCTCTAAATCCTGTCATTCAGAAGATGAAAGTTTTGGAATATCGAAATTGAAAATAAAAAACACATACAATGATAAAACATTATACATTGTGTTTTTGCAGGGAGACATACCCTCCTACAACTTAAATATACCAACTCCAAGATCACACTATAGTGCAGAGAACAGTAAAGTTCCCATTCCGCACTTTACAGTGATCCCCAGCAATATATTTGGAGATTCCGAAACTTCGAACTTCTGAATGTCGGGATTTAGAGGTTCGAGGTTTTGGGATTTTGAAATTTAGAAGTGAAGCCATATAGATATATATATATATATATATATATATATATATATATATATATATATATATATATATATATATATAGAGAGAGAGAGAGAGAGAGATAAAATATATTGGTCAACTTTTAAATTTTGAAGTTTCAAAACTTCAAATTTCTTATGGTCGAGACCTTACGATCAAAGTTTTGAAACTTTGAACTGCTTAAATAGATATTTACGTACAGCACACAGTGGCATATTTACTGTTTTCCTCGTAATGCAATCTCAGAGTTGGTATATTTAATTAGCATGGGGTAGGGGGGTGTAGGGTGGTTTGACCCCTGCAAAAACTTGCAAAAAATATTTTTTTTTGGTTTTATTTTTTTTTTTATTTACATTTTGAAGTTTCAAAACTTCGATTTTATGGTCTCAACCTTAAAAAATTTGAAGTTTTGAATCTTTGAAATTTAGATGTAGACCTTATACATATATATATATATATATATATATATATATATATATATATATATATATATATATATATATATGTATATATTTAGCTGTCAATGGTAGCCAATGACATGGAGTGTATATGGAACACTGGTATTTCCTATTACTCAACTGCTGATTTTATTTTGTTTGATTTGTATTATTGCAGAGCTTTGGGGCAGGTGTTTGGAAATACTAGGCCGATGCGTACTGCAATTTGATTGCTGTAGCTATTCTGGCTTCTAATGTCTATAAATCGGCTAATTTATAAGAAACCTTTAGTTGAGTCAAAACATTATTGGCTACTATTTTTATTGGCAGCAAAAGAAGGATTAGGGATGAGTGCATTTCCTAAATATTTCTGAGATTTAGTTGCTGGGAAGGAAAATTCAGTTGGGTTATAGATTGTGATGATGGATATGTTTTTAAGATAGTGAGAGGTAATGAATATCATGATATTAGTGTTTTTGTATTAATTATAAGTTCATTTGCCTTAAAAACAATTCCATGATATACTGAAGTCTTCCAGCAGTACTTTGGAGATGGGCTGTAATTTTTATCAAATTTGGTTAGAACCATGTCATCTTCAAAATGAAGGCAACTTATTTTGGGGAGATCCTAATGCGGGCCATTTATAAGAAGTGAAAAGTAGAATAGACCTATTACTAAACCCTTAGTTTACCATTGTTGTGCAGCTTATTTCTGTTTGGGCATTGTCTGATAGTTTTTCAACCGTAAGTTCACATATCAGTTGAGAAACCTGAAGAGGATATTTTTCCTAGTAGTCTGATAAGGTCCACTGCTTCAAAGGCACATTTCACATTTACAAAAATTGTATAGGAGGTCATCTCATTGTTCGCATTATCATGTGTTTTGCTAGTGCGGGACTTTAGAGTGGTAAGTGTACTGCAATTTAAGTAAAAGCCATACTGTTTGTCTGTTAAGATGTCATGACTGATACCATAAACTAGAAATTTGCCATAACGTATTCTTTTCACAATTTTAAATAATGGACAATGGTTTGCAATGGATAAAAGTCAGCTGCATTAGAAGGTGTGAGGACTTTAGATAGTGGAATAATTAGGGCATGCTAATGGCCACGTGGTTAGAGCAGGACATAACTGTAAAGGTGTAAATATAAGTAAACGGCACATCCAACTGACTAGTCAGTTTTAGAAGTCAGTGGTGGATCATGCTGAAAATCATTATTGCAAATGTGGTGCAGACAGGTTTTTCTAAAAGCCTTTGAATTTGTGATGTAGTGTATTTTTTTATGTAGATTGGTGGATACTGTGGTATGCAGCAGAGTGGAGTAGAGTGGTGTAGGAGTCACAGTCTGTGTGTTGCTGCATATGAGTTCTGTGACAGTGGTGTGGGAACCAAATTTTCTTTAAAGTTGTGTATCAGGTAGTTGTTAAGTAAAGCAGATGCTCCACATTTTGGAAATACATTTTCAGTGAGCACGCTTCTCATTTTCTGCTTGCCAGAATTGTTTGGATTGACCATTACATATTTTTTGCATATCCTTGACATAGATTGAGTTGAAAGTATTACACTTAAGTTTTACATCTCTTTGTAGCCTGTGAAAGTCTAAACATGTATCCTTGCTGGTAGGATATGCCTTCTAGACTTTCCTTGCATTGTCTTTACCTGTGATCTGTTACTCTTTCTTTTTTTCTTCTTCCTTTTTTCCTTTTTTTGAGTCAGTAGTTAACTATTAGGTGATCTTACCTTGATATCTTATCTTTTTGAGTGGAAATGAAAGGTGATAATGCAGATGCAATGTCTGCACAGCTAGCTGTAAAGTATGTTTATTGCATATGGTTGGGTACATACAATAATATGAGTCAAGGTTACCTGGTGGTTAACATTTGTTGAAGCAATTTCATGACTTTAAGTGACCAGTGAATAACAATAGGACAATGGTCATTCATAGTGTTACAAATTGTCTGCATAGTGTATAGTCTCTGTAGTATTTTTATTGGAAAGATATCTAACATGGATAGCTCTTGACAATCAGTATTAAGATAATTTACAATAATAATCTAAAGATCAAGTGTGTCATATGATACTTCATATGTGGCATGAGTCAAAAATGTGACAGGGTAATATGGTGCCTTAGTGGAAAGGTATTTCCCACTGTTTCTGTATCAAACCTGATGTCTTATCTATTTATTTGTTTGTTTGTTTATTAAGTTATTTATGTATGTATTTACTTATTTATTTCCGACCCTAGCTTAAAGAGCATTAAGATGATCCAATTAATAGTAGAGAATATAGTATAAGTTATAGTATATGTGGGATCAGTGGCTTATAATTGTAGAGCAATTGAGCATTAAACAATTTTAAAAAGTACATCCCAGAATATCAGAGGAAGGGTTAAAATAGCTGTGGAATACAAAACTAACACTGAGAATAGAACAATAAACTACAAAGATCATCTCAAACCCTTGTCTCTCTTCTTTGTATTATAGAAGCTACTGAGGGGGGTAATTTCAGCCTTACATACAGAGCCTCAGCAGCCCCTGTCCTCTCTGATCTTCTGCACATTGACAAGACCAATGGTGGCATAAATACCCCTCAGGATATCTTAATGTCTTCTGCAACATAAATAGTATACTTTGGAAGAGCAGATAAGTATCCCAGAGTATACCACTTCATTGGAATCATCTTCCTCATCACATAAAGCAAAGCACTTCCTTACTCTGTTCAAATGTAAACTGGATGAGTCGGTGGGAATTCACAGACTCACACCAGGTTTAGCACTCTTATCCATTGTGGATAAGGGTAACATGCAAATGCTCTACCTGGGTCTGGGTTATTCTTACTTAAACTACAAGTGCCTAAAACATCATGGAAATGGTGAGCTAGGCTCGTGAAGAATCTTGTGGATCAATAGCCTAGTAAGAGCTAATGAACCTATAATAAGACATTCATTAACAATGCTCTCTAATGCAGTGATACATGGATTGGGCAGTGGTGATGTACACTATATACACAAGTTTTTCTTGACTGCTCTGTGGATAAGTTTGACAGGAGCAAAGAATAATACATAAGCTGTTCTTAAGCTTAAGAAGAAGGATATTTTAAGCTGTAGCCTTCCTAGGTGCTATAGAATTAAGTACAGATGTCATGCCATTATCATTTGGAGTTTTGCATGTTCTCCATCCATCTGTATGGATTTTGTCTGGGTACTCTGATTTCCACCCTGAATCACATTCTGAATAACTATAATAAGCTACCCGCATTTTATTTGTATCTATCTTATGACCTGGACATGGTTAAAGCAGGTCTGAGGAAAAAAAAGTTCACTCATCCAGTTTGAATGTAAATAAATGAATAGGTGATTAAATTGAAACTCATCACACTTGGACTTTTATTGTTGTCCATTAGGGTCTTGCTATAATACTATCAGCTGGAACATCAGGATGATCTGTGTCCTCGGAATACAAATGTTCCACAAACAGCAGCTGAACAAACTTCTTGTGACTCATGCCACAGCACCTGTACCTTATGATTTTTTTTGGCTTCATACAGTGTGAGAATAGTTCAACTTGAACCATCATAGGAGTGTCTGTGATAGCCTTACATCCTCAAATCAAGGTGTTGTGAGGATGAAGCAATGAAGTCAGCGATTAGCAGTGGAAATGAGAGTATCACTATGGGCAGTAGCAGGCCTTAAGTGCAGCTGTTCTACAATATGGTGTTGCTCAGCATTCTGTATACCAAAGACGAACTCAGGTGTAGATGATGGAATCAAAAGGTAGAGTAGGAAGGCAGTTCAAGTCAAAATACTGGGTCAAGGTGGGGTAGATACCACTCAGGCCAGCCTTGATCCTAATTCCTTGGATTGTGCAACACTAGATGCTCATGTATTTTTGACTTTCTAGCAGCTGATCATCAGCTGCGTCTGATGTTTTTGCATGATTATCAGGTTTACCTGACTGTCCCACCTCCCTAGAACTTACTCTAACAAAGGTCAGGGTCAACACAAGAAATCTGGACATCTCACAGAAGCATCACACTGCTGTCAAGAAGGCATCACCAAGTAAAAATACAAGGATGGGATATGAAATGGGCATCAGTGGCCACCCCAAACTTCACAAAAGGCTGATCTCATCATCCAGCATCAGAAAGTATGGTTCAGTTATTTACTTAGTATTCAACAGGGAAATTAAGGCACATAAATGCACCCTGAGACTACATGCCACTCTACTTCACCCAGGGGCGGTAAGACCAACTTCCCTGCCTGTGCTATAAAGCTCCCAAGTTGTTATTCAAATTTGGGTTCACTGGCTACAGTCAGGGTATTATGACTCCATAGAACTTGTGCTGGGTACTAGATAGCAATTTCTTGATGGTGCCATCTTTGTACCATTGACACAGATTCTAGGACCTATTTTACCTTCTCCATGATAATTCCACATGTCCTTAGTCTGCTGCTGCTGACAAGGGATCTGCAAATTCTGAGGGAAACCTTGTTCCCACAGGTATGTTTTGCTAAAGCTTTGAACATTGTCTGCAAATAACTGTATAAGTTCCATGTGGTGTACGAGTGACAGGACACCTAATATGAAGCAACTAGTAATTGTGCCATTGGATCAATGTGCTTTTTCATTGCTGTTAAGGAACTGGTACAGCCAAAAGATGTAGTGATCCACAACCAGTATTAACTGCTTTATACCTCTTCAGCAGGATTCCTGTACACTGCAGTCTCAGAGGTCAGTACTAACTGTAACTTCAGTCACCAGTATCATACCTTCACCATTGATGCAGCATTAAACTGGTGATTAAACACATTTTTGTCATCTCCTTCCAGCTGCTGATGGACACATGACTCTTAAAATTTGGACAAGATGTGGTGGGCTTGTATTATTTTTCTCACTGTGATCAAGGTAGGATAATTTGCTGATGTTGTCATAGCCCCTGGGCAGGGATGCTGTAGTGATCAGCAAACATTACTGCCATCAAGGGCAGTGCTGTTGTTGCCTGTCATCCAGTGCACTGCAATTCCAGATTGTCATCCAGACTACTACCTCTGTCCCCCAGCTTGATAAAGGTCCCACTCAGTGACGAACCTGCCTATTATATAATTTCCATGATGGGGGGTTGGTTTGCATTGAGCAGTTGTTCCATTTCTTGGGATATGATCTTTGCCTGGCTAATTATATCCCATTCCATGCACACCCACATGTGTTGTCCTGTGGGTTAGCTGCAAAGTTCTTTTTTTCATATTTTGGTGTAGTTCTCACATGCAGATGTATAGCTAAGGTGAGGCAAAGGGGACAGCAGCCCCTGCTGCAAGGTGTTAGCTAGCTGGATAATCAGATGTCAATAATCTTATACTGCAGTACAGGCAAACATTTCTTTACTATCATTTCTGAATGCTGTCATAGAAATGAAATACTGTTTTTGCTGTCAGACAGAAGCACTTGCTTTAATATATCATATGCAGTATAACTTCCAGAAAGAAGCATGCTATAATTTTTAAAAGTAAAAGACTTTTTGTTTTTTGCTCAACTTTAATTTGATAGGGATGCAGTTCAAGGAAGATCGGGCCATTCATGCTGCCTTTTTGCTCTGTAGTGAGGAACACTAAATTGGGGAATGGATTTTTTTTTCTTCCGCATCTTTCAGATGAGGGATGTAGGATGATGGCACAACAAATGAGCCCACTACAGCTCTGCTCCCAAGCATTTTTATATGCGAACCTCGTCTTTTAAGAAGACCTGATGCATTCATGTGTTAATTATCCATTTGGGTTGCTTTCCTTGCTGTTTTGGTGATATAAAGTACAATTCATATTCATGAATGTTGCCTGTGCCTTGTAGAAATGGTACTCATTGATTGTCTGTGTTTGTATGTTGAGTTGAATGCCTACAATGTTGTTACTGATCCTCCAAATTAAGCATGGAGCCATATCTCCAGTGGATAGCCTACATAATTGACTATAAGTCTATGGTATATGAAACCTGTGTCTGTGTCAGGGTGCAGGATTCTTGTGTACCAGATATGATCATTATCCCTGCTACTAAGGTGATAGACATAGCTTTTCCTTATCCAGTGTGATCATATGTCATCTTAATACTTGCTGAGTGGTTCTCATAGCTGTTGATGCAAGCCCATAAAAACATTTGTACAAGGTGTCAAAATAATAATATGAGTGGCATCTCTGGAGCCAGTGATACTCAGCAATTTGACTTTCCCATGGAAGCCTCAACCTATGGGTCTTCTTTCTTCTTGGAGCTAAGTATATGTTTATGTGGCCACAAATGGAACATTGTACACTGCATAGGATGATTTCTGGTACAACATTTAGATGATTGTATGTCCACTTTTATCACCAGCTTGCCTCTGGCAGGTTGCTTTGTCCATCATAACAGTGATTACTGTGCTTTCAGTGGGATGAGATATCTTCTGTTCTTACAATTTTATCTGTCAAAACATTTAGCAGAGGACTTTGAAGGTGTGCCCTACTGCAAGGTAATATTATCCTAATCTAATAAAGTGATACAGGTGCAATAGTTGCATGTGAAACTATCTGTATGTATATCTTGACTACATAGTTACAAGTGCTGCAATTGCCTGTACTGTAATAGTAATCATATTTATGTAAACTGATACATTGTAATTCATTATATGGTTTGTTTCCTGCTTTCCTTTTGCAATCACATGCATGTTCAATGTCTGTGTTCTGTTGGTGCAATCATGCTTCTTTCACATACTTTTTGCTGAATTTACACTTGTACATGTGCAATAGCTTATTCATTGAATTACTTCATTCAGAAACTGTTGGACACTGTCTTGTTCTGCCATCAGTAACCCTCTGTCAAATGCCCTATAATTTCATTCAGCTTTTGATACACACAACAGGATTCCACATAGAATGCCATGCTTCTGTGCATCACCAGAAGTGTGTCACATAACTTTTTAATTTCTGATAACCATCAGTGTAGTTATAATTCAGACCATCTAGCAGTGCATATTGGCTTAATCACGAGGAGATTATGTATCACAAAGTCATGCTGGTCACACTTCACTGAAGTCCTTAATGATTAACGTAAATTTACCACAGAAAGAACAAAACATAAAGGCTGGCAGTAGAACTGGTCAGTAAGTGACCAAAGGGACAGAAAAGAATAAATCAGTTTGGAATACTCAGTTCAAAAAGGACAATGACCCTGATGAGAAAGAAATAGGTCTGCTGTCTGAACTAGCTAGTGCTAGGATTCACTACTCACTAATGAAAGCAAACAACATGATGGAGTACCACAGGAAGCCATATACCTGAAACCACAGGAAGCCATATACCTGAAACCACAGGAAGCCATATACCTGAAATGCTCCCCACTGAAATTATTAGCTAAATCATAGCAAAGATCTTTTTTTTTAAGTGGGACTTGCCATTTGTAGGATTTCTTCCTTATGCTCTTTTACTTATATTCTGGCAACCACAACCTCATGCTAGGGAAGCTTAGTATTAAAATGCATTGGGAAGCACGAGAGAAGTCCAGGATCTGCTTACCAAATAGTGAATACCAATGAGGTACTGCCTCACAATAACTTTATCTTGAATTACAAATAATTCAGATTTTTTTTTTTACATTAATTTTATATTTTCTCATTACATTGTCTTGTAAACAATACACAGCAGAAGCTCTAGACTGCATAAATTTATTTTTTATCTTTCTTTTATTCAAAAACTTCATTGCAATGAAGAAATAATGAACCTTGTCATACTACATTCCAGTTCTGTTCACTATATAATTTATTGCTATAAGTGCTTTACATGACATACTTTATTGCATTTTGTTGGTAGATTCATTTCATGATTTGACTGTCTTTTGAGTACTTAATATAGTGGGATTCATTGTTTCTTCATATTTCATTGTTGAAGGTAGAATAAGTTGCTCTGAATAGAGAAAACTGGTGACAATTGAAATGACATCCAATCCCATGTAAAACTGGCAACATTTATTTGTATTTATTTATGTATTGACATTTGTTAACTGGGTTGGTCCAGCTGGGCTAGAGGCCCATTTCATGTGGAGATCTGAGGAGAAAAGCTCCAGTTACATAAAAAAATGAAAGATTACATAGGTAACAAATAGCAAGCAGCAATACCAGGTGACACTCCCAGAACATGTTAGTACAAGTTTGAACATAATCAAACATATTTAGATTACCGTAAGGAAAAAAATCACAATGAAATAAATAGATAAAGTTTTTGACATATGTACAAACAAGTTATATACAAGTGATCAGATTTTTTGCCTAGGCTTCCTAGGAAGGTATATTTGCTTACAGGAACTCAGAGTGAAGAAGCACCATTAGATAAAAGGGAATTAGACAGGTTCTAAGCACGGACAAGATTTGGTGTTGAGAAGGTAAAGTTTGAGTTCCTTTTTAAAATGTGTAGGGTGTATGATGGAGCATATGTGTAGAGGAAGTTTGTTCCAAGCTAGGGCTACTGAGCAATTGTATAGTAGTTTGCCTATGTTCTTCTTTGGATGATCTACATTCAGAAGTTACTGGTTAGAGGTGCAGAGGGTTCTAGAAGGGGGGTATGTAGATAAAAAAGTAATGAGAGCTGGACAGGAAGAAGGTCTGTATAAAATGGAGTGTATAACTTGAAATTGAGAAAGTAGCAGTAGTTGAGGGAATTTGAGACATTGTAATGAGCTCAGGGCAAGGCAGTGATGGTAGTTGTAGGGGGGTTAGTAATGAATCTTGCAATTTTGTGGTAAGTTTGCTGCAGTTTGTTCGAGGTAGTAGCTTGTATATTGACTAGTATTGGGGCTGCATTGAGAAGTGTGGGAAGGAAGAAGGACTGTGCTAGGGAGAGTCTAGCATTTGGAGTAAGAAATCTTTTGTTGCGATAAAGCAGGCCAAGTTTCTGGTGTGTTTTTTTTTTTTTTATTCCTTGCAGTAAGTGTAAGTTGAATTTGAGTTCATCATCAATAATGACGCCTAGCAGTTTTGTGTGTGGTTCAGGTTTTATAATAGTGTTGTTGGAGGATGTTATAGTAAATGTGGATTTATGGTTTGAAAGTGTGTGGGGGAAAAAGAGCAAGAGCTTGGTCTTCTTGGGGTTAAGGATAAGAAGACTATCATATAACCATTTTTCTGTGGCTAGAAAGGATTTTTCAGCAAGGGTGTGAAGGTCAGTAATACTACTGGAGATGGAGATGAGTGTAGAGCCATCTGCATATTATGTAATACTACAGGAGATGGAGACGAGTGTAGAGCCATCTGCATATTATGTAATACTACTGGAGATGGAGATGAATGTAGAGCCATCTGCATATTATGTAATACTACTGGAGATGGAGATGAATGTGGAGCCATCTGCATATTATGTAATACTACAGGAGATGGAGACGAGTGTAGAGTCATCTGCATATTATGTAATACTACTGGAGATGGAGATGAGTGCAGAGTCATCTGCATATTATGTAATACTACTGGAGATGGAGATGAGTGCAGAGTCATCTGCATATTATGTAATACTACTGGAGATGGAGATGAGTGTAGTCATCTGCATATTGTGTAATACTACTGCAGATGGAGATGAGTGTAGAGTCATCTGTATATTATGTAATACTACTGGAGATGGAGACGAGTGTAGAGTCATCTGCATATTATGTAATACTACTGGAGATGGAGATGAGTATAGAGTCATCTGCATATTATGTAATACTAATGGAGATGGAGACGAGTGTAGAGTCGTCTGCATATTATGTAATACTACTGGAGAGGGAGATGAGTGTAGAGTCGTCTGCATATTATGTAATACTACTGGAGATGGAGATGAGTGTAGAGTCATCTGCATATTATGTAATACTACTGGAGATGGAGATGAGTGTAGAATCATCTGCATATTATGTAATACTACTGGAGATGGAGATGAGTGCAGTCACCTGCATATTATGTAATACTACTGGAGATGGAGATGAGTGTAGTCATCTGCATATTGTGTAATACTACTGGAGATGGAGATGAGTGTAGTCATCTGCATATTGTGTAATACTACTGGAGATGGAGATGAGTGTAGTCATCTGCATATTGTGTAATACTACTGGAGATGGAGATGAGTGCAGAGTCACCTGCATATTATGTAATACTACTGGAGATGGAGATGAGTGTAGAGTCGTCTGCATATTATGTAATACTACTGGAGATGGAGATGAGTGTAGAGGCATCTGCATATTATGTAATACTACTGGAGATGGAGATGAGTACAGAGTCATCTGCATATTATGTAATACTATTGGAGATGGAGATGAGTGCAGAGTCATCTGCATATTATGTAATACTACTGGAGAGGGAGACAAGTGTAGAGTCATCTGCATATTATGTAATACTACTGGAGATGGAGATGAGTGTAGTCATCTGCATATTGTGTAATACTACTGGGGATGGAGATGAGTGTAGAGCCATCTGCATATTATGTAATACTACAGGAGATGGAGATGAGTGTAGAGTCATCTGCATATTATGTAATGCTACTGGAGATGGAGATGAGTGTAGAGTCATCTGCATATTATGTAATACTACTGGAGATGGAGATGAGTGCAGAGTCACCTGCATATTATGTAATACTACTGGAAATGGAGACAAGTGTAGAGTCGTCTGCATATTATGTAATACTACTGGAGATGGAGATGAGTGTAGATTCATCTGCATATTATGTAATACTACTGGAGATGGAGATGAGTGTAGAGTCATCTGCATATTATGTAATACTACTGGAGAGGGAGACGAGTGTAGAGTCATCTGCATATTATGTAATACTACTGGAGATGGAGATGAGTGTAGTCATCTGCATATTGTGTAATACTACTGGAGATGGAGATGAGTGTAGAGCCATCTGCATATTATGTAATACTACAGGAGATGGAGACGAGTGTAGAGTCATCTGCATATTATGTAATGCTACTGGAGATGGAGATGAGTGTAGCTTCATCTGCATATTATGTAATACTACTGGAGATAGAGATGAGTGTAGAGTCATCTGCATATTGTATAAGATACAACTGTCTGCAAGAAGTGAAGAGATCATTTGTAAAAATGTTAATAGAAGGGGACCCAAGATTGAGCCATGTGGAATACCAATTGGAACAGATATATATAGGGAGAGCAAGAGGAGAGCCGTTTGACAGATTGCTGCCTGCTAGAGTGATAGCTGGAGACCCAGGCAAGGGAGGTAGTATATAGGTTGAGGTTAGCTAGTTTAGTAAGGAGGATAGTGTGAGAGACTGTATTAAAGGCTTTGGAAAGGTCAAGGATATCAGATGATTGTTATCAAGGGCTTTGGCTATGGCATGAGTGAAAGATAGGAGGGCGGTGGATATTCTGTGGTAGGGACGCAACCCATGTTGTGTGGGAGTGAGAAGGTTGTGTTGGAGGAGGTGGTTGAGAAGTTGTGAGTGAATGCATTTCTGTTGCTGATGATGAGGAATTCAGTGTTTCTTAATTCTGATGAAGTTTTTGAATAAAAGAAAAAGAACACAACAAAAATGTAGCAGTTTGGACTTTCCTTTGTGTACTCTATTTTATTTGTAGTAGTTTTGTGCAAATTTCTGAGTCTTTCACTTTGTTGTATATGTCATTGTTAATTTTTAGAAAGTTGAAACTCAAACAAAAGTCCTTTGTAATCTTTTTTTTGCTAAACATCTTTCTCTTGAGAGTTTTCAAAAGATGGTAGAAAAGGGAATCAAGTGAATGGAATAGGACAGGGGTAGCATAAGATGTACTCAGCCAGCAAGTACTGGGATATGCAGCGTTAAATGAAAGCATCAGTCAGATTTCTATGTATATGTGCACGCACGTGTGTGTGTGTGTGTGTGTGTGTGTGTGTGTGTGTGTGTGTGTGTGTGTATGTGTGTGTGTGTGTATGCATGTGCTTGTGTCTGTGCATATATGTGTGGCCATATGTGTGAGCATGTGTGTGCTTGTGTCTGTGCGTGCGTGTTTGTGTATGTGTGTGTCTGTGTGTGCGTGTGTTTCTGTGTGTGTGTGTGTGTGTGTGTGTGTGTGTGTGTGTGTGTGTGTGTGTGTGTGTGTGTGTGTGTGTGTGGTGCATGGGTGTATATGTCTGTGTTTATGTGTATTTCAGTGTGTAGGCCAGAGTCAGAAAGTATTTAAACTCCATAACTAAGGGCATATAAAAGTCACTTACATTTAGCAATTGAATCTATAATACCCATTCTTATTGCCAAGTAAAAATGAGCTCCTCTTCAGTTTGTTTCCATTATTTCTTGTATTTAAAATATGGCTAATAAATTGAAGCATTTCTTAATGCCTTAATAGGCAGCATAGGACATTCATGGATTAAACAGCACATTTCCTAGTTGCAGTAAATCATTTCTAGAGAAGCACGCATTTTGTCTTTGGAATATGTTAAGTGCAGAGGCATACAAATTATGTAGCTGGAGTGGTCTATCTCATATGTCTGGGAGTTCATCCAAGGAAGTACTGTGAGAAGTTAACAAGAAAAACAGATGTGACTAGCCTGCGTAGTTAGTTGTTAATAGTTGGAATATATAAACTCCAAGTGGGAAAGTTTACAAAAACATTTTTTCATGGTGTGGGTTGAGAAAGGGGACATAGCAAGAGTCTGTTTCCAAAAGTATGTTTTCCAGTACAGTGAGACTCTTGTAGGGAATGTAGGATAACATAGTTGTTGCTGAGTGTTAGCCGGAAGAATAAGGTTTAACTGTATTAGAGAAAGGATGATGTACCTCTCAGATCACTTCATATACTCAGGATGTGTGCTTTGTGCTTATATAATGAGATAAAGAATCAATAAGGGTAAAAGAAAGTCTGTTGATTCTGTTTTGGTTACATGACATATATACCAGAAAATGGTCATTCAGACAATAAGTTATACACATGCTTGAATTACCTTATAAAATGAAAAGAGTACATGCTGCTCCCGTGAGAGTGTTGCTTGTCATGTTAGTCATTCTAAAATGACACTTCTTCATTTTATTATCAGTGTGCTGGGCAGCATTATTTATATGCGACTGAATAAAAAGAAATGAAATTAAATAAAATAAGGCAGGCTGTTATTTTCATATTCAGTCTAATCAGTGTTCACACCCTTAGGACTATAATTTGGGTTTTACAGTCTGCTTTCTATATTATACGTAACAAGTGATAAGTGCACAGCTATTACATGCAGAAAGATAATTTGGTGGAAGGGATGCTTTCAATACATGAAGGATAACCACATATTAAAAGCAATTTTTTTGTGATCAAGGAGTGATTATTTTTCTTTCTGTCTTATAATGCTGTAGACATAAAGATGAGTTAAAATGTTCTCAATCTTTTTTTCTTATTTTCTGCTAATTTTCCAGTCTCCACAGTTTGTTTTTTTTTTCTTTGCTTTTTTTTTTGGAAATACAACATTAATTTATTTTGAAGTGTATCATAGCATCTACAATACCATACAGGGCATGTCAGATAATAGGGATTTCTTCCCCATAAACTTTACAAATTCAAACAGTTCTGCTTCTGGCAGAGAAAGAAATGTCATAGTTGTCTGCTGAAGAAGTTGCATTTGGCTGGCTAAGTGGAGTAGAGAGAGAGAGATGGAGTCTGTTTACAACATATATGACATGGGTTTGATTAGTGGTCTGGGATCTGGAAGAGATGGCTAGGAAGGGAGATAAATGTTGAAGAATTCCAGCTCACTTCTCCCTGTGGGAAAATATGGGAAGTGCTTCTGTGGCACATATATTGTCAAGAAACATCAAAGGAGACAGAGACGAGATAAACAGTACCTGAATGTCAGCTGTGCAATGCTGCTGATAGGTGGATCATCCATGGGAGTGAGTTACTTCACCATACTATGCCTGTTGTATGTCCTTACCTTAGGTTCCTATTATACTTAATGCATCTGTGATGGCTGCTTGGATGATTGTTATACTGGTGATGGAAAGTGACAAAAAGTTTGATGACTGATAGGACTTAAGGGGAGCAAAAAGTGATAAAATACCAGACTTGCAACAAACAAATTGTGGGGATAGTCAGATAAAGCATTAATTCAGAGAACTGATATTCTATAATTGAAAGATACAGGACAATAAAATGAAAGAAATAGTGCTACATTGACATATTATAGGGATACATAGTACATTGACATATTATTACAGGGATACATAGTACATTGACATATTATAGGGATACATAGTGCACTGACATATTATAGGGATACATAGTACATTGACATATTATTATAGGGATACATAGTAAAGTGACATATTATAGGGATACATAGTACACTGACTTATTATAGGGATACATAGTACATTGACATATTATTATAGGGATACATAGCAAAGTGACATATTATAGGGATACATAGTACACTGACACATTATAGGGATACATAGTACATTGACATAGGGATACATAGTGCATTGACATATTATAGGGATACATAGTACATTGACATATTATTATAGGGATGCAAAGTTCTAAGAAGTATTGTTTTCTTGTTGGATTGCACTCTGCATTTTATTTTATTGTAGTGGTTTAAATATCCTTTTCCATTGCATATTAAAATTTATGCTTAACATAGAATAATAAACTGTGTATCCTAATCAGTCACAGGAAATTAGTAGATGCTATTTACCTATGAACAGTCATTTCTAAGTTAGGCTCTGAGTTTCAGCTATCAACCACATGTCAGAAACTCCTCAGATTCCAATTAGCATTAAACTTTACTCTCACTCAAATGACCAGACATCCTGTACCTCTAGGTTGAAGGATCACATTTAATGCTGCAGTCACTTTTATTCACTAAACTCCATTCTTACCTTACTGATTTGCAGCCGCTAATTTCCCTGTTTTCTTCCTTTTGGTCTTACCTTAACCATAATACTTCCGTCTAAATTTGAGTCTGATCTTCCTGGAGCTACTCCTCTTTGTTACAAATCAACTTTATATATAATGGGTTTGTTAATAAATTATTTCCAGGTTTCTAACTTTCATATAGATGCTACTTGCTGTGATGACCTTACACGCAGTTACTTTAAGTTCACTGTACATTAAATCTCAAACTCTGGCATTTGCAATAGACCTACAAACTCTGCTAAGCATGTTGAATTATAAGCTACTTTGCTCCACATCCTCCTGAAACTGTTAGCATTGTGCATTTACCTGTGCCCTGCATCATTTCTGAAAATATATTATACAGCTATTCTGCTAATAAACAAATAACTAAATAAACAATTTGCTTGTGTTTGATGACCCAATCTGTACACAGCAACCCAGTAAAATCACAGTGGAGATGACGGAATGTCTAGCTGGTATGGAAAGCTCTATGCTTGCAAAAGATAATACAGTTATAAGTCAGCATTATAGCCTTGGGCACATTGCCTAAATAGCGATTTGCAAAAATCCAAAACAAGTGACCTCCAATCAAGAAATACATAAATGAGTAACCTTAATCCCTACTGTTAGGGGCTTTTCCCTGCAATGCCTTAAACAAATATATCATCTTTGAGGTTGTCTATCATAGTTGCATGTCAAATTAATATAAGACTTTGGGAAAGAGCTGTTTCTGTGAATTGAGTTCAGCTAACCTGAAATTATACCTCTAGGTGGTAATATATAGCAACATGGAATCATGATTATCTGTTGACAGTTTTTACAAAGAATGCTTATCAACTGAAAAAAAAAAAAACTTGGAACAACTTTTAGTGAACCGTGGACAGAAGTATTTTTGCTGGAGGGCATGTCCCTTTGCACCCTCCAATGTGGGGAGACCACCACACCTTCTGAACTTGTATATGCCTACACTGTGGTTACACAACAGTGAAGAAAAGAGAAAACTCTATTGCTGATTAAAGTGGTTTCCCCTAAAATTATTGAATTTACCAAAACTGTTGTTGGTCACCCTACATGTTCTAAACAGCAGTCCCCCAAAGTTCATCCAAACATCATGTGACTTCTCATACATTTTTTATTATTACTATCTCAGGTGGAAACAAATGATCTGGCACTTTGCTTTGCTGCAGTTCCATTTTCCAGAATGTAAGCATCAGCAATTAGTGGAGAACACTAATTCTCCATTACAGTTAGATATTATAATATCAGGGGCAGGATATACATTCAAGCAAGTTATTTTTCTTAATTTGTTTAACTTCTTATGTTTTTAGTGGTACTAAGTCCTTTCAAGCCATTTCAAGAACAGAGGAAATAGTATGATTAAAGCCATGCACAATTTGTTCACACAAAATTCCTCCAGTTTGGTAGTAGAAATAGCATATTACCATTAAACAAGGCCTTAAACATCTGTTGTCAGATTGAGAAGCTAGAGATCCCTGAATATGCCCAATACATGGCTTTAGATTTTTTTTCACATTAAGCACTTTATCAAAAATATGATCATCGTATTTTAAATCACTCCTTCCCTCCCTAGGTCTCTCTCTCTCTCTCTCTCTCGCACTGTAAATTATGCCTTTAAATTTTTGAGTATGGTTCTATTAATTATCTAATTTAGGTGGAATTACCCCAGAACATCTAAGTAGCAGCAAACATTAAGGCAATTTACCTCTAGGGGGCAAAATTAGGGCCTGTATTATTTTCACATTTTGTTAATGATATAGCCCCTGCCATTCCTGATATAAACATTGTTATGTATGCAAATTACCCAGTCATGATAAAAAAAAAAAAAACTAGAGAAAGTCGTGAGGCTCAAAAGAGGATAGAGATTAAATTAAATAAAGTTTGGGACTGGCTAAACAATAACATTGTAGTAGTTAATGCTGTACTCATTTGCCTATGAAGTAGTTTATAACTTTTCTACCATTTCACATAATTGCAGTATCTGAATAGCATCTAGCTAGCGCTTAGGTGCAACCATTGCATATAACCACTACATATTTGAGTAGCTACTATTAATACCACCCTTTGTGTTTATTTCTTTTTTTTATTATTATACCGATATAATGATTCATTGGACTCTTATAACATGGTTTCTTTAAATTATTTAAACTAGCACTTAGGTTTAACTTACTAGTCTGCTGAAATCTGATTTTAAAGGTTGAAAGCCCTTACTGGTGAGTAGTAAGAATCCAGGACATAAACACATTATTATATATAGATCACTTTTAAGCTCTGTTTCTATACTCTGTCTCCTAAAGGTTACTGAGAGGCTGTCTATGCCTGGCATACAAGGCATCCTCGATCCAGCTCTGATGAACCTTTTGCACATCTGCAAATTGAACAGTATTAGGTCTTGTGATTTAAATTTTGTTTGTGACATAAATAAGTCATGTTGGTGAGATAGATATGTATCTTAAACAATGCTTGTGCTCTGAAACAGGCTCCATGTGAAGCAGAGTCCATCCCTAACCCTATTTAAGCATAACCTTGACCAATGGATGGGAAATTGGAAATTTACCCCTGGTCTGGCTCCCACATCTCTGATAGACAAAGGCTGACAGCAATGTCCTAACTAGCATGTCCCTATAACCTCTAGAAATGTCCTAACTTACATACCCCTCTCTTTATAAACATACATGATACATAGGGTCATGATTGGGTTAGATTGCACATCTAGGCTTTTAAAGGCCCTGATGGTCATTAACCTATTATATACCCATTACCTGTGAACTTATGAGCCACTATAAAGTGTTGCCTTTTCATTCTTTTATTTGTTGTCCATTACCTGTATTGTCTAAGTTTATTTAGATATGTTTGCTTTTGTGTTATCGACATTACCACCACTGTAAATAAACTCTTTTGAGTTAAAAAAATCCTGCATACATGAAAATAAAACAGCCAAAAACTGAGCCTCAAAACAGCTGTCTTATCCAAAGGAAAAATGTTGTGATCAAAACTGACCTTAGTTACAACAAAAGGTAATGTAAATCAAATTAAAGATGTTGAAAAAATACTATATTACCAAGTACATTAAAAACAACCTTATATGTACCACTCAAGACTGTAAATTAGCAAATAAATACATACATACATAACCCCTATACATTATCTAAGAACTGTAATTAGAATACCACCCTTGTGACAGGCCTCAACAAAAAAGTGCATAACTAGCTTATATCACTGTCAATAGACAGTATTTTTGAAGTTACTACATCCCATAAACTGAATTGGAAATAGAAACATTCATAGGCTATATATGGAAAATAGACCAAATGCAATGAACACCTTGCAAATACCCACCATCAGACTCTCCCACCTTTTGCTGGTGGGCAAACCATGTGAGTCCCAGTGTAAATTTAAGTGTACTCATCCATCTGTCCAAGGTATACCTCAAAGATGGCAGACAATCACATTTCTAAACTTGCCAAGGGAGTTTCTTCCAGAGCAAGGGGAGGAATTGGTTAATGAATGCCTCTCCCTGTATAGTTTTATTTTATGAGGAAGGTTTAGATTGATGGTTCTTGTGTTGGCAGCACAATTTAATCTGCCAAAGAAAAGGAAGTGAAGAAAAAATGGATTTCTAAGGGCATGATAAGCTAGGCATAGTTCTCCTTTCAGAAGCATGTATGACACTGATACTGTACATGGATAAGGACCCAGTCTTTCTGATAGCAAAGGTATTTGAGACCAGAGATCCTTTTTCATAAGAACCTCTGTGGTTTATTCAATTATTTTTAATATGTATAGCCATATACATGCTGAAAAGTGCATTGTATTCAGTAACAGGTCTGAACAGGGAAGAACACTGAGAGACAATGAGTTCCTTAGTTTTAAAAGAGATATGCATAGCAATTAATTACAATATGAAGAGAGACTTCCTAAATACAGCTGCCACATGATGGTAAAAGGATAGACATCTGTCATCTCATGTGTCTACACTGATTTGTATGGTGCAGGAGTGTTTTCAGTGCAGTAGGAAACAGTGTGTTTCTATTTCCTGGAGACGATGATGCTGTTTCTCTGGTCATTTAGTTTGAGTTCCTTATCTATGCACTAGGAATCGATTTGAGTTAGTTAACTTTGGTGGGAGCATGTATCCAAAGGGGAAATTCTGGGCTTGCTAAAACTAAAACACATAGAAAATTCATGAATGAAATATATGAATACCTTGTTTCTATGAGAAATGACATGTTTTGTTATTTAGTATTTGGGAAAACTGTTCCCTAAACCAAAAGTACAAGATATTACATTCATCGCATGACAGACTCCTCACGTATTCTATATATCTCTGTGGGTGGGCGGTAGGTGGTAGGTGTGTGTGCGTAAGTTTCCAGCCCCTGCTATCAAGCACGCTTTAGAGTGCTTTAGCGCAATTTAGCGCGGAGTTGCCACTAGAGCAGCATCGGGCAGCGCTGGTTTAACAAGGTTAAACTTTTTCTGGCTCCATAAAGTCTGTTCTTCATTTTTTCCCTTAGAACTGCTCTACTAGTAATCTAAACAGTATATCCCTTAACTAAAAAGCACAGCACTTGTTCCTAAAAGCTTTTACTTGTCTTAAAAGCATCTCTTTTCAGGTTTAGCACTTCTGTATTATACAAAGTCCCTCACTAGCAACCCCCCCCCAGGAGTACCCACTTCCTTACTAAGTCCTCTCTTATTCAGTTACACCCCTAACTTCTAAATTTCTCTAGCATGTCGAAGGGCCAGGTGCTGGCGTCCTCTCCTGTCCAGTTGGTGAATTTGGGAATATTGAGGCAATGTTACAATTGCCTCATGTACACTGACAACCCTCTCCTCCTCCCACATAACACAAATACTTGTGAGAGATGCAGCTATTTAGCCAAACTGGAGGCTGAGCTCTCTCAACTCAGGACTGGCAAGACCAGACAGGAGGAGAAGGCAACTACACACACCACAAAACCAGTCTCACATAAAGCTATCACAACAATGAATAAAACACATAAACACACAAAGTCATACTCGGAGGCTCTGAGCAAAATTTACCTAAACAGCAGAGGCCTCCAAAGCAGACATCAAGCAACTGCCACCTCATGACACACCACAGGCAACACATAAACCACAAAATCAGTGTGCAAAGCAGTCACAGCCCTTAAGGCCAAATACAACACCAAACATACTTGTCATAGGTGACTCCATAGTCAGACACACTGACGTCCACTCACCAGGCTGAAGAAGGAGAGAGTCACAGTAAGCTGCCTGTCGGGCGCTAGAATCCGCCACATAACACAAGCACTCGGGTCACTCCACAGCAAGTACAAATATGACACAGTCATTGTCCATGCTGGTGTGAACGACCTGAGACATACCTCCCTGGACTACATGAAAAGAGACATAGAGGAGCTCTCTGATTATGTAGCCCAGGCAGGTATGACCCTGACCCTGAGCAGTATCCTTCCTTCACCAAGAATGATGCCACAACATAGAGACAAGATGATCAGCTTTAACAATTGGCTTAATTTCTGGTGTCATTCAAAGGGGATCCAGTGTCTGTCTGCCTGGGATGACATGCTTGACAAGCCATGCTGCTTTGCAAGGGACGGCTTGCACCTGTCACCCCTGGGATTCCGGATATTGGCTAAGGCTCTTGCCACCCCCATAGTGCCTTTTTTAGGCAAGGCTCAAATTCTAAACCTACCAGCCTAGAAAACAAAAATGGGAAGAAACTAAGGGTAATGCTGCTCAATGCCAGAAGTCTAAATCTCAAAATGCACACACTTGAGGCCCTTCTCAGTATGGAGAACATCGATGTCTGTGCTGTGACTGAAACCTGGTTCAAGGCTCCTGAGAGCACCCCGGAACTATCAGGTTTTACCTCATATCATGCGTTCTGGCCCCAAAACCCAGACCACACCACAAAAGGAGGGGGTGTATCCATATTCATCAAGGATACCCACACCTCCAGGTTGGTGGCAACGCATCTAAGCATCGGAAACCATCCAGGTGCAATTAACCATAGGCAAAACTGCTCTACAATTTGTAGCATGCTACAGGCCACCCTCTCAAACTCAGGAACCCCACACAGCCTTCCTGAAGACACTGGAGGGTATAAATGTATCTCAAACACCATTATATTGGGTGACTTCAACTACCCGAATATAGACTGGGAACATTACTCAAGCCCCAACTTTCTAGCCCAAAGGTTCCTGGAGTTCATAAATTCAAATGCCATGGAACAACTAGTTACCGTTCCACAAGAGGAGAAAATATACTAGATCTTATCATCACAAACATGGGGACAAATGCTCCACACGAAGTATATCCTCATTGGTGAGATCAGATCACAAACCTATCTCACTGAAATCCACATCCCCCACCCCAAACAAAAAAGACCACAGTGAAGAACTTCTCTAAAGCAAACTTCACACTACTCAAGACTGGTGTGGTATCCTTCAAGGCCCCGAGCCAGTGGAAACCACAACCCAAGCTGCGGAAGCCCTTACAAATGCCTTCTACGAACACCTCCAGGACTGCATGGATCAGGCAATCCCTAATAAAACCAAGACTCTTTCCACCAAGGGCAAACGTCCAGTCTGGTGGACCCCAGCCATAAACAAACTTTACAATAAGAGGAGAAAGCTGTTACATGATAGAGCAAAATCCATAAAATAGAAGACACCCTTGATCATTATTAGTAAAAAAATACGAGCACTCATAAAATCATCCAAGGCCAACTTTGATAGAAAAATTGCAATAGATTCAAAAGACAATCATAAGGCCTTCTTCAGCTATGTTAGAAATCTGGGTGGAAACTCCCAGATATGTGTAGAATTAGTCCAAAATGATACAAAAATCACTGAACCCACAGACATTGCCAACATACTGGCAGACAGGTTCAGTGCAAATTTCACCCCCCTCTCCCCCCCAAAAGGAGAGATTACTATCCCAGCGGAGTGTAGCCTCCCAGACATCTCAAATGCGCAGGTGAAAGCTGCTCTTTCTAAAGCTAAAAACACAGCATCAATGGGACCGGATGGTGTCCCCAGCTGTGTGCTACTCAAACTCAACGAGGAACTAAACCCGCATATAAGGCAGCTGTTTAATCTTAGCCTTACCACAGGATACGTGCCCAAGGAGTGGCGTACGGCAACTGTGGTCCCACTCCACAAAGGCGGTACCTCTACAGACCCTGGTAATTACCGCCCCATAAGCTTAACAAGCCTGGTCTGCAAAGCTATGGAGAGGATCATAATGGAACTCATAAACAAAGACATAGGGGACTTGCAGACATTGGACCCGACCCAGTTTGGCTTTGTCAAGGGCAGATTATGCCTTTTGAACTTGGTCGACTTCTTCAAAACAGTCACCAAGGCCATTGATGAGGGAAAGGCAGTCCATACAGCCTACCTTGACCTTGCAAAAGCTTTCGACACAATACCCCACTCGGGTATTATAGAGAAACTTACCAGCTTAAATGTAAACCCATATGTCACAAGATGGGTTGCAAACTGGCTAAAGGACAGAACCCACAGGGTTAGAGTTGCTGGCGCCATGTCAGACTCCAAGCCAGTCACAAGTGGTGTCCCACAGGGCTCAAGTCCTTGGCCCCCTGTTGTTCGGCATCTACTTCTCAGAAGTACAGGCAAACATAGGAGGACTATGGCTGACAAAGTTTGCAGATGACTGCAAACTGGGCGCCATAGTGGAAATTACATCGGACACAGATATCCTTCAGAGGGGTCTCACGGAAACTGATAACTGGTGCCAGAGCCATGGCCTGAAGTTAAATGCCAAAAAATGTATAGTCATACCCTTCGGGAAAAACAAGGTAACCCCAAGCTACCATATAGGTGGCAATCCATTAAGCACAGAAGAGGTGATCAGGGACCTGGGGACCCAGGTTGACAGTGGCCTTTCTTTTGGCACTCACATTGCTAAAGTGGTTAGAAAGACCTTCTACATTGCCCACCTGATCATGAAGGGATTCACATCCAGATCAAGTGAGGTCATTGTTCCGCTGTACTCTTCACTTATCAGACCAATGATCGAGTACAATGCCCCATTCGGGATGTATCTCACCCGACACCTGCAGCAATTGGAGAGACCCCAAAAGTTCCTCACCAAAAGGATAAAGGGACTCCAAAATCTGTCATATGCTGCCAGACTGAAGAAACTCCAGCTCTATTCAGTCGCATACCGACTGCTCAGAGGTGACCTGTGCCTGACATACAAGGCCATGTCCAACCCGGAATTAATGGACATGCTCCACCTCAAAAAATCCAAATCTACCAGATCCACTAGAGCAAGCGACTTAAACCTTAGCACGGATATAAATAGGACATGCTGGAGGGATAGATTTGTCACCCAGAGACTCAATATGCTGTGGAATAAAATCCTGGTCCATGTGAGGCAGAGCACCTCGCTGGCTCTGTTCAAGAGAAATCTTGACCAGTGGAAGGGAGATCGTAGGTTTACCCTGGGAATCATCTCTGTGTCACTGCTGGACAGAGGCACAACAAACTAATGGGCACAGTATTTTTTAACATAAGGGGTGGCGTAAGCCACAAAACTTTGGGCTAGGCTTATAAATGCCTTAGGGCAGATAGCCTAGTATAAACCTATGAACCTATGAACTTGTGCTGCTTATTTCATAGGTTGAGTAAATTAAATCATTACTCTTGAATGGGATCAGTGTGGTCTGTAAAAGCAAAGGTATATTTGTGGCTTGAGATTTAGGATTGGTTTTCCTAAACTCTGAAATTTTAGACTACAAATATTTTGGGTTAAACAGCACTGTCCAAGGCCAAAAATACAGCTTCTATGGGACCTGACAATATCCCTGCCTATGTTCTACATGAACTACAGAGTGAAGTGTCACCTCACCCATGTGTCCTGTTCAATCACAGCCTCACCTCAGGTTTTGTCCCTACTGAATGGTGCACTGCTACAGTCATCCCTCTCCACAAAGGAGGAGCGACTACAGACCCCAGGAAATATCGCCGGATTAGCTTGATGAGCCTGATATGCAAAGCTATGGAATGCATCATCATGGATCTAATAAACAAGGATATAGGGAATCTTCAAACTCTGGATCCTACACAATTTGGTTTTGTGAAGGGTAGATCATGCCTGCTGAACTTGGTCGACTTCTTTGTCTCAGTCATCAGAGCTGTGGATGAAGGCAAAGTGGTTCATACAGCCTACCTTGATCTGGCCAAGGCCTTTGATACCATTCCCCACTCAGGAATCATAGAAAAACTCACTATGCTAGGCATAAACCCCTATATCACTAGGTGAATTGCAAACTGGCTCAGAGATAGAATCCACAGTATGAAAGTAGCTGACTCCAAGTCAGACTGCCGACCAGTCATGAGTGGATTCCCACAGGGTTCGGTCGTGGGTCCTCTCCTGTTTGGTATCTACTTCTCTGAAGTCCAGATGAGCACGGAGGTACTCTGGCTGACAAAGTTCGTAGACAATTGTAAGTTGGGAGCTGTTATTAACTCCATAAGTGATGTTGACATCCCACAAAAAGGCCTCAATGACACCAACGACTGGTATCAGAACCATGGCCTTAAGCTCAATGCCAAAAAAAGGTCGTCACCCCCCCTTGGGAAAAACCTGGTTCCCTTGAATTACCACATTGATGGTAGTCCGCTGAACACAGAAGGTGTTATAAAAGATCTGGGAAAATGGGTTGACAGAAACCTCTCTTTTGACCACCACGTTGCTACTATGTTCAGAAAGTCCTTCTACGTGTTACATCTCATTACTTAGGGTTTTGCATTCAGAGAGAAAGAGGTTATTGTCTCCCTCTACTCTTTTCTCATTAGGCCAATCATCGAGTACAATGCCCCATTTGGCATGTACCTCACTAGACACCTGCAACAACTGGAGAGGCCACAAAAGTACCTCACAAAGGGGATCCTAGGCCTAAAACAATTGTCCTATATGGACAGACTAAAAAAACTTCAAGTATTCTCTGTCTCATATCTCCTACATAGAGGCGATCTCTGCTTGACTTACAAAGCCATGTCTGACCCAGATCTGTTAAAAATGCTGCATCTGAAGAAATCCTGGGTCTGTATTATCATATCACATGCTCAGAAGAGCAAATGACACACAATTGACCCCATGTAAGTGAAAGCTTACAACTTTGAAACCTCAGAACAACGATTTATTTTCCAAGGGAAAAAGAATCACTGTTCTGAAACAAACAAAAAAAAAAACTGTAAAATATTACATAATGTCAGGGGCTTCACCACCCACACCCCCCTACTTAAATATACCATCTCCAAGATCACACTACAGTGCCAAAAGGCAAAGTAGTGAAAGCGGCCAAATGAACTCTTTCCCAGGGAAAGAATTCATTGAAAAATCACTTCACTATTTTGCCTTTTTCCGCTTTTCAATTTGACAAAGACACATTCGACAACCTGCATCTGTGACAGCATAATAGGGACCCAAAATCCAAATTCCTCCACACCACACTCTCCAGAAACCTCAACTTCATTACCACAATCAACAGAACATGCTGGAGGGACAGGTTCATAACCCAGAGACTACCCGTGCTATGGAATAGACTTCCCATACATGGCAAGCAGAACACCTCACTGGCCCTCTTCAAGAGAAATCTTGATGAGTAGATGGGAAATAGAAAATTCACCCTGGGGATCACTCCAGTGGCTCTACTCGACAGAGACACTAGGAACTAAAGTCAGGTGGCACGATGCCAGGGTAATCCTATGGGCTATGCTTGTAAAGACTCCAGGGCCATTAGCCTAGCACACACCTATGAACCTATGAATGTATTAAGGAGACCACCAAAGGCAATCCTGTTTTTTTTTGCTGTTGAGCATTGGCTCTCAGATTCACATCTAATACTAAACCCCAATAAGACTCAGCTTATTATTTTCCCACCCACACATCACTCCTCCCATACTATTAACTTTAACATTATCTCCAGTAACAACACTATCATATCACCAGTCACTCACACAAAACTACTTGAGGTTATCAGCCAATTGAAGTTTGACATACATATATCCACCACCACAAAAAAGTGCATAAAAAACTTGCCGTGCTATACAGGAACAAACAGTTCCTAAAGGACTCCACCCGAGCCACCATTGCACGTTCCCACCTTATTTCCACACTCTTATATGCATCACCAATATTAACCAGTCTCAGAAAATCAGACCTTGTCATTCTTCAAATCATTGCAACAAATATGCCCCATCGAACACATCACTGCACTCCTCTAAATGCTCTTGATTGGCTGGAACTTCCCATCCTCATTCTTTATAACCAACTTATAACAACCCATAAACATCTTCACTACCCTGAGAAAATCCCTACTCTACAAAACCTGCTTCACCCAAGCACCAAAGCTAGAATTCTACGATCAAATCAGAAACTCCTACTAGAGGTAACAAAAACCAGTAACAGCGCAGGCACTTCCCTCTACAGCAACTCTGTTTCTAAGCAGTGGAACAGCCTCTTCACCAATATCACAGCTATAACCACCCTCACCCCCTTCAAAAGCCATAAAATCTCATCTTCAGCATCTTTGGTTATGTAACTGCAATAGCCTAGACAAATCTCCTACTAGTACTTTCAGCCTACCAATACATATCTCTATTTCCCACCCCACTACTTCTTCCTTGTTCTACTTCCCAGTATTATTTCTCCTGTTACATCTCTCTGCTTCTCCCTCTGAGTGTCATCTTCCTTTCCTATATCCAACTGACTTTATGTACAGCACACCTACCAATACTATTATTTATACCCTTTGAATTATTCCTCTTCCTCTATATGTCTGCACTTGTCCAGCTTACCCTACCTTTAGACATTACCACCTACTACTCACTATCAGCCTCTCCACTTTCAACTCATTATTTCCCTATCTATACCTATCATCTCTCCCCAGAACTCTTCCTATCTAGTCTAGCATTTATACATATTTCATCCTGCCAGCTATTTTATATATATATATATATATATATATATATATATATATATATATATATATATATATATATATATCACATACTCTTAATTATTTGATGTCTAAACTCCTGTTTAAGGATGAAAACACCAACACCGAGGATGCCGACATGGGAATAAGGCTGTGTAAGTATCTTATAGTGACGTTTGGTAGTAATCTAAGTGTGGATATTGATTGTGTGTGTGGGGATAGGGACTTAAGTGAGTTAGGGTTACCAGGTAAGTGTCGGTTCAGAAACTCCTACTAGAGGTAACAAAAACCAGTAACAGCGCAGGCACTTCCCTCTACAGCAACTCTGTTTCTAAGCAGTGGAACAGCCTCTTCACCAACATCACAGCTATAACCACCCTCACCCCCTTCAAAAGCCATAAAATCTCATCTTCAGCATCTTTGGTTATGTAACTGCAATAGCTTAGACTAATCTCCTACTAGTACTTTCAGCCTACCAATACATATCTCTATTTCCCACCCCACTACTTCTTCCTTGTTCTACTTCCCAGTATTATTTCTCCTGTTACATCTCTCTGCTTCTCCCTCTAAGTGTCATCTTCCTTTCCTATATCCAACTGACTTTATGTACAGCACACCTACCAATACTATTATTTATACCCTTTGAATTATTCCTCTTCCTCTATATGTCTGCACTTGTCCAGCTTACCCTACCTTTAGACATTACCACCTACTACTCACTATCAGCCTCTCCACTTTCAACTCATTATTTCCCTATCTATACCTATCATGTCTCCCCAGAACTCTTCCTATCTAGTCTAGCATTTAGCATTTACACATATTTCATCCTGCCAGCTATTATATATATATATATATATATATATATATATATATATATATATATATATATATATATATATATATCAAATACTCTTAATTATTTGATGTCTAAACTCCTTTTTAAGGTATTATTTTTCAACAGAATTATTAGTAGAATAAGTGTATGGATACTATATATGACTGCATGTAATCTAACTGTATATCAGCTGTATAATGTAATATTTTATACACAGAGCTTTTCTCACCAGGACTCCACTGAAAAAGGACATGTGTCCAGTCTTGCTTTCCTGGTTAAGAAATGTAAAATAAAATAAATAAATAAATATTGCTACCTTTTGAAGTTCATACTGTCATAAACATAAACTAGGTATGTTATAAAATGTCCAATTTCCTATCTCCATTAAGGAGACCACCAATAGCCAAAATTATGCAATATAAAAGAATTAGTATTCCAAAATGTGACACTGATTGGAGAAACCAGTCAGAGTGGTTGTCATTAATCCAGCATTAGCAATGGAAATTAGCATAGGTTCTTCTACACCACTGGCATTACTTTAAATGCTGTAAATCTGTATAACAAAAATGTATTTTTATACAGTATAACAAAACTAATGGTAAAACACACAGATCTCTGTCTCTGTGTCAACAAGGGGAGACTAAAAATGTACCTGCCCTCCCATGTACTATAAGGCTCAAAAATACATTGAGAAAAAGCAGAAATGCCAGTGTATGCCACTCATATAGTCACTATACTTATTTTTTGCCACTTTGAGAGCTGCAAAATATTATAGATACTTCCCGGGATTTAATAAACTCTGTGTAGGCTCTGTGTGAAGCCTGCATGGAGTTTACATGTGTGTGCGTGGTGGTGTGCGGCAAGCTGCAGCACGCAGCACTGCGGAATGCATATTTATGCCATATGCCACATCTAAGCAAGATTTTGTGGCTGGCAACAATGTCGCTGGCCAGGAAACCATGTAATCAAATGCTGATTGCACTTTTGCTTAAAGAAATGCACCTACAGTCTGTGGCTTTGTTCAGAATGCCACAGTGATCACCCCAGCTTCACAGATAGCTCTTAATCTATTAGTTCAACACATCTGCACAAAGTCCAACAAAATGCTGGGACAATTAACCAGAAATAGGGACACATTTGCCATAGATGTCACATACAAATATGGTACAATGAAACTCGGGTATACCTCTCAATGTCTTAGAGCAAGAAATTTGAACAAAGCCATAAATAATAGGGGGGCAAAAGGGCAAAAATAGGGGAAGATTATAATATTGTTATTAGAAACCTAGAAAGTTGATAGAATAATAGGTTTTACAGCAGCAGGAATTTTCTGAAGAGCATGAAGTTTAAAACTCAAATGTCTGGTATTATTTTCTAATGTTAATCCACAATGACATGCCAATGATTTTCCAGAAAGCCAAAATATTATGAGGTAAAGATCAGAAATATGAGACAAAACTGGACATTCTGCACAAATCAGAACATTTGAGAGGTATGAACTCAAATGTATGTAATACTGAGTGACATCAATCCAGAAATCATCCCAGTGATATGGCAAAAAGGGATCTATTTCATATTATCGACATTTGAAAATGTTGAAGCACATTTATTCAACATGAAAATGTCAAAGGCTGAGTTTGTTGAATGGCCAAAACTTCGATTTCTTTCCAAGGGAAATTGGTTGGCCGTTCTGTCACACCTGCCCTTTCCACAAATGTAGTGCGGTCTTGGAATTAGAATATTTAGTTATGAGGGTTGGGAGGGGCATAGCCCCCCAGTTAAATACATTAGTTTTTATGTTCTGTTGTCTGTTAGCCTTCTGATTTCTTTCCATTGGAAAGAAATCAGTGTTTTGGCCATTTGACAAAGTCAGCATTTGAGATTTTTGTGTTGAATAAATGTGATTTGACACTTGAAATGTTGATATTCTGTTATAGATCCAGCAGAAAGCCACAAATTAGGTAAGGAACACATCGGGACATCCTGGGAATATCTGGACAGTTGAGAGGCATTAATGCAAAGTATATGGTCCAAACACAGTACTGGACAATATATCTGCAGTGCAAAGTATTGTAATATCCCATTCCTGGCATTCTGCACTGAAGCTGTGTAAATGATCTGTAATGAGAAATGGACTACCATGTAAAATGAACACTCAGAGGTAATGTGTGCATTCAATATGGACACACAGATGAATTGTAGGAATGAACACAGGAAAAGAGGACAGGTGAAACAAATTAATGTATAGCAGATGAGGGCATATCAATGGAAGATGACTGAAGCAGCAACACCAATCACATATCTTTATGGTACAGTAGAGACTATACAGTGAAAATGTGTTTTATGTGACCTTCACACAAGGTGACATAACAATGGGGAGGATGTCTATGTGAGATAAGCATCCTTACATGAATAATGCAGAGGATGTATTTTAGGGATCTGATATACATTTGGGGTAGGTTGCATATTGTGAAGCTGTGCAAACCGCTATGCCTGTATATGAGTGCACTTCAGCAGAGGTCTCCAGCAAGGTGGCCACAAGTAAAGGATCATGGCAAATGTTACAAGAACCAACCACAATCATGGACAATATCAGTATAATATCACCAGTAATCCCATGCATCTGATGTAACATGTGTGATTTAGAGTAATAAGAAATGAGTCTACACACACACACACACACACACACACACACACACACACACACACACACACACACACACACACACTCACGCACACACACACACACACACACACACACACACACACACACACACACACACACACACACACACACATGAACAACTATTATGATACAGCCACACTCTATGAGGGTTACCATGCACACTGCCCTGGCACTGTAATATCTGCTGGAGGTATTAGGAGGGACACTGCTATACCTGTATGCAACAGTATAAGCAATACAGGCTAGGTGACTGGTGTGCATGAGATATATATATATATATATATATATATATATATATATATATATATATATATATATATATATAACAGTATGGAATAGTAGTGAATCATAGTATTTGAAGATATAACCTCTGACTAAAGTCTAATATTGGAATCTTACCATTGGTGTATGCTACAGACTAATGCATGCATACTTGCATTTACAGCTGGGATATGCATGCTCAATTTGATACAACTCTATAAAATACCAAAAAAAAGCTATTTTTAGCTTTTAATGCTACAATAACAATTCTCTTCTGCTATCTACCACTCACTTCCCTGAGTCTCCCCAATCTAACCCCATGGGTCCAGACATTGAACTACCAATCACTGGCATCTGGGGAATTAAACAGAAAAGAACAGAAGAGCATTATATATACCAGTCTTGTGTATATTCAACTTTCTAAGTCTTACAAGTACTCTCTTTAACTGATACTGACAGAGATGTGGATTGACCTCATTCCTAAATACTCTAATCCAATGGTCAAGAGTATCCCTCCTCCTCCTCCTCTGTAGGTCATTAAAATGATGCCTACATCACTGTCCAGTGCACAGGATACCAGTGACACTGGATACAGCCTGGGCAAAACTATCCCATGCCTCTGACTTGTACTGGGAGCCAGAATAGTCTCCCTGTAGAAGCCTTAAGCTGTGGTGCTTTACTAGGAGTCCAATAAATATCCTGGAGTCCTGTACACCCCACCTCTGTGCCCTAAACCTGGAACATTCCCCACCAACACCAGTCATGTCTATCTGCCAGCAGATCTAGAGCAAAGGAGATGGATGCTTTCCTGCCAATTCCAGTTATCGCATTTATTGGAGTGCGCACAAACATGCCAAGTGTTTCTGCAATGGTGCATTAAAAACAGCAGTGACAAGAAGTAAGGAATGAAAAAATTGCAATTGGAAGATTAATCTGAAAACTCAGTAATAGCGTCTCATTCTTCATACATATAATTAAGATCAACTCTACTATCTAAAGTGTTATAACTGAGAGTGAATGTAATGGGAAGTGGAACAACAGTAAAAGTGTGTGGAATATCCTATATTAGAACACATGACCATGTTCGTGGCAGTCCTACACTTTTAGCTGTTGCTGCAAGAAAGATAAAATAACAGTTGTTCATGTTTCAGTTCATTGCTCTCACTTTCAATGTCACAACAATAAAACAAAGGTTGTACACCCTGTACTAGAACACAGGACTACCTGTACTCCAGTCCTACACCTGCTGCCACAAGAGTAGATACATGACATTCCATAATTTAATAATCATTCTTATGTTCTCTCTGTTAAGTGCAGCACAATGTTACTTAGCAGGTTTGCTCGGTGCCCAATAGCATTAATTGGTTGCATCCAGTTTCTATTTTCACCTGTCTGGGTCCTGTCTGCTTCCTGAGTGCTCCAGTTGTTCAGTTTGCACACTGCTGCACTTCATGCAAATGAGATAAGCACAGCCAAACCTGCCATTCATTTCACTGTTCTTGTAATTGTGTGACATGCTGCATAGAACAAACACTAGCCCCCCCCCAAAAAAAATAGACAGAAAAGAAAAAAAAGGGACAAGTAGTTGAAATGAAGAAAACTCAGTCTATGACATACACACTAGAAAATTATTGTTCACATGAGATACATCTACATAGATCTGCATTTTAACTCTCACTCCAATGAGCCTTCAGAACACAGGATGGGTGTCTTATCTCTCTTTGCCACACATACAACTTTGTTGGAATGAACTGAAATCATTCTGCAGACAACCAAATGCAGCATCATCTATAGTAATATGAAACCAGACAACTGCTATCAATATATGTATTATGTTTGGATGTAGTGCACCTAGTGATCATACAACCTGCTATGATTATTGTTCTGTCTCACCTCTCTGTGTTTGTTGGTCATTCTTCAGTTATCTGACCAGTAATCTGATACGTGCAGTCTGAAAGTCATTCTGTATCATTGGCGTTAAAATGTACAAGGATATTAACTGGAAATAATAATAACATATGCAGCTGCCAACAAATAAAGGGCAGATTGGATATTAAAGAACATAACCTGTGAATTGTGTACTGCTAACTTACATTTCCAACATTACATATTACACTTTGTTGATCTAACCTGACATACCCACTGGATGAAAAACAGCCTATATTGCTGTCATGTTTTCCTTCTCCCAACCAGCAATCATTCACAGTTACAGTCTATTAAAAACAAACACTGAGGGAGTGTCTGCACTATGTTTACATCTCCTACACAGATCCAAGTATTGCAGATTCAGCAATTCTAATCAATCCACACATCATTTGCATCTTCACCATGTTAACAGGCCTGACTCTACGTGATTTTAAAAAAGGCAACCATGTCGCTAGGCATAATAAAGGTGAGGAGACTTATTTATGTGGAGAAGACTGAACTTATGCTATTTCTTCATGCTATATCTGTACAGAGGATTATTGACCTTCAGAAGGTATGCTTGCATTTTGTCAGCTGCATACTGCATATGTTGGAATGTAATTATAAATCATCTGAAGCAAAGGCTGCTATACTTTTATCTGTATTCATTACTTAGATGTGTACTGATGTCATGAGCATTTTTGTCAAGGCATTTCACAAGTAACATGATTGCCAATACCTTAAAATGGAATGCTCTGTAGTAAATATGAACACATGCTTTGGGGATAGTTCCTTTGATAGCACTTTTAGCATTTCAAAGATTCATTGTTAGCATACTGTTTCATTTGCCTCTTCTTTTTTTATTCGGGAGTAAAGCTGTGTTACTGTTCTGGCACAAATAAGGATATTTTGCTATTATTAATCTAATTTTTTGCATCCAGCCTGTTGTTTAAATTTTGCAACTGTAGAATGTTTTATCTGTGTCTAGTAGGTAATACTGAGAGGCTATCTTTACTGTTTAATCTGGGAACAGCTATTTTGTAGTTGTGTGATACTTATATGTTATATCCTTCCATTATCTTTTAGGACAACTAGGAGTATGCCCACAGGTGTCTCAATCCTCGGAGACCCATCTTCACCAATGCTGAGAAGCAGGTGATAGTGGATACCTTTAGCAAACATGGTGCCTTCCTGCTTGGAAAGGGACAGGGAGATATGGTGTGCAGAATGCAAATTTGGTGCCACATTTTGGATGATGTAAATGTCATGGGTGGCCATGGCACAACATATGAGCAAGTGTGACATAGGGTTACTGACATGATCCCATCTGCACATATGCAGCTGCAGTGGGCCATGACCAGTTGGTTACTGGGGTGGGAATGCTATGGAGCCAAACGCTTAATGAAGAGTTCCTAGCCACTGTCAGGCATCCAGACAGCTCCCAGGAGAGTACAGAACAGCATGTACTGGAAGTCAGTTCCACAGAGTCAGGGACTATAAGCATGTCCCAGAAGGAGCTTCCAAGTAGACTTTGTTATCTCAACAGTTGAATACTGTTGTATAGTAAAATAATTGAAATAAATATGTTACTCAAGTGTCACAACATTTTTTTGGGGGGGTGAAGATTGCAGCAGTTAATAACACATTCTGATTGATTAGCTTAGGTTGCAGTTGTCAGACAAGTTCTTGTTGAAAGTATAGTTAATGGGAATATAAAGAGTGAAAGTTTTACCCCTTGTGTTACTGTTAATCATGATGATGCTGCCCTTAGCTTTTGCTTAACTTCTTCCAGGACCAACTGGTTTGCAGAGGAGAATATTATCTGCAGATGTAAGTCAAACATTTTTATGTCAGTACTGCTGAGCAATTTAAAGAAATATTTTAGTGTGGGATGTTGATGTCAGGCCTGTTGTGTGTATTGCTGTACTGTCTGTAATAGTGGCACCACTGTTATCTTGTTAGCAAATATTGGACTGTAGCAATGCAGGTATTAATTTTTTCCTGTGTTTGTTGCTTTTCATCACAGGTGATCATGGCAGTGGAAGTGTGGGAACTCTACCACCTGATGTCAATGCATCAGCAGATTCTGATGATGATGATGATGGCCAAATAGATGCAAAGTTGGAAGGTGCAGAGGTTGAATCTGACACTGAGGTTGACATACAGCCATCCCCTGCAATTCCAAGTGAAACAGTCAGTAGGCCTATGCCTACCTATTCCAGTGAGCCCACAGGTATTGGACAGGTGGAGGGCGAGGCAATCAATCAGGGAAGTGTGGTTGGGTATGTATTACTTCGTAAAAATAGCAATTCAGAGAACTGGTATTCAATGAACATAAAACAGTGAACATTCACTTAAGTGAATGCTCAAACCTGCAAATGTGTTATATAGAAAAAGGAGTTACTTGACCAACATTCCCAACATAACACTCTTAAATCAAACAACTAATTGACCAATCCAAGATGGAGAAGCTTTTCAACAAGCTATAAAGCTACTGTGTAGACTCAGTGTTGGTTTTTCCTGCAAATTCCAAAACCTATTGGAATACAGTCAGGGAAAGGAGTCAACACAAAAACAATGTTAAGGGCTGCTGTTGTTTTAATTCATGTGTATGCACGATAGGCTGAAGTCTATGCTGCTGCTGCTGCTAACAGACCAAGGCCAATAAGGAGGAAAGTTTTGACAGCCCAGGTAACTTATCACAACCTACATGATAAGGAAATTATAGAACACTACAGCATGTATAGAGACATAGTACTGGAACTCTGCAACTTCTGTCATCTTCAACTCACAGCCAGGGTCAAGTGAAGGGAACCCATCCCAGTGGAGACAAAGGTTGTGTACAGCACTTAGAATCTTATCTACAGATATCTTTCAGAGACCAACAGGGGACATGCTAGTGACCACATATATTTTCCCTCTACCCCTGAGGAAAGTGCCAGAAAAATACAGGAGTTGTGTTCTAAAAGACAGAGCAACAGAAGGATAATATTCACAAGTATCACATAGCTACAAAATAACCGTTCCCAGATAAAACAGAAAAATGTAGCATTTCAAAATTGCCCACTGGAGAAACATAAAACATTCTAGAGATTTGAAATCTGAATAAAAAGGAGAGTAATAATAGCAATATATCCTTGCTTGTGCCATAACAGCAATGCAGCTCTGATGCCCCCCCTCCAAAAAACAGGCAAATGACACATTATGCTAATAAACTATCTTTGAAATGCTAAAAGTGCTATCAAATGAACTGCCCCTGAAACATGTCTATAGTTGTAACACAGAACATTCCATTTTAAGGTATTGCCAATCATGTATACCTGTAAAATGCCCTGACAAACATACCCATGGCATCAGTACACTTTTAACTAATGTATAAAGATGGTGTAAAAGCCTTTGCTACAGATTTTTCTTAATTACATTCCAGCATTTGCAGTATGTAGCTGATGAAATTCAAACATAATTTCTCAAGTTCAGTAATCCTCTATGCAAATATATTGCAAAGTAATAGCCTTTCTTCTGTGTTCTCCACATAAACAAATCTCCTCACTTTCAGTTTCCCTAGTGTTGAATGATGGCAGTTTAACAGATAGTTTATTGTACACCTGAAATAGCTGCTTCTGCATGCACATTCTACATCTTACTTGTAATGGGTTCTCTTCATAATGTTGACTTACTATTTCATTGATGTTGAAAACAGCGAGACAAAAATGTTGGAAGTTTACAACCACTAACTCCCGGAACATCATATTTCCTCTCTGGGACAGTAACCACTTGGCCACTATGGTGAACTTTGCCCTATCTCTGCTGTAGTGCAATTTTGGTGTTGGTATATTTAAGTAGGTGGGTGTGAGGCTGTGGGTGGAGAAACTGCCATACTTCATTGGGTGTCATTTACTTACATTTGTAATGTTATCATTGCTGGCCAAGTGGTTACTTTCACGGACAGGAAATGCGATGTTCCAGGAGTTCATGATTGTAAACTTCTGCCATCTTCAATTCACTGTTATGAACGTCAATGAAATAGTAATTTGGTGTTTTAAAGTAGACCCCTTGTAATGCATGCTCAGTACAATTGGCTCATACCTCTCAACCTCCAGAGGAGAGAATCAAGGACATAGGACCTTAAGATCAGGGACAATCAACACCGAATTAACATAAAACTTTCATATTTAAATAAACACGTTACTGGAAACACTTATACCCATTCAGTCACTTCGACCCTCATTAATTTGCAAAATACCAACTTCTGCCTCTATGCAAGATCAATGATTGCACTCTGCTTTGCCCTAAACTGTGTTTAACAGATGGTAAAGCTGAAATGTCACCCATCTTCAAGCAGCACTTATCACTGTAGCGTGACTCCCTGACACAAAACAATTAGTTGCTGTTCGGGGAAGCTCGCAAATGCAAAGGGAGTGTGTGTGTTTAAGTGATTCTTCCCATGGAACTTATGCAGTTCGAGCAGTTGGCTCACTTGAAATGCTAGCCCACTGTTCAGTTGGGCTGCTGCACAAAATGTGCATGCATGGGGGGTTGTAGTGGCTAATGAATTCAATGCAGCTCATGCAAAGAAGAGACACACAATGTGCCAAGGACACACACATCTCCAGAGCTCCATCATGCACCCTTTGTATGGGAAAACAATGAATTATGCAGCATATAGGACTGTCAGTGGGTCATTTGGGTGACCTAATGAACTTAGTATAGGTGCTGTGAAGCTAATAAGTTTCCCATGCATGCATTACAAATTAATAATGTCCTCAATTGGTCCTGTTAGATGTGTGGTTCCAATAAATTTGCCATCACCCAATACAATGCTGAATAATGTATTGCTACATGAGGTGACATCATTAGTCCTCTTACCTTTCTGTTTAAAATAACAAACAAACAGCCCCTGACATACTGTGTTAATATACAGAGTTGCAGACTGAGTGGACCTAACTGAACACAAAGAATACCAAGTCCGCTTCCACCACTTCAGCATACCAACACTAACACTGTACATGAAGCTGGCCAGCCACGTCGAAATTAGATGCAATAAGGCAATGCTCTGATTGTCTGTCAAATCTACAGCCAGAACAGAGGGTCACTTGACTGCAAATCTCGGATGCACTTGCACCGATATCGGGTGTTTGGGAAATTATGCATTGCTAAAATCCCTTGTGTTTGAAAGAGAGTACATCTCAAACAATCTGGAAATATAGAGCTGATAAGTATCTTTTTGGTACTTCATAGTTCTGCACTGTCTTTCTTTTGCTTAACTGAATTATTTATATATTTGCTGGCACAGTTTTCTGATCTGTGCTGAAACTTTTTTCTCCCACCCTTTTGCTGTTGTGTTCTTAAAATTGGTAAAACTGGTCTAACAGCTTTTGTGTTATCTGATTGTCCCAGGGCTTGCTGGTATAAGAATATTCCCTTTTTGCAAATTCCTCCATATCATTGCTGGAATCTCCATGTGTTGTGACTGAGGGTGCTTCTCAAACAATCTGGAAATATAAAGCTGATAAGTGTATTTTTGGCACTTCAGAGTTCTGCACTCTTTTTATATTTGCCTGACTGAATTATTGATTTATTTGCTGGCATTGTTTTCTGATCTGTGCTGAAACTTTTTTTCTCCCACCCTATTGCTGTTGTGTTCTTAAAGTTGGTGGCTTTTGCAGTTGCCCACCCCTACTGTTGATCTGGGACACTCCTCTCGGTCCCATCTCTTTAGCTTATTCTACCTAATACAGAGATCATTTGGGAAGGCCAAACCTCTTAGGCCCTTAACCTTGAATTATCTTCTGTTCCTGCTCTCTCCCTTTTTACTTTATAAAAAAGACACTTTATTCAGCTGCTTAGATTTTTTTTTAATTTGTGTTTCTTCCTACTACTCTATTACTTCATTTTGCTTTTTCCTGCTACTTGCTGCCTGTTTTCTAAAGTGTTCAACTGCATCTTTTCTGTTGCAATTATTACTGCTTGTTTATAGCCTGTCTAAATTGTTGTTATTCTTAAGTGCTATTCTAATCTCTTAGCTTTGGTTTAAGCACCTGGGCTTTAGGCCCACCCTTAGCTCTCCTTGGCCTTTCTCCCTTAGATACTGAAAAATATGCATGGACAATTTCCTACAGTTTCTCCTGCCAGTCTGGTTGATATGGGCATCCTGAGACAGTGTAGCAACTGCCTCATGTACACAGACAGCCATTTACTGCTACCACCTAGGAACACAATTTGTGAGAGATGCAATTACATTAGGAACCTAGCGTCCAAGCTCTCTCCCCCTCAAGCCAGTATATCTGGCACTGAAAAGGTTGTCAACACAATCACTACACCTCAAGCACCACCCACACCTACAAAGCACACTCCTACATATGTGGAGGTCCTCCACATAAACATATCCAAACAAAGGAAACCTCCGAGGCAAAAACACACACAATCTCCACAGTCCTCCACACCACATACCATGCATAGTTCACATGCCTGTGCCTGACAACTATTAAGGCTTCCCTGTAAACCCAACATATTAGTCATAGGAGACTAAATTGTGAGACACACAGATGTGCCTCTCACCAGACTGAATAAGTAGAAAGTCATGGTTAGTTGTCTGTCAGGTGCCATAATCCACCATATCACACACACACTCAAGTCTCTCAACAACAGGTACTGTTATGACTCTATCATAGTCCATGTTGGTGTGAATGACTTGAGACATACCTCTCTGAACTATATGAAGAGAGACATGATTGAGCTCTCTGATTATGTGTCCCAGGCAGGTATGTCCCTAGCCTTAAGCAGAATTCTGCTGTAATCCAGAATGATGCCTCAATACAAGGAGATAATGACTGACTTTAACAATTGACTTAGTTTCTGGTGTCATTCCAGGGGGATCCAGTACTTGACAGCCTGGAAAGATGTGATCAACATACCACAATGATTTGCCAGAGATGGCCTGAATCTGTCTCACTAGGGCTTCAGGCTTCTAGCAAAGGCTCTTGCCTCTCATATAGTGTATTTTTTAGGAAAAGTGATGAGGTTAAAACTACCAATATAAAAATTTCAACAAAACACAAATTAAAGGTCATGCTGCTAAATGCTATGAATCTAAACATGAAACTGCACTCATTGCAAGCATTCCTAACCCTGGAAAATGCTGACATCTGTACAGTCACAGAAACCTGTTTCAAAGCTGTGGAGAGGACCCCAGCCTTACCTAGTTATTCATCCTATCATACATTCAGACCCCAAACTCTGGGCAATAAGGCCAACGGAGGTGGAGTTGCAATAAACATTAAAGACATACACACCTCCAGGCTGGTCAAACAGTACAACATACAAGAGACACTCTAGGTGCTGTTAACCATTGACAAGATACCTATTCAAATCCTAGATAGCTACTGGCACCAAAATATGATGCAAGATGCCCAATACACCTATTTGTACCTGGTCTAATCCATAAAGATTCAACCCTTTACCCTGAGACTGGGTGACTTTAACTTCCCAAACATAGATTGGAAGAACTACTCATGCCAGAACATAAATTCCCAGAGATTCCTTGATTTGTCATTGCAAATGCCTTGGAACAGCTAGTCAGTACCCCCACAAGGATGATAATATCTTGGACTTGGTATTAACTAACATAAGTAGCCACTGCAGCATCCATATAGCATCATCCTCTCTGGTAAGAGCTGACCACAAAGCGGTCACATTTGAAGTCACCATCTCCCCCAACCCCTTTCTAGCTAGGATCAGACATAAAAACTTCTCCAAAGCAGATTACAGACTCCTGAGGGATGGTATAAATAGCTTCACAGCCCCCTCCCCCTCTGTAGAAACTGGCACCAATATCCAAAACTACACCAAAGCACTATACAAGCATTTATATAGATGCATGGAATCAGGAATACCCGACAGAACTAAATCATCCTCTGTAAGGAAGAATAAACCTGTCTGGTGGACATCTGCAATAAGTAAACTCTATAACAAAAGGAAACAATTACTGTCCAAGACCAAGATGGAACAAGTGCCCAGTTGGAAGCAATGTCTCCTTAGCTTGAACAAGCAAATAAGAGTACTAGTCAAATCCTCCAACGCAAACTTTGAGTCCAATTTGGGCACATCTACTAGAGACAATCATAAGACCTTCTTCACATATCTCCGTAACCTCAAAGGAAGCACCCAGATCTGTTCAGAACTGGTGACCAGGGACGCCACATATACAAATACCATAGATACAGCAAACTTGCTGGCTGACAGATTCAGTGAAAACTTTACCCCTCTGTCCCACCATCCATAAATCAGGACATCACCAGTTCCTGCCCCCTTCCCCTTATATCTTGGCGAACAGGTCATCACTGGTCTCTCAAAGGCAAAACATATAGCCTCCATGGGACCCGATAACATCCCAGGCTGCATCCTTTGTGAACTCAGGCAGGAACTTGCAGCACTATTAGGCACCCTATTCAACCAAAGCCTGAGCAATGGCTTTATCCCAGCTGAGTGGAGGACAACCACTGTCATCCCTTCACACAAAGGTGCAGCATGCACTGATCTGGGAAATTACAGACCCATCAGCCTAACTAGCCTGATCTGCAAGACCATGGAATGGATTATCATGGACTTCATTAACAAGGCCATTGGCAAACTGCAAACACTTGATCCCACAGAGTTTGGCTTCATCAAGGAGAGGCCATGTCTGCTAAATTTGGTCGACTTCTATGAGACAGTCGCCAAAGCCATGGACGAGGGGAAGATGGTGCACACTGCCTACCTTGACCTTGCCAAACACTTTGACACTATTCCCCACTTGGGCATAATAGACAAACTCTTTCAACTAGGCATCACTCCATATGTTGCCAGATGTGTAGCAAACTGGCTCACTGACAGAACCCATGTAGTCAAAATATGGGAAGCCACCTCAAGCAATAGATCTGCTGTAACAAGAGGCACACCCCAGGGTTCAGTCTTGGGGCCTCTGTTATTTGGGATATACTTTTCTGAGGTGCAAGCCAAAACCAATGGGCTATGGCCAACTAAGTTTGCAGATGACTGCAAGCTGTGTGTTGTCATAAACTCCCCTAGTGATGTGGACATCCTCCAAGAGGGTTTCACTCAGCAAATGTCTGGTGCCAGAAACATGGTTTCAAGCTGAATACCAAAAAAAATGCATTATCATCCTCTTGGGGGAGAGTGACATCCCCACAAATTATCACATAAATAATGTCCTAAACACACAATAAGTCAAGAGGGATTTGGGCACCCAAGTTGATAGCAACCGGATTTTTGACCACCGTATTGCTTCCGTTGTACAGAAAGCCTTCTACATGCTTCACCTCATAAGTAAGGGTATCTTATCCAGGGACAAGGATGTCATAACATCCCTATACTCTTCCCTTATAAGGCCCATTATTGAGTATAATGACCCTTTCAGTATGTACCTCACGAAGCACAGGCAACAGCTGGAGAGACCACAGAGGTTCCTCACCAGGGGAATCCAGGGCCTGAGACATCTACCATTCACAGATAGGGTAAAAGCCCTATCCCTCTACTCAGTTTCATACAAACTCCTCAGAGGTGACCTCTGTCTGGCATACAAGGCGATCACGGACCCCATCTTCATGGGACTGCTGCATATCCTCAAGTCAAGATCCACCACAAGTAACCTACACATGTGGCCTCAACCTAGTCTGTGACATCAACAAGACTTGTTGGTTTGATAGATTTGTGTCCCAGAAACTCTCCCATCTATGGAATAGACTCCCTCTCCACATCAAGTAGGGTAAATCTTTACCCCTTTTTAAGCACAACCTGGATAACTGGATGGGAAACAGAATATATACCCCTGGGATTCAACCCATGTCCCTACTGGACAGAGGCAGTGGGCACTGATTTGTATAAACATGGGCTAAACTCTTGGCTAGGCTTATAAGGGCCTCAGGGCCAATAGGATAGTAGCCTCCTATGATCCTATTATCCTATAAGCTTATTTAAGCTTATAAATCAGTGTTCCTGAGTAACTCAGGATGAATGAGAGGTATAAACTGGCTTAATACCACCCCCAGACTTGAAAGTTCCTTAAACTACAGTGGCTGATAAGGTACAGAAAGCATAAATTAGCACACTGTTCTACATCCTCCCTCTTTAGTTTGTGCCCATTGCAAATACATGCACAAATCTGCACTGACATTTCTTGAGAACTATCAAGAATTAGACATTGTATAAACAATTCAACATTGACTATCTGATGACAAATGCAATTTACAATACATATCTAAGATTAGTTTGCAGACTCTTCCTGCCTTTGTCACATATACATTTTGAGTATTATTAGAAACAGGATCTGTCTCAAGAGATTTATTTAATACAGAAACATAATTTCATATATCAGAATTATATGAACATGACTGCCCGCTTTCTGCAATTTGATCAGTTAGTGATTTAGTCAAGGAACTGGAATCACCAGTATACAGAGTCTGTTGTGGCTTCAGCTCTGGGACAGGCAGAATCAACAGCTTTGGATTGAATTATGTAAGACATTGGTTTAATACAAATATATTTTACAATTCCCATGCAATCATGACCTTTCTAAGTTTACATCTGTACACCTTCACCTTGTGATAATGATCAAAGAGGTTTACTGGTTCTGTCAAGGTATACCTTTTTTCAAATTATGTTTTTTTAATAGTTAAGCTTTGACTACATCATTGCTCTTTGTGTTTGGCACTAACAGCCTTTTGTCAATTGGAAAAGTTGTTCATGCTTATCTTGACATCAGTTTTTGAGCAGGTGAACCAACCATCTAGTCACAAGGAATGTTTTGAAGATTTAGTAGATTAAGAAATACATTGGTTCCTTCCCATTTGGAATTTTCCATCAAATGTTTTGCATAAGAAATACATTCCTTCCCATTTGGACTATTCCATCAAATGTTTTGCAATACAAACTTCACGTTCAGTTAAACCAGTTCAGTTCAGTTAAATGTGGATATTTTGGACCACTGGTTACATGAATAAAATCCCAAAATGAAGCTAATTCTTTAAAACGTTGACTAGTAAATTGTGTACTGTCATCTGCTATAACTTTATGCAGACTTCCATGCACTGAGAAATATCTCTTTAGTTTCATAATCACTGTGACAGATGACAAGTCACAAAGTAAGTCAACTTCAAGCCAACCAGAGTATGAGTCAGCTAGTTCCAGATAGTGTTGACCATTCCATTCAAAATTGTCTATAGCAACTGTTGACCATGGTAAATCAGGAATTTGGTGTAATTGAAGAGGCTCTTTCTGTTGATGAAATTTACTACTGTTGCAAACCATAGCTCTCAACTGTACAGATTATCACAGAATGTCCAGATTTCTGCCTCATATTGTTGGTCCGTTTTTCATAAAATTGTGGTTTTCTGACAAACTAGTGGCAAATCATTAAAGACTGAAGTTAGAAAGAAATGAAAGACATTTAAGTTTCAGACTTCATACCCTTCAGGAAATGCATGCTAATGTAAAACCAATTATTCTGTCAAGTTTCTAAGTTTGTAATAGCAATATTTAAAAATTGCCCCTATTTTTGGGCCTCTGTCCCGCTTTTATTTATGGCTTTGTTCAGATTTCTTGTTCTAAAAGGTTGAGAGGTATGTTGCAAACTGAACAGGAAAGTGTACTTCTTTCAATATCTTTGGACATCAGGAGCCAAAACACAAGACCTCTTGCCCTACCTATAGTTGATTCAGTGCCTGGATGACTTCTGTGCAGGATTGTTGCATATTCATTTTGCAATGATTTAGGAACTAACACTTTAGGACCTATCATAATGATACTATCTTCCACAATAAGTTCATCTCTGTATGGGAAATACTGATGAATTTCAAGTGGCAAACTTGTCTGTTGTGTTGGCCATCCTTATTTAATAAAATTGTACAGTCTTTGAGAAAGTGGGTCTTCAGTAGTATGGTTTCTTAACACATCAAGCCATGATGATGAAATGCATTTGACTTCCATAACTTTAAAATCTGTTGCCTCATTTCCATGCTTCTCAGGCATCTTTCTGGGTGCTCAAGACAAGGAATCTGCAAGATACATGTATTTACCATTACTGTAAAGAATATTGAAACTGTACTTTTGCAAGTTTAACATTATACATTGCAATCTTGCCGGAGCGACATGTGTTGCTTTGTTCAAAATCATTATCAATGGCTGATGATCTGTTTCAGTCTGAATTGGTCTACTGTATATATAATCATTGGATTTGTAGCATGGAAACAACTGCAAAAAGCTCTTTTTCTATTTGTGCATAGTGTGTGACTGTTTGAGTTATAACAGATGCATGTGCAACTGGAATGCCTTCCTGAAGACATGCTGCACCAAGACCATATTGCGAAGCACCACAAGTGAGAGTCACTGGTTTATGAACATCATAGTATCTCAGTGCAGGTGGACTGGAAATTCTCTGTTTCAAACTGTCAAAAGCTTTTAATGCTGCTTATATCAAGACCATTTTACATCTTTGTGTGTTAACTCATGTAAAGGTGCAGAAAGCTCACTGAGATTGGGAATAAACTTTCCTAAATAGTTAATCATAGCCAGGAAAAGTTGTAGGGATGTAACATTCTCTGGAACTGCCATTGCATTGATTAATGTTACCTTTGATGGATCAGGATGAAGGCCTGAACTTGTGAACACATGACCAACATAGGTAACGTTATTCAGTTTGAAATGACATTGTAAAGAATTTAGCTTGAAACTGACCTCACTTGCACAATCTTGAACTTTTCTGAAGTTTTGGTTATATCCTTCTTCTCCACTGCCTCCGACGATAATGTCATCAACTATAATGGCACGAGGATATCCAGCAAATATTTGTTTCATGGGACGTTGGGATACTTCACTGGCAGAACTGATCACAAATGGCATCCTTAAAAATCTATATCTCTCAAATGGTGTGCTGAAAGTCGTTAATAAAGACAATTTAAATAATTTACCAAAAGGAGTTCTTAGCATCTAAAACTGAGAAAACAGTGGAATTTGGCATTAATGCTGCTGCCTCTCCTACTGTATGCATTAGGTGATGAGGCCATTTAAGATTTTTATTTAAGTCACAAGGATAAATACATATTCAAATATCATCTAAGCTTTTCTTATGGGCTACTACCATAGACAATACTCATTCGCTAGGTTCTGACATAGGAGTGAGAACACCAGAATTTATCATTCTGTCTAATTATGTGCTGGTCAAACAACTGAGTTTACCTCATGGTTCATGTTTATGGAGTATGCAACTGGAAGCTTACCAAGTTTATCTGTGAAGAGATCAGCATACTCTTTGAAAATACATGGTGAAAAACTATCATTTTCATTTGTATTTGAATGATGAACTTTACTGATTGAAATCAAACCCATACGTAGACTGTATCTGAGGCCTAGTAATAACTGTACATCTCTGTGAACTACATAAAATTGCAAATCATAGCTTTTGCCTGCAAAATGGCAAGAAAGGACTACAGTACCATCCATCTGAATTTCTTCATCACCATAAGCATCTAACTTTGCACACTTCGTATAGTCAAAATACTCTCCAGCTTTTACTTTTGCATAAGCTTTTACTGACATGACATTGCATTTGGCTCCGGTATCCACTTCGAGCTCCACCGGTTTCCCATTAATTTCTACAGTAAATAATGTTTTACTCTTTACTGAGATGTATGAATTTACTGTGTTAACTGTTACACCAACCACCGACACACCATCAACATAAAAAGATTTCTCAGTGCCCTTCAAGTTTGTCACTGTCTGAATTTGATTTTCTGCTTGCTTCAGATTAATCTTACTATTAGCCAGTGTTGATTTGAAAAACTTTTTGAAATGATTCCACTTTTTGTATTTGTGACACTGTTGACCCTAAGATAAACACTTATTTTATTTGGATTGATTCATGACTGCCTCCACAACTGTAACAATTAACAATAGGAGCTGCTGAGGTAAACTTTTTTGGCTTACACTTATGAGACTTTGTCATTTCAAATTTCTATTGCACACTATCGACATTTGCAGTTACAGCAAGCATGCTCATATGTTTTTTCTGTGAGCTCATGTATCTGGCAACCTTCAGTAGCTTTGCTCAGTGTTAATTCACTATCATGCAGTAGAGTTTCCCTTACTGTATCATTATTTTTACCACACACACACGACGGTCTTTTATTAAATCATCTTGCCAGTCCTGAAATTTACAAATTTTTGCTTTATTCTGTGAATCAGTAACACATGCTTCAATAGTTTCACCATGCTTTTTATTCCTTGTGTTAAATGTATGCCTTTCCAGCATTATATTTGTCTGAGGGTTACACAGTTCCCTGAATTTACTTTTTAAACAGTCTGGATATTCCCACATTTCTGCTTGATCAATAAGACGGCAGTTTTCTCCCTCACCCACATAAACAGCAGGCGCATACAGAAAAGAATGTTCAATGGCCCCTGAGCCAGCTAAATTGAGAAGTATAAATGCATGGTTGTGTAAATCTTTATCAGAATGTGCAGCTGCTATGAAAATATCATATTCTTGTTCAAATACAAGCCAGTTCTCTGCAACATTGTCATCAAACACCAAATGTTTAGGTCTATGGATTCTGTCTGACATACCAACAAAGTAAATGCGAACACCTTATACACTTTTCAGTTTATGAACTTCGTTTGATATGCCATAAAAGTAAATGCAAGTACCTGTAACTCTTTAAACATTTGTGCTACCTTGGAGAGGCTTATGTGACCTACTGCATACATTCATTGCAGTTTGAAGAGGTTTGTACAACTTCTGAAATGTTGTTGCACTTTGAAAGGACTAAAACACTTTGTGAGACTTAAAAGACTTTGAATCCCACTTCTGACACCATGTTGAATGATTAGCAAAAGCATAATGGCAGTTTAACAGAGAGTTTATTGTACACCAGACATAGCTACCATACCTCTCAACTGTACAGTTGTTCACAGAATGTCAAGATTTTTGCCAAATATTTTTGGTCCATTTTTCATAAAATTGTGGTTTTCTGGCAAATTAGTGGCAAATCATTAAAGACTGAAGCTGGGAAATAAGTTTCACACTTTCATAACCTTCAGAAAATTCATGCTAATGCAAAGCATGTTAATCTATTGACTTTCTAAGTTTGTAAGAGCAATATTTAAAATTGTCCCTGTTTTTGGGCCCTTGTCCCACTTTTAATCATGGCTTTGTCTGGATTTCTTGTTCTAAGAGGTTGAGAGGTATGATAGCTACTTCTGCATGCACATTCTACATCTTACTTGTAACACCTGCTCAGTGCAACTGGCTTAATACTGCCCACCAACCTGGAAAGTTTCTTAAACTACAGTGGCTGATAAGGTACAGAAAGCAGAATTTAGCACACTGCTACACCTAGCTACCTGGTTGACTTTTTAGGGTGTAGATTCAGGGCTGTTAGCACAGTAAAGATGCAAATCAGGTGTGAATTAATTAGAGTTGCTGAATCCCTAATACTTGGCTTCATGTATCTGATGCAAATATAGTGCAGGCACTCCCTCAGCATTTGTTTTTAATGGATTGCAACTGTGAATGATTACTGGTTGGGAGAAGGAAAATACAACAGCACTGCAGGATGCCATAATCCAGTGGGTGTCAAGTTAGATTTACAAAGTGTTAGTTGTAAGTCTGGAAATGTAAGTAAGCAGCACACAAGTCACAGGTTCTGTTCATTAACATCCAAACTCCCCTACATTTGTTTGCAACTGCATATGATGTTATTGCCATTTAATATCCTCACACATTTTAAGGACGATGTTATGGAATGGCTTACAGACTGCATGTCTCAAATTACTGGTGAGATAAGAGAATAATGACCAAAAAACACAGAGAGGAACCCTTCTTTTGTTTTGAAGGTTCATTTAAGTGAGTGTTCAAGTCCAGACCTATGTAGAAATATCTCATGTGATATCATAAATTGCTTTTCCTCATTTGAACTGCTTGTCTCTTTCTATTTTTTTCTTTCTTTTTTTCTTTGTCCAGTGTTTGGGTGATGCACTGCTTAATGCAAACATAGGAATATAGGAAACAGAGAAAATGAATGTGATTTGGCTGTGCTTATCTCACTTGCATGAAGTGTGGCAGTGTGCAAAGTGGACTAGCAGACCAACCAGGAAGCAGACAGACCACCTGCAGAACACATACAAACAGGGTATCTGTAAAAGGGCAAAGGTAAAAAATATACATTGCTGCAATTTCTGTATTTCATTGTGTAAGTGCACATAACAGTGTTGCAAGGTGTTGCATGTCAGTTAGCAGTGTTCACCAGTAGCTGCAGCCATTGAGCAACTGCAGACAGGACACAGACAGCCAATAACTAAGACCAGAAGAATGCTATTAATTCTGTTGGGCACCACTGAAGTCCTTAATAACGATTAGGAAATTAGAAAATTTAATGCAACTTGTCCTGTGGCAGCAGGTGTAAGAGGGGCAGGAGTACAGATGGTTCTGGGTTTTAGTATTGGGTGTGCAATATATTTTTACTGTTGTGACAGTGCAGCTTATACCAATGAAATGAAAAATTGACAAGTGTTATTTCAACATTCTCATGGCAACAGGTGTAAGTGCAGGGCTGCCATACACATGGTTCTGGGTTTTAATATGCGATAATCCTGACATTTTACTGTCATTCTACTTCCCATTATATTCACTCTCATTTAAAGCACTTTAGATAGTGGAGCTGATAGGAATTATATGTATGAGGGATGAGACACCATTATTGTGTTTTCAGATGTATGACTGAGGGTATGCTGTCTACTATATTTCTGTAAGTAAAATTCTGCTAGCTGGACTTGCATGGCCTTCACAGTAACATAAGGCACATACACAACTAGATCTTTATCCAATAACCTTGTCAGGTCATGAACGTACATGTGTAACAGCTCAAACTGTCATCTGTTTTTATGTATGATTCATGACTATGTCTGAACAATACTTCCTCTTTTGCAAAGATGGAAATTTAAAGCTGTAGAAGAAAATATTTTATCCCTTATGCCTAGGTTTTAATCCTACACTGTAAAAGTAAAATTTCCTCAATGTATAAGGACAAAAATAATGTCAGGTCATTACATTTATGCCCCCAGTGCATGTCTGCAAACTTAACTCACCTAACAGTTACCTTCCAATTTCCAAAATATATTTCCTGGCTACAGCAGTAGATACCCCTCAAACTCAGGCCAAATGTCAGATTAACCTTCCAATTTTAATTTTATAATTCCTCCCTGCTTGGCACTGCTGTGCTCTGCTTAACATAGTGCAGAAGTGATTGGGATTGTGGTTCAGGTTTGCACACTATCAGTAAACGTGATAACTGAAATTGGTGGGAAAGCATCAGTTTTCATTACTTAAGCTTGGCTGGTAGACATAGCTGGCATCAGAGAGGAAGGTGTACACTTTAGGGTTTGGAGGTGTGGTCTCCAGGAGTCCAAGATGTTTATTGGCTACCTGTTAAAACACCACATCAAAATGCTTCTGCAGGGGGAATGTTCTGGCTCCCAGTATAAATCTGAAGTGTGGAATAGTTTGATCTAGGCTGTATACAGTCCCACTGGTGTCGAATGCACTGAAGAGCAATGCAGGCATCATTTTAATGACTTAACCATGAGAAACTGGATACCTTTAACCATTGGTTGCAGGAAAATGAGACTGCAGACATCCTACAGATGTGTAAGTAAGACAATAAGAGAGTACTTGTAAGTCTGGAAAGCTAAATATAGGAAGACTGCTATGCATAATTATAATGCTCTTCTGTTTTTTTTTTCTGTTCATTCCACAGCTCCTACTGAACATGAGGTCAATCAAGAGGATCATGTTGCTCAATTGGAGAGACTGAGGGAAGCAAGTGGTATGTATGCAGAAGAAGAGAAGTGTTATTATAGCATTAAAATGTAAAGAAAGCTTTTCTGGTCTTTTATAGAGTTGTATCAAATTGAACACACATATTAGAACTGTAAAAGCAAGTATTCATGCATTAGTCTCTAGTACAAAGTAGTTGTAAAAGTTCAATATTAGACTGTAGTTAGAGGTTGTGGGTTTAAATACCATGATTCACAACTAAACAATACTGTTATTTATTCAATAGTATTTACATTAAATTAAAAACTCTATACCAGTGGCACAAATTCCCTGCTGTAAGCTGTAATCTGTATAATTGGAAAACACATACATGCAATATGTGCACATTTTAAGGATTACTTTCAGCAACCTGCAGAATAATGTGTATCTGTTATGGTGTATACTTAAATGTAATACTTCAGAAAAAAGAGATGCATAATTGCATTAATGCACTGTATGTCACATATGATGGTACTAATTTTATTTTTTGTTTCTCTTACCCCAACTCTTATATATCTTTCTTGATTTTCTACTATGTGTCGTCAAAATGTCTCCATGTCATTCATGTGTACCACATCACTAAATGCTACACAGCACAGTGAGGTAGGCTAGCCAAAGTTGATCAGCCTGCCCCCACTCCACTGGCTCTAGCACCTATGCCCAACACATCTGGGGGCCAATCTGGCAGCACTGCCTCTTCTCTCTCTGCACTACCTGTGCCCTGTCTCCTCAGGTAGTACTGCCACAGAAGCTGGTACAGTGGTGCCCTGTAGGAGCAGTGGTGAAGATGATGATTACATCATTGACAGTGAGTTGCCAGGGGTGGTGCATAGGGTGATGCACCACACCACTGGTGTATGCCTATACTGGATGGACAGGCTGCTCTCCCTAATGGTCTGTAGGAGGAGGAGGCATCAAGCATTCAAGCCACCAGGGGAGTAAGGGGACACTGATGACATTCCAGTGAGTCAGGACTCAATTCTCACTGTTTCAAGCTTGATACCCATGAGCCTGTGTTGTCCCTTCCTCACCCCAGCCATAGTGTCCGACAACTTTTTTGTGTCCACCACTGTTCCTGTCTCTTGTCTTGTTTGTCTTGTATGTTTGCATTTACTTACTCACCTACTCAAGTTACCTGATGCAGACATACATACATCCATTACCCAACAGTCCTCTCTTACTGAATTAAAAAAAAATGGGCACCTGTCCCACAAAAAAAAAAATCCCATACATAGCTCTACATTTTGCACATGTCTTCTTAAGACACCTGATTAGGTCCAACAGGCTATACAACATGACTGCATTGTCACTCCTCTTTGTGGAGGTGACAGTCCAAATTTAGTTCATATTCTGCACATAGTTTCAATTTGCACTGTTAAAGAAATGGATAGCTGTGGTTCTTTCCTACAGCATTCCTACACATTCATGTATTGCTTTCCCTTTGTTCTTCCACTTGCTTGCTCCCCATTTCACCACTTTCCTACCTCATTTTACCACCTTTAATATGATCAAAACATAGGATCACACATAATACACATAAGTGGGAAATAAAGGAACAGATCCCTTCACTTCTTGGGCTCTGTGTTTGCACAGAGTTTCACATCATGCAACAATGCAGCATGACAGTGAGTGGCAGTACAATGCTGTAGGTATCTCCACACTATGCTGCTTAACATGGCTGCACTATGCCAACACACAACAACAAACATACTCTAAAGAATTCATGTAATTGCATTATCACTGTTTATTTAAAAGTCTTTAAAGGCATTATGTGCACCTGGATTCGAACTCAGTATCACCTGGGCTCAAAAAAAAATATGTCAGTGCTTTTACACATGCTGATACAGAGTTATTTAAGCAGCAGATGTGTATCAGAGACTCAGTACTAACTCTGAGACTTTTTGCAATGTTGCATTTGCACACTGCTTAACTACACACAAACATGGAAATCATTGAAAGTATGTATCTCACATGTGCAAACAATTTGCCAACCGTTGTGTAAACCTGCTGCTCACAGCACTATGGAAAAGTCAACATTATTATGTATTACTGCTGTTTACGGTCTATTTCCTGTCTATGACTTAAAATTACATGTGGAAACATAAACTGAAGGCTATATCTAACAATATATCACATATTTACAATACAGCCATGTGTTGCCTACCCCCAAGTACTGCAACCCTGGAGTCTCATTACTTTTTCTACACACATATATCACCTACACTACAGAAATGAATATCAATTGTGTGATATACAATGCACATTAATCTGCTAACATGCAGAACTAGAACTATTTACCCATAAGCCTAAAAAGCCTTATCTGGAAGGCTAGAGAAGAAATCAGCTTGGGCCTTATCTACAAAGATATGGATGATCTTACACACACTTGACCTGACCAATTTTGGTCTGTCAAACATAGATCTTGCTTATTAAACCTAGTGGATTTCATTAATACTGACCCCAAACACCTGGATAAGGGATAACAGGACATACCACCTATGCTGAGTTGTCCAAGGCCTTTGATATTATCCTCCATTCAGGTATCATAGAAAAAATCTCACATCTGGGGATTAACCCATATATTACTAAATGGATAACCAAGCAATAAACTGAAAGAACACACACTATCAAAGTCGGGGACTGCACCTCCACCACTAGACCACTTACCACTGGAATTTCACAAGGATCTGTGCTGAGCCCTCAACTGTTTGCAAACTATTTCTCTAAGTCCAGGCAAAGGTAGATGGCCTGTGGCTTAACAAGTTTGCAGATGACTGTCAACTGGATGCAGTCATACAGAGTCTCCCAAGTATATTGGCATATTACAGAAGGGGCTGACACTGACAGATGATTGGTGCCAAACTCACAGACTGAACCTTAAGGCAAACAATACCTCATTGTCCCCTTTGCCAATGAAGTAACCCTGGTAATTATGATATTGGATAGGGTCAGTTGGTGCTGCTGCTAACAACAATCATCTAAGTATGCTCAATAAATGCACTTGTGTTTTTACATGGCTAGACTTGAAATGCCCTAGGGCCATTAGCCTAATAACCTCCTATTAACCTATGAAGCTATAAACCTAAGCAGGCCTCTTGACATCTTCTCTCCAACATGCCCTGCTGATGTCATCCACTATAAGTTGACTTGCAGTCTTATAAATGTCAGACTTGTACTGCTGTGCTTGCATGAAGTATTGAGTTCTAAATTCTATGTACTTAGATAGGCAGGGGTTCTGTTCTCACTGCAGTCAACTCTGTATGCGTGTGTGTGTGTGTGTGTGTGTGTGTGTGTGTGTGTGTGTGTGTGTGTGTGTGTGTGTGTGTGTGTGTGTGTGTCTAACCAGAAGAAATGTGTATCTTATAGTTACTGCTAGAGTCCCATGGACTGATAGTATTTTGATAGTTGCACATGCTTGCACATCCCTTTCCTGTAGGCCTCCCAACATCTTCTCTCCAACATGCCCTACTGATGTCATCCACTATAAGCTGACCTGCAGTCTGTCTTGCAAAAGTCAGACTTGTCCCATGTCACTTGTGTAAAGTACTGATTTCTATAGTATGTGTACTTAGATAGGTACAGGTTCTATTCTCACTGCAGTCAACTGGGGGCATTAAATATAGAGGTCTGTAGTTTGTGTACTTAGATAGGTAGGAGCTCTATTCTCACTGCAGTCAACAGGGTTTGTGGGTGTGCATGTGCTCTTGTCTGCCATTACATATAGCCTTTTACACTAGCATGTGTGACACTGTTATTACCATATTCTCCTCAGCAGGCACTACAGATGTTATCAGCTATAAAGTTTTGTCTGAGACATTCCAAGTCTCAGACTTGAGCTGTGGCACTTGCTTTAAATACAAAGGTCTGTAGTGTTTGTAGGTAGGGTTTAATTCTCACTGCAGTTGACTACAGTGAAGTGTGTGTGTGTGTGTGTGTGTGTGTGTGTGTGTGTGTGTGTGTGTGTGTGTGTGTGTGTGTGTGTGTGTGTGTGTGTGTGTGTGTGTGTGTGTCTCCAACTAGACTTCTTCTCCAGGCCCCAAATATGTCTCCACAAAATCTCTGCAGAAAACAGTGCTATGTGGCCCTGTCCCAAGTTGCTGGCCACACACACACACACACACACACACACACACACACACACACACACACACACACACACACACACATCTGGGAAAGCCTAGCACAGATTTATGAGCTATACCCCCTCTGCCCAGACTATGAAGTAAATTCACTGCCACTAGCTAGCCACTTTCAGGCTCTTTCCCGGGTACCCAATTGTTCTCAGGAAAGTCAGTACTAAAACAAGTGGTAGTTGTGACCAAATGCCAAGACTTTCAGGATCATGAAGTCTAAAGTGCTACCAAATAACATGCAACTCTCTCAATGGTTAAACTATTTTCTAAAAGACCTGCCAGAATGGAAGATATAGAGATATTTAATAATAAATAACAAAATAAAAACATGAAAATATTGAATATCTGTTTACAATAAACACCATTGTTTCAATTCACAGGAAATATAAAAATGGCACAGATGAAAAGATTCAGACATGTACAGAAAAACAATATCTTTAACTAATTTCACTATTTTTCTTACTGACTGAAGATGTACAATTCCCTGGTTACTGACTAAAGCAAGGCAAGATTAAGAGGATGAGTGGTCTTGCCAGTTCCAAAAACAGAGTGCTGTGTGTCACTATCACATCTCTCACTAATATCTAAAATAATTTCAGTGCTGGCTATAGAATGACATCACACCTGGTCACCTGACTCTATGGTTCCCATACTACCCCCTGACTAGAAGCTGAACCTGAATTTAGCACAGACGTATTACAGTACACACCTACACCTTGTAAAACAATTCCAGTACTTTCATCCTTCTTGTACAGACTAATCAGTCATTCTCCAGCACTCCAGAGTGGCAATTAGTTAAACACTAAGGACAATAAGAGTAGGATCCCAGACCAGACATTGCATCTCTGGCTACATTCAGGTCTGTGAAATAAAATCTTTATGACCTAGACCAAGTCATTTAATTTCAAGCTATTTTTCCTAAGGTAAGCTGGGCTGAGATTAACCCCTTCCCTTTCAGCATCTTCTGTAAACATATACACATTTCAGCAGTTACCACAATATAGCCTGACATACATGTATATTTATTTTCTGTCCAACAGGACCAACTGTTGATACATTTTTCACACTACCAGCTTTATAAATTCATTTTTAACACAAGCATCTGTACAAATCAGTTTGATATACAAATTATATACAATTCTTTACAAACCTTCAGCTAGCTTTGCTAGCATATGTTGTACATGCACAGCCCTACTCTCTCTGGCATAGCTGGCACTGCTACCTCACATCACCACAGACTCCATCATTTTAGAGATGAAAGAGTTTAATCCTGCTTGGTTTTATTCTTGTCGTGTGGTTTGGAACTATTAAAAAAATTTACATTTATTATTTTTGAGCCCTTGATGTTTTTTTCTGCAATGTTACTGTTGGTTTTACTGAGGAGGGACAGCCTTTATTGGAGTTCTGCTTGGCCGGATTGTGTTTTTTGTCTTCACTTTACATGGCCATCCATGTACCCTTACAGATCAGTAACACAACCTCAGTATAGAATGCCTGGAATGGGATTTCACAATTCTCTGCACTGTAGATACACTGTGCTATACTGTGTTTGGACCATATACTTAACATCCATACCTCTCAACTGTGCAGGTTTTCACAGAATGTCCAGGTGTAGTCTTTATCAAATTTGTGATTTTCTGCCATATCATTGGGATGATCTCAGGACTGATGTGGCTCAATAATTACATACATTTGAATTTCAGACTTCAAATCCTTCAGAAAACATATATTAACACAAACCTCTGGTTATTCTAGCACGTTTCTATAGAGCAAATATGTCAAATCTGTCTCTATTTCTGGGTCATTGTCCTCCTATTATGTTGGCCTTTGTCCAATTTTCTTGCACTAAGAGATTCAGAGCTAGCTGTGAAGCCTTGGTGATCATTGTAGCATTGAGTGCAAACATGTGACTGTTCAGTGCTCTGCTTTAAACAGGAGTGCTATCCAGATTCACTTACATGGTTTCCTGGCTGGAAACCCTTTTGCCAGCCACAAAAGCTCCCTTATTTATGTTTAAATGCAGTGCGAGACATGAATACACAATCAGCATTGCTGCTCAATGAGCATCACTGCGCACAAATGTAAACTCTGTGGAGGCTTTATGCGAAGCTTACACAGAGTTTATTGACTCCGACTGGTACAGCAATTACCTAACTACAGCTGCCACACCATGCTCAAACAAAGACATCTGTCAACTCATGTGTCCAGAGCCTTGACCACTGATTTGTGTGGTACAGGAGAGTTTACAGAGAAGTAGGATACAAAGTGTTTCTGTTTCCTGGAGAAGATGATGCTGTTTTTCAGGGTATTTAGTTTGAGCTATTTATCTTTTCACTAGGAATTGATTTTCGCTAGTTCATTTTGGTGAGAGCATGCATTCGAAGAGGAAAATGTTGGCTTGCTTAAACTAAAAAACAGAGAAAATATATGAATGGAATATCTGAATACCTTGTTTCTGTAAGAAATAGCATATTTTGTTGTTTAGTATTTGGCAAAACTATTCCCTAAACCAAAAGTACAAGATATTACATTTATTGTATGCCAAACTCCTGTGGGTGGGTGGTAAATGTGTGAGTGACTGAGTGTGTATATCTATCAGTATACATATATCTATCTATCTATATATATATATATATATATATATATATATATATATATGTATATAAAAATATATATGGGTCTTCTTCACATGATGCAGAAGACCATATGGCTGAGATCATATGATCGACATTCAGAATGTCGACCATGCAGAACTGGCATCTCCGTACAGTGTGGAATGGAAAGATTTCCATCTTCCGCACTGTAGTGTGATCTCAGAGTTGGTATATTTATGCTACAGTGGGTGTGGGGGCCATAGCCACAGACGGGGTGTGTGCATGGGGAAATAGCCCCCCCTCCTAGTAGTGTGAAGGTAAGTTATTGTTGTGGGGGGGGGTTTATTACATGGTCAACATTTTGAATGTCGATCATATGGTCTTGGCCATATGGTCTTCGACATTCTGAAATTTCGACCGTGTATAGTAGACCCATATATATATATATATATATATATATATATATATATATATATATATATATATATATATATATATATATATATATATATATATATATATATATATATATATATATATATATATATATATATATATATATATATATATATATATATATATATATATATATGTATGTCTACCTGACAATGCCAAAAGCTGACAATGCCGACGATGAGAACACCGACACCAGAAGATTGAAAACTGAGATGACTGACGGATGAAAACCCCGGCGCTGAGAACACCAACATGTGAAAAGGCTGTGTAAGTATGCGGTAATGACAGACGTTAGGGTTAGGGTGCGAGTAAGGTAAGTGTGCGATATTGACGAACTCTAGGGATAGGAGTGGGTTAAGTGAGTTAGGGTTAGGGCGCGGGTTAGGTGAGTGTGCAATAGTGACAGTCTTTAGGGTTAGGGGCGGGTTAAGTGAGTTACGGTTAGGGCGCGGGTTAGGTGAGTGTCGATAGTGACAGTCTTTAGGGTTAGGGGCAGGTTAAGTGAGTTAGGGTTAGGGCGCGGGTTAGGTGAGTGTGCGATAGTGACAGTCTTTATGGTTAGGGGCGGGTTAAGTGAGTTAGGGTTAGGGCGCGTGTTAGGTGAGTGTGCGATAGTGACGGACCTTAGGGTTAGGGTTTGGGTTAAGGTTATAGATAGTTGTGTATGTAAGGTTTAGTGTGGGTTTGTAAGGATTTGGTGTGCTTGTGTTGTGTGTGTGCTTTTTGGACAGGGGATTTGTTTTGTTTGTTGATTGTCGGGATTGTGGTGTGTCAGGCATGTGAGGTTTCGTGTTTGTGAACTTTCGGTTATGTGGTGTCGGTGATTTCGTTGTCGGTGTTGTAGTGCATCGGAGTTGTCAGGTAGACCCATATATATATATATATATATATATATATATATATATATATATATATATATATATAAAATAAACTTATCCACCCGCTGAAAGGAAACAGCTGAACATGGATTTAGCACTTTCGTTCTTTATTTAGTAATAAGAAATTCATCAGAAACTGAAAAATAAGTATGAACACACCTGTTAATATAGCCTGTTAGAGCAATAAAAAAATGCACCAACTAAGGCAGTGAATAAGATGTAATGTCAGTAAACCAGAGAGTAACAGTGTAAGTGCAGATGTCAAAAATCTTAGCAAAAGTATATAAACATATATAAAGATATAAAACACAAGGAATGTACATTGAAAAATAGAAATAAAAGGCTAATAGCAACGTTCTGATAATAAGCATTTATAAACATAAATTTTTAGATTCAAACATTATAACAGTTCTTGTCTACATTTAATTTTCAAAGATAAATGTGTGAAGCACATGGAATGTCCTGCAAAAAACAAAGGTAATTATTATAAGGTTAATAGTGATGTTCCTATGGTAAAGATAGGTGGTGTGAGTAATATAGAGTTGATCCGTATTTTGCATAAAATTATGGAGCTGTAATTATTTGTGCTATGTAAGGAACAGGGAATGCCCTGTAATATAAGTAATACAGTGTTGATCCATATTTTGCTTTAAGTTTTGGAGCTGTGATTGTTCTTGTTACAGCAATCTAGGACACCAGACCATTTCTATAAATCAGATGTGGATTAATAGTTTTAAACTTCAGCTGAGGTCTCTCCATTTGTTTTGTGAATAAAACAATGAAGAAAATATTACATTCTAGCCAAACAGTCTGTTACAAAAACAGTTCAATAAAGGTATATATTAAAACTGGAATGGACCATATGTAGTATGAGTGATGGCAGTCTCACTGAGTTGAATAGCAAAAGGTATAATTTTCTTAAGGTAATGAATTGGAGTGTTTAAAGGTGAAAATGCTATAAGCATAAAGCAAGGGAAATGGTAAGAAAGAGGTCTGGATAAAAGTCAATGGTCAATTCATATAAATGAAAACTAGATGTAAGTCTGTATGTCATATTTGCATGTAGAGTGAACAAAAACTATTTCTAATTAATTGAGGGTTTTCTATAATACCTAATTGTGAAAGAGCCCTGAACCGAAAAGGTGTAAACATGTAAATGTTTAACTCCGAATAGTCCATCCAGCAATGGTTCTATTAAAGCCAAATACCACCAGCAACAGTGATGTTATTAAAGTGGTAAGTTGCAATGTGTAAATCTGTTTCCAAGAAAGTGGTGACAGTTTCATTACGTAGGGAATAACTGCGGAGGTTTAAGGATTAAAAAGCAGTTAATTAATAAGATAGTGAATATGTTAACCTAGACTCAGCACAGCACTGCCAATATTAAAGTGCCCATTTGAATTTAGAGCTATGGTTAGCATTCAGCATGAGCAAGTGATTCATGAATATTAATTCATATCCTAAAGTATGATTCAGTACCAACAAAATTTTTATCTTGGAAAGAGAAAATCACCAAAATAAAAATAAAAGAAAAGTGCTTAACATGTTTATCGTTGAAAATTAAATGTAGGCAAGAATTGTTATTATGTTAGAATCTAAGAATTTAAGTTTATAAATGCTTATTATCAGAACGTTGCTATTAGCCTTTTATTTTTATTTTTAAATGTATATTCCTTGTGCTTTATATATTTTATATACTTTTGTTAAGATTTTTGACACCTACACTTTCAGTGGGTGGGGAAGATTGTTTTTTATTTGTCTTTTATCTTTCTTTTGGTTTTACAGTTTTGTATACATTTTATGTGTATATATATATATATATATATATATATATATATATATATATATATATATATATACTTATATATATATATAGGTTCCCTTTCGAATCTCGAAATATTGAAATGTCGAATTTCAGTATTTTAAGACCAAATTGTCAAATCTGCAGTTGCACGAAACTGCAGTATATCGAAACCAGAAATGTCAAACCTGCGGTACTGATGGCGCATTTAAGTGTTATTTTATTTAAGGGTTTTGGGATGGGTTTGTGTGTATGTCAGTGTTTTGGGGAGTGTTAGGTGTGGGTTGGGGTAGGTAGGTAAGAGTGTGAGTGTGTCAGTGTTGAGAGTGGTGAAGTTTTTATGTATGTGATGTGTGTTTGTGCAAAGGGGGTGTAGAATGTGTGGTGGTGTTTTTTTTGTCTTTCTGTGTTTAGTGTGGCCTTGGAGTTAGTATATATAAGTAGCGGTTGTGTGGGGTGGGGTCTATATTACATTATCAAAGTTTCAAAACTTCAAATCTGATATGGTCAACACCATATAATCGAAGTCTTGAAACATCAAATATGTAATAAAACACAACAACCTACAAAAACAAACCATTTAAATGCTTTAAGCAAGGGGGTAAGCCCCCCTGCACCTCCACACCCCCGCTACTTAAATATACCAACTCCAAGATCGCACTACAGTGCAGAATAGGGAACTCTTCCCTTTCTGTGCTGTACAGAGATCTCCTTTAGAAGATTTGTAGTTTCAAGACTTCGATCATATGGTGTCAACTATCCCCCAGATTTACTAATCTTCCGTGAAGGACTAGCTTAATCCTGCATGGGAGTGGCCATTTAGGAGCAGGACGGCAGCGTTCCATGCATAATAATAAAGGTATGCTGCCTGAGCTCCTAATCTTACATGGAGCATGTAAGAATGCAGGGGGCATGTCTGAGAACAGAGCTCCCAGAATATACACTCCCCTGCAATTAAGAACAGCAAAAAGCCCAAAAGAATGAGCGAGACCACTGATAGGTGTCCACAAACCCCCAGCAACATCCCCCAACGTGTACAAGAGCAATAGTAAACACAAGCAATATAAAGATCCTTTTATTTTTTTATTTTTTTTTTTATGAAACAGATTAAATTTAACCGTAGCTGCACTGGTTTGCCCATCACTTAGTTATGGTTAATGCAGATTAAATGGCAGAAGATGATAAAAAGGAAGATATATGCAAATGAAACAATATAGCAATAGTGTAGTGGGCAGAGCATTCACCTTACGAGCAGTAATTCCCGGTTCGAGTCCCACTGCAGCATATTCCATTTTCCATGTCAACTCATGTTATGACCAATATTTTTATTCACATAACCTACTAAATAACATATATTTGTGAACTGGAGTACTGCATTAAATGCAGATGTGAGTTGTCAGTGGCATAATGTTGCAAAGTCCACAGATAATCACATATGCCCCATACAGTATATGTACACAGGAATCAGGGATACAAATGGAAGGTAAAATGTGTAATGAATGATAACTCCATACAGCTTCCAAATCCCCCACCTTCCTGAGAACCATTACACATTATTGTCTAAATTAGTGCAGTGCTAAGTGGGAGTAAGTACTAGTAAGCAAGTGTAAGAACAATTAAGCAGTAGTAAGCGAGAGCAAGCATATGTAAGCACTAGCAAATGGGTTTAAGCCTGTTTGCATGGGGGCAAGCAATGCGCACACAGGTTAAGCAATATTGAAGCAAACTCTCTGTAAGCATCATTAACCAGAGGTTAGCAGTGCTCACCCTCATACAAACCCGCTTACAAGTGCTTACAAGTACCTTAGTCACTGTATCCAACAGCCCTTGTTCTGCCCAGCAACAAAATAAACAGCCTTGCAGGTCTTGAACCCAGGACCCTATACAATATAGTCACAGTAGTTAACCACCAAGTCATCACAGCAGTACATAAGAATGAGGTATCACCAAACAAATCCTCACGATAATAAAATCAAACTGAACATGTGAAAGGAATCAGTATACAGTCATATGTTCTATAACCTACTTCTTTTTGGCTTTTTCCCAGTTAGGGCTCGCCACAGTGGATCACCTGTCTGCTCATGATTGACAGTGGAGTTTTATGGTGTTGAGTTGCCAGCCTGGCACCCAACCTTCTACAGAAGGCACACACACACACACACACACACACACACACACACACACACATCTAGGGGCAATTTAGAGTGTCCAATCCACCTAAAGCATGTCTTTGGGATGTGGGAGGAAACCGGAGCACCTAGAGGAAAACCACGTGACCACAGGGAGGCAATGCAGGCTCCACACAGAAGGCACCTCAGCTGAGGATCGAACCAGAGAGCCTCTTGCTGTGAGGCGGCAATGCTAACCGCTGCATCACTGCGGCCACCCATGTTCTATAAGCTACTACATAACATAAATATGTGAACTGGAGTACAGCAGTAAGCCCATATGTGAGGTGTAAATGTAATAGAGTGTCGAAGCCCCCTATTACACACAAGGACCCCATTAAGTATACGTACACATGAATCATGGATACCAGACATATATATAAGATGTAATAAATAATAAATCAATGTGAAAAAAGCAAATATAATGTTAAGTAAATATTAAGCAATGCTAAGCATTGCACAGGCCAAGTTAGGTGTAAGCAATGTGTAGGCCAGCTAACTCAATTTGCCCAGTAGTATACCCCTTTAAACAATGCCAACATTAGGTAAGCAAATTTTCCCATAGCTTGGCCTTTTCAAAACTTGCCAATCATGGCAAAGTGTGGGATTTCGGCCCTACTTAAACTCAACAGGTGGGAATACATCTCGTAACTGGTTGTAGCTTCCCCTTGCAGACATTATGGCAGAAAGGGGAGAGGGAGTGTGTTTTTGGGCACAGCACTAGGGCATCCAGGAGTCCAGATTCATGGCAGGACTCCTTGTCAAAGACCATGAGCAGAAACTGCTGCATGGCTAGTACCAGGCTTCCCAATATAAGGCGGAAGCCTTGGACCATCTTGACCGTGACCTCACCAGTGCCACTGGAATACGCTGAACTGGTGAGCAGGTCTGGCATCACTATGCTGACCTGAAGAGGCATAAGGGGGATCACTTGGATCAGTGGATCCAAGAGGCTAGGATGGCAGGAGTTGTCCCACCTCTGTGTAAGTTTCACTCCACTATGTGTTTAATAATTGCCAGCTCATGTGTATTATAGGTTCATAGGTTCATAGGTTGATACTAGGCTATCTGCCCTAGGGCATTTATAAGCCTATCCAGAGTATGTTTGGCTTTCGCAACCCAGTTTAAATGAATTTTGCTATGCCCTTTTTTGAGGTTAGTATACTGTGCCTCTGTCTAACAGTGACACAGAAGTGATACCCGGGGTAAACCTACTATCTCCCATCCACTCATCAAGATTCCTCTTGAAGAGAGTCAATGAGGGACTCTGCCTAACCTGGACTGGGATTTTATTCCAGAGTGAAGGGAGCCTCTGGGTTATGAATCTATCCCTCCAGCATGTCCTATTTATTTCAGTGTTGAGGTTCAAGTCTCTCGAGCATGTAGCTTGATGGGATTTGGATTTTCTGAGGTGCAGCATGTCCATTAATTCCGGGTTGGACATGGCTTTATACATCAGGCACAGATCGCCTCTGAGCAGGTGGTATGCCACTGAGTAGAGATGGAGTTTCTTTAACCGGGCAGCATATGACATCTGTTTGAGCCCTTTGATCCTCTTGGTGAGGTACTTTTGGGGTCTTTCCAGTTGCTGCAGGTGTCTGGTAAGGTACAGCCAAAAAGGGCATTGTACTCAATTATGGGCCTGATGAGGGATGAGTAAAGAGGCACGATGACCTCCCCTGATCTAGATGTAAATCCTTTCATGATTAGGTGGGCTATATAAAATGTTTTTCTAACCACTTTGGCCACGTGGTTGTCAAATGAGAGATTGCTATCAACTTGGGTCCCTAGGTCCCTAATTACTTCTTCTGTACTTAATGGATTACCACCTATGTGGTAATTTGTGGGCACTTTGTTTTTGCCAAAGAGGATGACTATACACTTTTTGGCATTTAGCATGAGGCCATGGCTCTGGCACCAGCTGTCTGTTTCTATGAGGCCCTTTTGCTGGATGCTTGTGTTAGCTGGAGAGTCGATTATGGTGCCCAGTTTGCAGTCATCTGCAAACTTGGTCAGCCACAGTCCTTCCATGTTAGCATGTACCTCCGAGAAATATATACCGAACAAGAGAGGTCCCAGGACTGAGCCTTGTGGCATGCCACTTGTAACTGGTTTGGAGTCTGACATGGCTCCAGCAATTCTAACCATGTGGGTTCTGTCCTTGAGCCAGTTTGCAACCAATCTAGTGACATAGGGGTTTATATTTAAGCTGGTGAGCTTATCTATAATGCCCGAGTAGGGTATTGTATTGAAGGCTTTTGCAAGGTCCAGGTAGGCTGTGTGGACCACCTTCCCCTCATCAATGGCCTTGGTGACTGTTTCAAAGTTAAAGTGTTTAAGAGGCAGGATCTGCCCTTAACAAAGCCGAACTGGGTAGGATCCAGTGTCTGTAGGTCCCCAATATCTTTATTTATGAGGTCCATGATGATCCTTTCCATAGCTTTGCAGACCAAGCTAGTCAAGCTTATGGGGTGATAGTTTCCAGGATCCATTGAGGCACCACCTTTGTGGAGAGGGACCACTGTTGCTGTATGCCACTCTTTGGGTACATATCCTGTAGTAAGGCTGAGATTGAACAGTAGTTTTATGTTTGGGTTTAGTTCTTCTTGGATTTCATGTAGGACACAGCTCAGGACACCATCTGATCCCATTGATGCTGTGTTTCTTGCTTTGGAGAGGGCAGCTCTTACCTGAGCATCTGAGATGTCAGGGGGGCAGCACTCTGCTGGGATAGATATTTGCCCTTTTGGTGCGGAAGGGGGGAGAAGTTTGCACTGAACCTGTCAGCTAGGATGTTGGCAATGTCTGTGGGTTTGGTGTATTTTTTGTCATTTTGGACTCATTCTGAGCATATCTTGGAATTCCCACCCAGGTTCCTAACATAACTAAAGAAAGCCTTGTGATTATCCTTAGTGTCCTGTGCAATTTTTCTCTCGAAGCTGGCCTTAGACGATTTTATGAGTGCCTGTAGTTTTTTGCTAATACTGATCAGAGATGCCTCCCCTTTTTGGGAATTTGCAATATCATGTAGTAGCTTCCTTCTTCTATTGTATAGATTGTTTATGGCTGGGGTCCACCAGACAGGACGCCTAACTTTGGAGGATTGGGTCTTGGTTTTATTTGGGATTGCATGATCCATGCATTCCTGAAGGTGTTCATAGAATGTGTTTATAAAGGATTCTGCGGTCTGGACCATATTTTCCACAGGCCTGGGGGCTTTGAAGGATTCCAACTCAGTTTTGAGGAGTGTGAAATTTGCTTTAGAGAAGTTTTTCACTGTGGTTTTCTGGGCAAGGGCTGGGGTCGGGATGTGAATATCTAGTGAGATTAGTTTATGGTCTGATCTTACCAGTGAGGGATACACTTCTGGTCTGGAGCATAGAGTCCCCATGTTGGTGATGATCAGGTCCAGTATGTTTTCCCCTCTTGTGAGAGTAGCAACAAGTTGTTCCATAGCATTTGAGTTTATAAATTCTAGGAACCTTTGGGCTAGGGTGTTGGAGCTAGAGTAATGCTCCCAGTCTATGTTTGGGTAGTTGAAGTCACCCAATATAATGGTGTTTGGAGAGACCTTCATATTTTCCAGTGTTCTCAGGAAGGCTGAGTGGGGTTCCTGGGTTTGGGAGGGTGGTCTGTAGCAGGCTATAAACTGGAAGGCAGTTTTACCCACTGTTAGTTGCACATGGATGGTCTCTGATGCTTCATGCTGTGCCACCAACCTGGAGGTGTGGGCATATTTGACGAATATTGATACTCCCCCTCCTTTTGTGGTTCGGTCCAAGTTTTGGGTCCGAAAAACATGGTATGAGGTATAACCTGGTAGTGCTGGGGTGCTCTTGGGAGCCTTGAACCAGGTTTCTGTTACTGCACAGATATCAATGTTCTCCATTCTAAGGAGAGCTTTGAGTGCATGCATCTTGAGGTTTAGACTTCTGGCTTTGAGTAGCATTGCTCTTAGTTTCTTATCCCTTGTGATACCTATGGAGGTGGGTTTGTCTTTTGAGCCTTGCCTAAAAAAGGCACTATGAGGGTGGCAAGAGCCTTTGCCAATATCGGAAAATCCAGGGGTGACAGGTGCAAGCTGTCCCTAGCAAAGCATTGTGGCTTGTCGAACATGTCATCCCAGGCAGACAGGCATTGGATCCCCTTTGAATGACATCAATACTTAAGCCAATTGTTGAAATTGATTATCTTGACTTCATATTGTGGCATCATTCTTGGTGAGGGTAAGATGCTACTCAAGGTCAGGGTCATATTGGCCTGGGCTACATGTTCAGAGAGCTCCTCTATGTCTCTCTTCATGTTGTCCAAAGAGGTACGTCTCAGGTCATTCACACCAGCATGGACAATGACTGAGTCATATTTGTACTTGCCTTGGAGTGACCAGAGTGTTTGTGTTATGTGGCAGATCCTAGCGCCCGACAGGCAGCTCACCATGACCTTCTCCTTGTTCAGCCTGGTGAGAGGGACGTCAGTGTGCCTGATGATAGAGTCACCTATTACAAGTGCATCAGGTGTGTTGTTTAGCCTTAAGAGCTGTGACTGTTCAACACACTGGCTTTGTGAGCTATGTGTTGCACGTGTTTTGTTTTGGGGTAGCAGTTGCTTGAGTGTCTGCTTTCGAGGTCTCTGCTGCTTAGGCAGATTTTTATTTAGAGCCTCTGAGTATGTTTTTGTGTGTTTATGTGTTTGCTTTGCTGTCGTGGTAGGTCTATGTGAGACTGGAATTGTAGTGAGTGTGGTTTCCTTCTCCTCTTGACTGGTTACGCCAGTACTGAGTTGAGAGAATTAGCCTCCAGTTTGGCTATATGGTTGCATCTCTCACATGTGTTGGAATTTGTTGGGAGGAGGAGAGGGTTGTCTGTGTACATGAGGCAGTTGTAACATTGCCTCAAGATTCCCAGATTCACCAGCTGGACTGGAGAGGAGATTGACAACTGACCTTTGGACATGCTAGAATAGTATTGGGAATTCCTTTATAATTGAAAAAAAGGGCTAATGGGGAACAAAGTACTCAAGGGGAGTTTGTGGGGGTGTAGTGCTTTAATTTTTAGTGCTGACTTATATAATTGCTTTAGTGAGCAAGTGCCAGGCTTTAGAGTGGGAATAGGGTGTGTATTATGAAAACTAGATCAGTTCTAAGGGGAAAAGTGAAGAGCTGCCCAATGCTGCACTATGCGCAAAATCGCGCAAAGCCGTGCTAAATCTGGTTTTATACAGGATGACTTGAAAGAGCTAGATATTGGCCCAAAGCGGCCAATAGACTACCAGATTCTTGTGCTGGGAACACTCCTCCAGGGATAGATAGGCTGCTCCAAGCTCCCCACTGCCACTGCTGAACAAAGAAGCCTCCCTTTATCCAAGAAAGGAAATGGGCAACACAGGAACTTTCCAAAAGTCCAGAATAAAGCAAAGCCTGTATTTGGACTACTCTAGGTCAGGAAAGACAGGAAACAAGGATATATTTTTTTTTTTTGCAACAAACAGCAGGAAAATGCAAAAAATATGTAACACAGGCTAGAGCACTTGAGTGTGTAGCCTCAACAGGTAAAAGCAACAAACAGGACAAACTTTAGAAGTGCAGGTGCAAAAACAACTTTAAACAGTTGAAAACAGTTCAAGAAGCAGAAATACTTGCATGGATCAGTATGGCTAAATATTCCTCTTATGTTCTTTACAGCAGCAAGTAAGCGGGCCATGAACCAGGAGGCCCATGGATGTTGCCTGCAGAGGCTGTGATGCGTGGCAGGTTAGTAATACTCTTGCATGTACTGTCACAGGAAATAAATCTAAAAGCATTAGTAAGATAATTGCCAGTATGAAACCTTTATTGTTTAAGGCAAGTACCGCATACGCTGGAGAATATGGCAGGAAGCGTCTCATATAGTTTGTATGTAAATAAAAGCATAATAGCTTGACAATAAAGGTCTAACTGCTGGACTGCATGTGTATGCTCTGGTATCATATGGTAATGAAGATTTGCAATCACTTAATAGTACTGTTGTATTAAGCACTGTTACCCACACCGTGCAACATAAATAGAATGTGTAGGAATGTCTGTATATGACTGATGTAATCCCCAGAGGTCATTTAGTACAACTGAGAGACATAGACAGAAAACAGTAAAAAGACAGACAATAAAATCCAAATAGCACATGCATCTGAGATGTGAACTGTTGTATTTTTAGCACACACAGCCATGGTTCGAATCCTGGGAGTGGTAGTATTTGGCATACAAAATCATACCCCACAACTGTACAGATATGTCCAGAATGTCCAGTAAATTGGCCCATATCTGCTCCTTGTCACTCTGTCCCCCTGGGAAATAGGTGGGATGATCCCAGATGTATAGGCAGCAAACAAGAAATAGAACTAATTGTCACACATCTACAAGAACAAACCTATCACTCTAGCAGCTCCCCAAACTGTTATGAGAGTAATAAGCCAAGTATGTCCTATGTACACCCCCATGTTGTCAAGCTGTGACCAGAGTGTGTACAGTAACAGAGTGAGATGTATGTGCATAATACTAATGAGAAATCTGGTACTTTGTGTGGCAACATTCAGGTAGTGCTAACAAACATTGCTCCCACAGGTACGTCTGATACAAACACCGTGCAAAGAAATAAAAGCTTGATACCCTGTACTGGTACTATTTACTCTGGTATAGTATGGAATTGTGAGTTTTGCAGTTGCTCTGAGTAATAAGGTATCACTGATCACTGTCACCCACACTGTGCTATAAAATATAATTGTGTAGGAAATCCTGTATAAGATTGTTGTAAGTCACTAAAGGTTGAAGAGGGCAACAGTCTACATATGTCCTGGTTCACCTGCATGTGGTCAAGACATGGCCAGAGTCTTTGCAAAAAGAAAAAGACAGGTATGTGCATAACATCAACCTGGAATCTGGGAGTATGTGTCGAAACAGTTAGTTATTGTTATCAAACAATTCCTCCACAGGTATACCAGGTAAGAGGTGTATACTTCAGGTAAAACCAGTTCACATATAAAGATGTCGGCAGCCATATCACTGTCCAAACTAAGGCAATAGGGTAGTGAGGTAATACTTGTAAGGTACAGATAACAGCACTAACTAGGAAAGTAATGTGAACTACAGGAATATACTAGTTGTTAATTGACATCTTTCTCTCCCCCCACCATATCTCCAACAATACACTGAATACCCACCTCAACTGCTATGTGATGACTCCACTGTTATGTTGGGGCATATGTCCTATTGGTTAATAAATATTTAAATCTGTTTCCATCCATATGTTATGTTGAAATACTCCAACATTAGTGGCATGGTGCCATCAATGTATCTGCATGCTGTTGTTATTACCACTGTGGTCCCATATATGCATGTGTTCCATTTGCTATGCAGGTGTTCCGTATCTGGTGTCTGGGTTAATCGGAGAATCTGTACATGTTGTTATACCTAACCCTGGAATGTGCTGACTATTACTAAGCCACATATGTTAATACACCATAAACACCATAGCACGTATGGGAATGCCGGTCCCAGTGGACCCACCTGTCCCACCTCAGCTGGCCGTGGCACCAGGCACCAGCATGTCTGGGACCCAACCCGAGACCTCCTCATCCATTGGTCCTGCACCACCTTCGGGTGGAACTGCCTCAGAGTATGGGGTTCACCCTCCCCCCTGGGAGCGGGTGTGGACAAGAAGCTGTCACCCATAACCAGGTCCAGGTTGTGGTGCGTAGAGAGCTCAGTCAGCAGTTTAGAAATCTCCTACGGCAGCTCAAGGGTCGCATGTCACTACTAGAGGGTCAACCTGGCTCTCTGACTCAGCCTCCAGCACAGCCACCTTTTACGCTGTGAAGGTGCAGTGGTGACTGCCCATGGGTGGGGATCTCAGTCCCACTGTTTCCACTAGAGGGCTCATGGCCTTCTGATTTCCCAACACCCCTGCCCATCAAGGTGTTTACCCCCCACATTTGTCATATACCACCCCTGTATGTGTCTTGTTTGTCTTGTCTGTTAACCTACCCAAAGTACCTCCCCAAATATACCGACTATCCCTCCCCAACATCCCACTCTCACCTGAAAAAAAAAGGGCGATCTGTTCTCAAAAAAAAAATTCTCGCCCCATACATAGCTGTCCATTTTACACAAGTGTCCCCTGGACACATGTAATCTGGTCTAATTGACATGACAAAATATTATTGTTGTCCTCACCCCTTTCTCAGGGGTTTGAGTGTCCAGATCTATCTCCAAAGTCAGTGTGTATGCACAGCTGTTGCTGTAGAAGAAATGGGCAGCTATGGACCTTCCTTACACCCACCTGCACATCCCTAGCAATTTTCCCCACTGCTTTTCCCTCTTTGTGCCCATTTTTCACCACTTTCTTATCAATCATTTTTTCTTTTCTTTAATTAGTGGGGGGGTAAGTGGGAGTAAACACTTTTAAGAGGCAGTAAACGGGTTTAGGCTTGTTTGTCCGGGGGTAAGCAATGCCTACACAGGTTAAGCAATTGAGAAGCTAAATTAGTATAATAAACTGTAACTGGAAGTTAGCAGTGCTTACCTCCATGCAAACCCATGCAAACACACTTAAAGCTACTCAAAACTGCCTTGACCACTCTGTATCCAACCGCTCTGTTCTTCATATGTACATATATATATGTATATGTAGATATATGTGTATATAGCTATATATGTATGCGCATCCTACGTGTACAGATATGCCTATTTATGTATATATATATGTAGATATCTATAACTATATGTGCATGGGTACATGTCAGTACATTGACAAGTTAGAATATCGACATCCACTTCACCGACACATGAAATAATCGACACGGCCAATCACGGACATTTAACGTAAGTTTAATGAGTTGCTAATCATGCCTACCATGTTTTTAGTGGTAAGTGTGTTATGTGGTATACATGTAGCATGTGTTTTTAAACTTCTTAACTGTTTATTGTCCGTGTTCGCGGTGTCATTGTTTCATCGATATTGTGTGTGTGTGTAGGTGAAGTGGATGTAATGTGCATACATATCTATTCTGATGTACCTATTACTGTCAATATATATGTAGATATCCATAAGTATATGTACATATGTACCTCTAACTGTATATGTGTAGACATATACTGCTGTGTATATTTGTATATCTGAGCATTTATATGTGTATATATATATATATATATATATATATATATATATATATATATGTACTTATACATATCCAGCTATGTGTGTGGATATGTATATGTGTATATATCTATACAGATATATGACTAATTCTATATACATATACATCAACCATATGTCCTGACCATGGAGTGGATCCCTACCTCAGCCACAATAGTTCCAGCCTCGTAGTAAAAGGGGATGTAAGGTATGTAGTACAGGTATATATGTAGACTATTGCTACTGTGATAGGGGTTGTCTTCACAGACATGTGATGTGTGGGAGTTCATATCTGCTTTTAGCATGTGCACCATTGGCTACTGACAGACATCCTAGGGACATCATAGTACAGTACCACTGCTAGCGCAGTAATGATCCTGTGGACTACAGCAGAGGTATGGCCAATAAATGTGGACAGTCTGACACACTCTGGTCAGTACAGAGGTATACACAGAACCCCTTAGTGCAAGACATGTGGACCAAGCCTGACAATGTGGATGTTAACAGTCATGTATATGTGTATATCATGTCAATACTGGTATACATTTGCCCCCATAAGTTATGCATTCACACACCCCTGTCTGTCCTGACACATAATAACCACTGGTACAGGGGTGTCATGGCCACATACTACCCACTAATTAGTGACATACATCTGTACAGCATCCTACTGCTTTGTCTGACATAGATGACTGTTATAGTGGCCTGTTAACAGTACATCTGGCAAGTATCTGGACATAACATCACAGTGGGTGAGTACACTAAGCTGCTAGGCATGTGCAGGCTACAGACAGACAGCCACAACACTGGTTTACATTTATTATGGGGGAATACACATGTACCTGCATATATAGCTGGCTCTACAGGCATGTCACAGCACAGAGTAACAGACACTTGTGTGAAAGTGCATAACCACAACCAATGTGAACACAGCCACAGCCACATATGGTAGCTAGTGTAATATTATAGTATATGGATCAACACCATCATCATATGTGCCACTCACACACTAACCCTACATATACTGGGCCACTACACAGTGTGGTCCAATGCCTGTCTGTGGTATGGGACGTGTGTATTTGGCCCTACAAACATGTAAGCCGATAGGGTAACATACAATGGAGTAGCATGTAACAGCAGATAGAACAGGACCAAGGACAATGACATCTACCACAGTCTGTACTCAGGCCAAAGTGCATATTCACAATACACACACTGTCGACATTCACCATAAGTACACAGACCTCAGTACTGTACACACAACCACAGAATGCCCAGGTTATGTCCTCAAAGAGAAACCCTACTATACAGAATGTGTTACAGTCTGATATCTCACTGGCTTGTTATCAGATATGATGTCAATAAATTATGGTGTACAGGACATATGTACCTCTTACTGCATGACATATGTACACAGTTTGACAGGGTTGGGGCTAGAGGTACAAACACAGGGCCAATATTGACATATTGCTGTGGTAACAAGGTTTGTTGTGACATATGTCCTATGAGGGACTCTCATGTCTGTCACCATGTACTGACTGCAATCCTCACACTGTGCTTCTGCAGTTCTCAGATAGGTGCTCTGTGAGTAACAAAAGAAACAAAAGTCACCACACACTGGCCAGTCTGCAGATGACCCTACAGATGGGGTTTCCTCAGAAACATAGCACTGTCATGACAGCTATTAAAACATGTAGACCAGCCATATCCACACACGCCCTGTTAAACCAATATTACTCCAAATGCAGAATAGCAACACTTACATTCTGTAGTCATGTCAGGCACATCCCCCTCCTGTGTGTTGACCTGTTTCCACAGTGTATATTGTTACAGGAAAGTCCCCAGTCCATCAGAGATGCTGTTTGCCAAACAACAGATCTAGGTCCTGCTCCCAGTGAATGAAAAGGCCCAACACTAACATGATGTTCCCAGATATTGGAGTGTGTTTCCATGCAATTGGCTATGGGAATGTTACCACAGCTGTTCCACATGCAATCAGCTAGAGGAGGGCTGCAATTCATGCAAAGGCTATCAGCTGATCATGAGCATCACTTGCAAAACGTATGCTGCTGCCTAAGCAAAGCAGGTGTAGGTCTCCACATAGATTCATAAGATCATAGTTACGTACTAGGCTATTATCCCAAGGGCCTATATAAGCCTAGCCAAAAAGGTACCCTGACTTTCGCCACTCAAGAAAATAATTTTCCTGTGCCCCTGTCAAACAGAGTCACAGAAGTGATCCCTGGTGTGAATTTCCTATTTCCCATCCAGTGCTAATGAGGAGCTCTGTTTGACATAGATAGGTAGTCTGCTCCAGAGTATGGGAAGTCTCTGGGACAGGAATATATCCCTCCAGCATGTTCTGTTTATTGTGGTGACAAGGTTTAGGTCCCTAGAGCATGTACCTCAGAGGGATTGGGATTTCTTTAAGTAGAGCATGTCCAACAGCTCTTGGTTTGACATAGCACTGTATGTTAGGCAGAGATTGCCTCTGAGTAGGCGATATGTGACAGAGTAAAGCCGGAGGTGTTTGAGATGGTCTGCGTAGGGCATCTGTTTGAGGCCAGTAATCCTCATTGTGAGGTATTTCTGTGGCCTTTCCAGTTGTTGTAGATGTCTTGTGAGTACATACCAAAAGGGGCATTGTACTCTATAATGGGACTAATGAGTGATGAGTAGAGGGGAACAATTACCTCTTTTTTTCTGGATGAGAAACCTTTTGTGATGAGGTGAGCCACATAGAAGGATTTTCTTATTACTGTGGCGATTTGATTATCAAAGGAGAGATTACTGTCCACATGTGCCACAAGGTCTGTTATCACACTTTCGGCATTAAGTAGACTACCACTTATGTGGTAGTTGTTAGAAAAATATGGATTAATGTGTGTATGCTTAATGCCAAATTAATAATCAAGTATTTTAATATTCTTTTCATTCTATTTTTCATGCACTGTATTTTATACAAATTGAGTTTCATATGAGACTGAAAAAGATGCTTTTTGAAAATTGCAGTATGCTTTCTGAAACTTGCAAGTTGCCCTCTGACCTAGTAGCTGCTAGCACAGCAATATTCTTGTTTATGCCTTGTGGAAATGTACTTGAGAAGCAGGTGTTTAGCTGCTAGGTCAGAAGTGAATGAATGAACAATGCCTTATGTTATAAATGTAATGATTTTAGACAAACAGCTCTGTCCAGAGGATGGGAACCTCTGCAGCTGTAGTAATTTAGAGGTAAAGTAGACAAAGGATTATTAGAGAAATGAACTGCTAGCATTGTGCTTGATTTAGCCGTAGTATCTTGAATGTAACATAACATGTATCTAACTGGGAGTAACCAAGGCCATGTTGTTTTCCTCAGGAAGTTTCACATAAAAATTGATAAATCAGCAGAAATTCATGGAAAAGATGGTCAGCAGATGATAATGAAAAAGGTGGTAAACTGTTCTGTCAGCATGGTAGGACGCAACCAGTTTAAGAATGTATAAAAATGAAAGTATTTCCTGTTTCTGGTTAGACAAACTCTGTATTAGCACATTTTTGTCTCCTTGTTGCAAGATTAAAGTGCCTTAACCTGAACCTACCATGTTTTGATAATTTTTAAAGTATATTTTTCCTTTGACAGTTTGGTCCTTCGGACCGGAAAGTGCCTCTCGCTCTAGGCCTAGGTCAGAATTGGGCCCGGTGGCATGCATCCATACGGAGAAGAGGCCAAATCGGCTCTTCTGTTTTGAAAGACCTCCAACTGAATTGTCGTTCGAAAGAGGCCAGCCACTATTTCTGATCTGGGATTGGAGGACGAGTCAATGATCCAGTGGATCAACTCACGGAATGTCAGGTAAGGAGGAATTACCTTATTTCTGTTTTAAGATCAGGGACTAAGTACAGAACTGTTTTTTGTCAGGTAGATTTGCATGTGCAGATCAGGGACAGAAAAAGGGGTTACTGTTTTTGTCATACGTCAGGAAAACAGAATAGGTAGGCAGTTATTCTAGATAAACTGTGAAAAGGTATAGATTTGTGGTACCACGTGATAGAAAGGGTTACGTAACAATTTACCGCTTAGCTAAGACAGCAATGGGAAATCAGTGCACAAAAAGTTCCCGAGACCCACCCCTAACTGAAGACGCAAAGTATATAAGTATATACAATTACAGCGTGCCGATAATGTTAAGTACTACACCAAATGGGTTGATAAGTATAAATTTGAGGGTAATTTAGATAAACTTGCACTTATGAAACTTGTTAAACAGTTAAAAATAGACGCGAAAGGTCAACTAAAAAAGCAAAGACAATTAGGAGTCCCTCAGGCGCATAGGTGGCTTGAGGAAGCAAATCACAGGGAGCAGAGAATTAAAAATTCAAAGACAATGTTCTTAGACAAAGAAAACAATAACTTGGTAATAACAACAGCCCCTCCTCCGCCCCCTCCGCTTCCATTACCAGAATATGAAGCAAGTGGACAAGCTGATCCATGTCCGCTATACCCAGTTGTTCCTGCAAAATCACAACAATTTGTCAGGGATCCTATCAAGACCAGGTCTCAAACACGCGACTTGAGGAGGGAGATTGAATTAAATGAATTAAATAGAAAATCACAGGCTATGAGTGAAGAAGAGATATGTCCGCTCATAGAAGTGCCGAATCCTCAGGCAGGACAGGCAGGACAGGATCCGACTCTTTTAGTTTATAGACCATGCACACCGGAAGATATCCGGAAAGCCACGGAGGGAATTCCCCACCCAAAAGTGAATTTTAGAAAATTTTTAGAAGACTTACAGGGTATGAGATTAAGTTACCATTTAAATGGAGAGGAAGTAGAAAAAGTAGTTAGACAAATTGTGGGTCCAGATTGGTACATGATCAGTGGCGACTGGAAACCTCGTGACGCACAACTTAGACCACTCCCACATACTAATGCAGAACTAGATGGCAGAGTAAAAGGTCTGACAGACCGAATCTCTGAAAAGTGGAAGCCTAGGGCTGATTGGACTTGCATTAATCAATGCATTCAACAGGAAGGTGAAACAGTTGATAGATATTATGCTAGACTGTTAGAGTGTTTTAATAATCACTGCAGAATGCAGATACCAGAAAACCAGACACAAGATTCCTCATATGAACAACAGTTAAAGAATGCATTCTTGAAGGGTAGTATAACTCCCATTAGCAGCTTTATTACAAAGCACATGGTAGATCATCGAACAAGTAGATTACAGCCATTACTTGAATATGCTAGACATGCAGAAAGACATTTTAATAGTAAAAGAAAAGAAAACTCAAGTATTTTCGGCAGAAGATGGGTCAGAAGTATTTGTAGTACAAACTGGGAAAAAGGGTAAGAAAAATACCCAGGGAAATAAACAATCTGATAAACGATCAGAAGATTTTGAAGAAAGAAAGAAAAAGGGTGAATGTTTTAAGTGCGGGAAAAAAGGACATTTAGCAAGGGATTGCAGGCTAAACAAGAAGGTGACTACAGAAAATAAGGAGGATGAGGAATGACTATATGATAGTCAGGAATCATTGGATGAGAGTAAGCAGGGAATGGTAAGTGCAAGTATAATAGCAGGAGTAGAGGATGTGACACAAGGAGTAGAGGATGTACATGAATTCATAGACATAGAAGAAGATGAAATTTTATACCTAGCTCTATTGAGCTTAGAGCTTTACTTAGTGGACATGAAACCGGAAGTGACGCTTCTGGTAGAGGGGAGGGAAGTTAAATTTCTTTGTGACTCAGGGGCTTCACGGACCCTGATACACCCTTCCAAGTTACCGGTAGATTCAGAATCACCAGATTATATACTAGTGAAAGCAGCTAATGGACATCTGTATCGGGAGCCACTCTCCCATGACATAGCAATAACAGACCCCATTTCAGGAATGACCCAGAAAAGTAAAATTGTAGTTTCTGCAAAATGCCCAGTAAATCTTTTGGGTAGAGACTTGATGTAGATATTTGGCATAGCCGTAGTTCCAACCATGCAGGGTATGGAAGCACAGCGACAAATGGATACTTTTGTAGTGCGACTGGAGGGTGAGACATATTATTGGTACAGCCAGGACTTAGTTACAACTGGTCCAGGGGCAGTAACTGAAGAATTGATGAATGTAGCCATCAGTAAGTCCCCCTCCCTCGACATTGACAAACAGCATTTGTTGCATTGTACTCTATATTACTGTAATAGACCGGGACCTGATAAAGTTTATGAACAGGAATTGTTTCAGAACCATGCAAACAGGCTAGTATTGCGAAATTTGTAAGAAACCAAAGCAAATAAGATAAAAGATAATCCACAGACAGGAAGAAATGAACCAAAAAGCACAAAGTGCAGCTTTATTGAACAACAAACAGGTCAATAAATCAAACGCTTTCACCAGGCAAATACCTGGCTTTCTCAAGATAAAAAGTAGTGTGACTGAAAAGTTTAAATACTTAAGCATCTGATCACATGGTACTTAATTAGTTCAACAAGCATCCACTTAAGAAGGCAGTTAATTAGTAACTGAACTCAGTGAGTGAAAAGTATGCATATGAAAATGCAGAATAAAAGTTCAAATAGTGAAAACACTAAAAAATCATTTAAAAATCATTTAAAAGTGATGTACAAATGTGTGCATAAAAATCACAAATGTGTAAGATAAAAGAAATTTACTAATTGTAACAAGAAAATCATAGTCTAGCCCTTCTCAGCTTTAGTACACTGGATATATTAATGGCCTCATTGAGACCAGGGGATTTTGCAGCATTAAGTCTAAGCTGCCATAATAGTTCTTTATATTCAAGGCAGGCTTCCCAGTCACCTCCTCTGGCATCCTGGGTCACCTGTTCAAGAACCATAAACTTAAGTTTCATGTTAGGGCAAGAAGCAAGATGTTTAAAAAAAGCATTAGTGTCCTTCTTTTTTGTAATGTCATATTGATGTTCATAAATTCTTTTTCTAAGGGGTCTCTCAGTCTTCCCTATGTAGAAAGTTTATGGTTCTTGAACAGGTGACCCAGGATGCCAGAGGAGGTGACTGGGAAGCCCGCCTTGAATATAAAGAACTTTTATGGCAGCTTAGACTTAATGCTGCAAAATCCCCTGGTCTCAATGAGGCCATTAATATATCCAGTTTACTAAAGCTGAGAAGGGCTAGGCTATGATTTTCTTGTTACAATTAGTAAATGTCTTTTATCTTACACATTTGTGATTTTTTATGCACATTTGTACATCATTTTTAAATGATTTTTAAATGATTTTTTAGTGTTTTCACTATTTGAACTTTTATTCTGCATTTTCATATGTATACTTTTCACTCACTGAGTTCAGTTACTAATTAACTGCCTTCTTAAGTGGATGTTTGTTGAACTAATTAAGTACCATGTGATCAGATGCTTAAGTATTTAAACTTTTCAGTCACACTACTTTTTATCTTGAGAAAGCCAGGTACTTGCCTGGCGAAAGCGCTTGATTTATTGACCTGTTTGTTGTTCAATAAAGCTGCACTTTGTGCTTTTTGGTTCGGTTCTTCCTGTCTGTGGATTATCTTTTATCTTATTGCGAAATTTGTACTGGGATGCAGAGGGGAACAGTGTAGCAAGCTGTTCATTGCCCCAGGAATTATTAGCACTTTATAAATCTAATCGACTGCCACATGTTAGTTTAATTAAGAACAAAAATTTGAAATGGGCAGACTTAGGTGAAAAAGTCACAAGGTGGGAAAAGCAGACAGAATTAGAGCTCTCTGAACAAGGAATACAGAAACAGAAATTGAATTGGATTACACAGACACACCCATATGTGCACTCACAGGCTTGTGAGAATAGTTGAGTATTACTCTTATTGGAAGAAGAGGAAAAAGCCTTGCGGGACATACCAGACACTCTCTGGTCAACAGGGAAATCAGATGTAGAACTTATACGAACAGCAGGACCAGTTATCATAACGCCAAAGTCAGCATTTAGACCCCAGAAAAGACAGTATCCCTTGAGAAAGGATGCAGAGATAGGAATCAAGCCTATTATAGCAGCCTTACTTAAGGAAGGAGTCTTAATAGAATCTCCTGATTCACCATGTAATATACCTTTATTTCCTGTCAGGAAAGCAAACGGGGAATGGCGTATGGTCCAAGATTTACAAGCTGTAAATAATGCAGTTATACCCAGGGCACCAACGGTGCCAGATCCACACACTTTACTGAATGATTTAAAGCCAGAGCAAAAATATTTTTCAGTGGTAGACATTAGTAATGCATTTTTCTCGATACCAATACAGCCTGACAGCCAATATTGGTTTGCATTTACATTTCAGGGAAGGCGGTACACATATACGAAATTACCACAGGGATATTGTGAAAGTCCAACGATATTTGCACAGGAAATGGCAAGCAACCTGGCGAGATTTGTCCCACCGAAGGGTAGTCAGATTTTACTTTATGTAGACAACATTTTGCTGGCAGCCCCCACCCAGAAAGAATGCAGAGAGGACACAATAGCTTTATTACAATTTTTAGCTACTCAAGGTCACAAAGTAAATAAAGACAAGCTACAGCTTTGGAGAAAACAAGTTAAGTATTGGGATATGTAATATCCAAAGAAGGTAGAATATTAGATGAAGATAGAAAAACAGCAATTATACAAGCACTTAGACCAACTACCAAGAAGGAAATGATGTTCTTCCTGGGAACTACTAATTTTTGTCGGAGCTGGATACCAAACTATGCTTTGGAATCTGCTCCACTTGCCAATTTAATATTTAAAAAGCCGATGGCAGCACAGGATTTATTACAATGGACACCTGAAGCAGAAGCAGCTTTCTGTAAGCTGAAACAACTGATAGCATCATCCTTAGTTCTGGGCTTACCAAACTATCACAAGCAGTTTATTCAAACCGTAGACTGTAAGCAAGGTTATATGACATCAGTATTGACACAGCAACATGGGGACAAACAACGCCCCATAGCTTACTATTCTTCACAGTTAGACCCAGTGGCGCAATCCCTGCCCCACTGTGTACAAGCAGTAGTTGCAGCTGCAATGGCAGTGCAGGCTTCGGCCTCAGTAGTGCTATTCCATCCTCTCACGTTGAGAGTGCCTCATGCAGTCGCAATTATTTTACTGCAAGAAAAAGTAGCATATCTTTCTCCAGCTAGGCATCTTTCCTGTATGACCATACTGTTAAGCCAACCTCATATGACAATTGAACGATGCACAACTTTGAATCTGTCAACTTTGCTTCCAACCCCTGCAGATGGCAAACCACACTGCTGCCTGCAGGAGATTGAGCAAAAGACATTACCTAGACAAGACCTTACAGATGTTCCCTTGGATGATGCCGAGGTGACATACTATGTGGACGGCTCATACAGGAGGGGTCCTACAGGACAAAACCTAGTGGAGTATGCAATCGTTTCTGATACTGAAACTTTAGAAGCAAAATCTTTACCAAACAACTTATCTGCACAAGTGGCAGAATTGATTGCCTTGACAAGGGCATGTACCTTAGCAAAAGGTAAGAATGTGAACATTTATACTGACAGTCAGTATGCTTTTTCTACTGTACATGTTTTTGTGCAGCAGTGGAAAAATAGAGGAATGACAACATCTACTGGTAAACCGATCAATCATGCGCAATTTATTTTAGACTTGTTAGATTCGATTCAGTTACCTAAAAAAGTAGCTATTTGCAAATGCGTAGCTTATACGAAACAACAGGATAGGATTTCAAAAGGTAATGCATGGGCTGATACAGCTACGAAGCAGGCAGCTTCAGCCACAGAAACTTTTCATTTGAGTGAGGAATTACAACCCTCTGAGATTTTAGATTTAGAAATGTTAAAACCAATGCAGACACTTACTACAAATATAGAAAAACAGAAGTGGATAAAATGAGGAGCAATCCTCGAAAAGGGACTGTACATCTCCAAGGAGAAGAAACCAATTTTGCCCTCAAATTTGTTTAGATATGCAGCGTTGTTGAGCCATGGGCAGAGCCATGTCTCAACAGGGGGATGGTACAGTTAGTGAATCGAGTATTTACAACCTATGGAATTACCAATTATACAAAAATTTTTTGTGCAGCATGAAATGTTTGTAACAAGCATCACGCACAAGGGGCATTGAAGCCTAAGCAAGGGAATTTTCCTACACCACAGTATCCATTCCATACTATTTGTATGGATTTCATAGAATTGAATAAATGTGAAAATAAGAAGTATTGCCTTGTTATTATAGACATGTTTTCCAAATGGGTAGAAGTGTTTCCAACTAAAAATCCAGATGCAGCTACTGTTGCAAAGGTCCTTGTTAAAGAGATTATACCCAGATTTGGTATACCGGAAAAGATTTATAGTGATAATGGGACACATTTTGTGAACCAAACGATTCAGCAACTTAGTCGCTATTTTGGGATATCGTTAAAGAACCACTGTGCTTATCACCCTCAATCTGCAGGGCTAGTAGAGAGGCATAATGGGGTGTTGAAGAATAAGCTTAGGAAGTTGATAGCAGAGACACAGAAAAACTGGGTGCACTGTTTGCCTCTAGCACTGTTGAGTATGAGAACTGTTCCAAATGCAAAGGGATTAACTCCTTTTGAAACTTTGTTTGGGAGGGCATATTATACACCTCAGTGGAAACCTCTCATGTCTACGTAGCAGGAGGCTGACAGTTCACTTGCAGGGTATATGAGGCGATTTTTGAATAACAAACTTTTGCAGTTAAATTCTGTTTCAGATAAAGAACAACCGAAATCGGAAGCACCAGTAGCCCCAGGCACTTGGATCTGGGTGAAGATTGTGAAGTGAAAGAATTGGAGTTCTCCGAAGTGGGAAGGTCCATACCAGGTACTACTGTCAACACCCACTGCAGTCAAGATCGCAGAGCGAGCTTCCTGGATTTATTTGATGCACTGTAAACTGGTTAAAAACTTTGAACTGGACAAAAACTTTGTTACTGTTGCACAACAAGAACAAAATGGCCAGGTACAGAGTGAGTAGAGACATTGAGCAACCTCAGAAAACTTGTATGATCATTTTTATTGCAATATTGATCACACTGTTCTTTTTGTTGTGGCCACTCCTTTTTCCTGCCACAAAGGTTGAACTGATTAGACGTAATGAACCAAACATAGACTGGCATCCAAACTTTAACACTTATCAGGTAATTACACGTGTGTACGCTGAGACTTTTAATGTTTCGAACTGCTGGGTCTGTATGGCCATACCAACAGCATACAGGGGTTTATTCATGACTGCTGTCCCCCTAGGGGTCAATGAGACCTGAGAAAATCTGTTTTTTGACACAGTTACTATTAAAGCACATGATAAGGTAGCACTGTATTTGCCTGTGACACAAAAAGGAATTGTATGTTTCTATAAAAATGATACCATCCAAGTTGGATGGAGTAAGTGTAATGTTACAGTACAATATAAATGTTATAGAAAACTAAATGATTTGAGTGGATTTTGTAGTACAGATTATGACTCATTTTTGAAATCTATGCATAAGACTCTTGACCAGGTACAACGCAATCCTGTACTTTTTAAACAATTATCTGTAATAGACAAGAAAATGTTTCATGCAGGGCAGTCATTTCGTAACAAGGTTATAACTAAGGTAGAGGACTGTTATTTTGTGTGTGGTAAAAAAGCATATAAATGGTTACCTGAGAATTGGTCTGGCAGTTGTTTTTTGGGGTACCTGGTTCTGGCCATCTGACACACTGCAGTTTTGCCTCAAGGGAGTATTTGAAATACTCGAGACGTAACCAAAAAGACTGTTAAGAAACCCGAGAATCCAGTGGGACGGATCGAAGCTGGCTGGAAACACCATCGTGATGTGGGAACCAAACTTGCACACATGGACTTGAGTGATGCTGTCATATACTGGGCAGGTATATCACCCATGTATGGCGGAGTTAAATCAATATGGGAGCTGCGAAAACTGTCCAAACTTCTCGAAGTAATGAGTAATGCAACTTTTTCTGCTCTTGAACTGATATCTGATGAACTGATTGCCATGAGAACTGTAGTGCTCCAAAACTGAATGGCTCTTGACTTCACCCTAGCAGCGAGAGGCGGAACTTGTGCTTTAATCAAAGAAGAATGCTGTGCCTTTATTCCTGACCATCAGCATGAGATTAACGATCATCGCAAGGTGATTCAGCAAGTGTCGGCCATGATCAAGCCAGGCCCAAACCCTCTGACAGACTTTTTCCAGAATGCTTTTGGGGGGTGGGGCTCCATTTTTATGAACATATTGATTGCTATTGGGGTAGGATTGCTCCTAATAGGAGTTTGCATTTGTTGTGGAATCCCCTGCATGAAGAGATTAGTTAAAGAATTCATAGATATATCCGTATCTGAGACCATGTATCAAAGTACTGAATTTGAAGAGCTGCTAGAATGCGAAACACTTTCATAAAAGTTTAAACTGAATGACTTTCTTAACTGCAAATCCTGAATGGAAGAGGTTAGGAAAAGAAGCAAGCTGTTTATTCTTTTTTGAAAATAGAATAGGAAAGTATTAACAGGAGGGAAATGTTAGAAAAATATGTATTAATGTGTGTATGCTTAATGCCAAATTAATAATCAAGTATTTTAATACTCTTTTCATTCTATTTTTCATGCACTGTATTTTATACAAATTGAGTTTCATATGAGACTGAAAAAGATGCTTTTTGAAAATTGCAGTATGCTTTCTGAAACTTACAAGTTGCCCTCTGACCTAGTAGCTGCTAGCACAGCAATATTCTTGTTTATGCCTTGTGGAAATGTACTTGAGAAGCAGGTGTTTATCTGCTAGGTCAGAAGTGAATGAATGAACAATGCCTTATGTTATAAATGTAATGATTTTAGACAAACAGCTCTGTCCAGAGGATGGGGACCTCTGCAGCTGTAGTAACTTAGAGATAAAGTAGACAACGGATTATTAGAGAAATGAACTTCTAGCATTGTGCTTGATTTAGCCGTAGTATCTTGAATGTAACATAACATGTATCTAACTGGGAGTTACCAAGGCCATGTTGTTTTCCTCAGGAAGTTTCACATAAAAATTGATAAATCAGCAGAAATTCATGGGAAAGATGGTCAGCAGATGATGATGAAAAAGGTGGTAAACTGTTACGTCAGCATGGTAGGACACAACTAGTTTAAGAATGTATAAAAATGAAAGTATTTCCTGTTTCTGGTTAGACAAACTCTGTATTAGCACGTTTTTGTCTCCTTGCTACAAGATTAAAGTGCTTTAACCTGAACCAACCATGTTTTGATCATTTTTAAAGTATATTTTTCCTTTGACAGTTGTTCATGGGTACTGAGTTTTTACCAAAGGGGATGACAATACACTTTTTGGCATTGAGCTTGAGGCCATGGCTTTGACACCGGGCATCCGTCTCAGTGAGGCCCTTTTGTAGTATGTCCACATCATTAGTAGTTTCGATTATGGCTCCTAGTTTGCAGTCATCTGCAATCTTTGTTAGCCAAAGACCTTCTGTGTTAGCATGTACTTCAGAGAAGTAGATATCAAACAGCAGAGGAGCCAGGACTGAACCCTGTGGTACTCCACTTGTCACTGGTCTGATAGGCAGATAGCCTAGTACCTACCTATGAACCTATGAATCTGCTATTATCACAGTGTGGGTTCTGTCTGTGAGCCAGCTGGCAGCCCATCTTGTGACATAAGGATTTATACATAGTTTACTGAGCTTATCTATAATTCCAGAGTGGGGGATGGCATTGAAAGCCTTGGTGAGATCTAGATAAGCTGTGTCAACCACCTTACCCTCATCTATTGCTTTGGTGACTGCTTCAAAGAAGTCAATCAGGTTTAGGAGACATGATCTGCCTTTTACGAACCCGAACTGGGTAGGGTCCAGACTTTGGAGATTACCAATGTCTTTGTTCCATCACATTCGCCAGAGAGGGAGTGAGAGAGGCAGACAGAGGCAACGATAAGTCAGGGAGGGGGTGGGAGAGTAAAACCAAAACATTTTTGTACCACACACCTATCAGTACAAGGTATCAAACCCCTGACTGACTAAGTATTGCCATCACATGTCTATGCAGTTATTGGATGCACCACATAGCTTACATGTTGAGGAGCTCTCCAAACATATATGTCATTGTGAGTGACATCTGCAACAGTGATATGGTAGCTATACAGTCAGTGGTACACATGCGTGTCCGCATGATCAGGTTACAATGTCAACATAGACACACGCTCTCAGGGACCCACACACATTGACACACTTGGTGGGGTCAGGCATACACCTCCTCAGTAGTTAGTTTGCCACAATACAGTGTTATGCAGGAATTACATGCACCACAGGGGTTATCCAGAGGTTATATGGGCAAAGCGTATGTGGAGGTGTCTGACATCAGACAGCATGCTTCAGTATGCCAATGGGCATTGTAGTGAGTGTGAATGTGGTCAAAGGCATCATGCACTACACATACAGTCACAAGGTGCCAGTACTGACATGCATGGGTGCATTGCTTCACGGGTATATAGTGGTTGACAATGCCAGATAGCTCTACAAGGCTAGGTGATGGGTATACCTTGGCATCAGGCCACATAACAATGGTCTGCAGTTCGGCTCAGGGGTGTAGTGTCTGGATTGGCTATTGTGTGTGGCCATTGCTGTACATTGCTTGCCATGTATGTATTCATTAGTCCATGACATTGACGTTATCTGGGATGTGCACACATCCCACATACATGTACAGTGACATGTGGATCTGTAGCTGGGGTGTCTGGCCCATGTTGTGTACACAGATTGTTATCAACAGATGTGCCAGTCCTGGCCTCATGTGGAGGGAACTGGTAATGGACAGCAGGTTGACCCTGCACCTAAATTGATAGCTTGATACAGGTATTCCCTGGTGTCAGTGGCATCTGTCTATACAGGACATGTGATTAAGGTATGGTATGTCCTTTGTGGGTCACATTTGATGGCACCAGAGGTGTTGCAGGTATCCAGTGGGGAACATAGTGAAGGTGCACTGTCTGTATGTATGTGTCTATTGTACTGATGGACAGGGTGCCATGCCCTCTGTAGTCTATTGCAATCACACCATGGTTACTATCTGTGGGCAATATGCAGGGTACTACCAACATAGCGGTCATTGCTAAGGTAAGTGTGTTTGTGTATGAGACATGGGTTAAGAGTGTTCAATTGGTAATACAAGGGTTGCTAACTTTGTTCACCAGGCTTTGATGTCACATGTAGGGGTATGGATTGGCACCCCAGCCTCTCGGCTATTTCACATCTGTTATCCTTGTAAGGTGGACATTGTGACATATAATCAGGACAATATATAAGAAATTTACAAAACCCGCTCCACAAAGGGTCCAGTTGTTACACACTCACAGCTACCTCCACACAGGATATGAATAGCAAACAAAGACACACACACACACACACACACACACACACACACACACACACACACACACACGCACACACCTGCCATATCTGGGATTAGAACTCCTACCTAACTTGTTTATTACACTACAGCACTAAGCAGTTATAGGACATGCCAGGGAGATTACTGGGCTACACCTTTCCCAAAGGTGTATTTCACAGTGAATGATATCAGCAGCCTTGCCAAAGAGGGGCAGTTGGTCTGTAGTGAGTGTAACTAGCCTAAAATGCATTGCTTCCTACACAAACAAAGGAACACTCACACAAACATCCATACTTGCTATGTGTGAGAATAGAACCCCTACCAGAGTTCTATATCACATTACAACATTACGCTGTTATAGGATGCGCCACAGACATTACTGGGCTACACATTTCCCAAAGGTGTATTTCACAGTGAATGACATCAGCAGCCATGCCAAAATAGGACATTTTAATTGTAGTGAGCATAACTTGCCTAAAAAGCATTACTCCCTACACAGACTGATACACACACACACACACACACACACACACACACACACACACACACAAACACACTTGCCATGTCGGGAATTAGAACTCCTACCTAACTAGATTATCACACTACAACATTACACAGTTATAGGATGCACCACGGAGATTACTGGGCTACACCTTTCCCAAAGGTGTATTTCACAGTGAATGACATCAGCAGCCTTGCCAAAGTAGGGCATTTGAATTGTAATGTGCGTGACTAGCTTAAAAAGCATTGCTCCCTACACAGACATGCACAGTTGCTATGTCTGGGATTAGAACTTCTACCTAACTAGTTTAGCACACTACAGCATTACACAGTTATACGACGTGCCATGGAGATTACTGGGCTACACATTTGAATTGTACTGAGTGTGACTAGCTTAAAAAGCATTGCTCCCTACACAGACATGCACAGTTGCTATGTCTGGGATTAGAACTTCTACCTAACTAGTTTAGCACACTACAGCATTTCACAGTGAATGACATCAGCAGCCTTGCCAAATAGGGCATTTGAATTGTACTGAGTGTGACTAGCCTAAAAAGCATTGCTCCCTACACAGACAGAGACACACAAACACACACTTGCCATGTCTGGGATTAGAACTCCTACCTATTTTATCACACTACAGGATTGCGCAGTTATAGTACACAACATGGAGATGACTGGGCTACATTTTTCCCAAAGGTATATTTCACAGTGAATGACATCAGCAGCCTTGCCAAAGTAGTGCATTTGAATTGTAATGAGGTTGACTAGCCTAAAAAGCATTGTTCCCTACACAGACAGAGACACACACACACACAATAACACACACAGTTGCCGTGTCTAGGATTAGAACTCCTACCTAACTAGTTTATCACACTACAGCATTATGCAGTTTTAGAATGCACCACACAGATTACTGGGCTACTTTATTCCCAAAGGTGTATTTAAAAGTGGATGACATCAACAGGCTTGTCATAGTAGGGCTATGGGGAGGGCAGTGTGTGTGCATGGGCCATAACCCATTCATCTAGAGGTTGACATACCACATGCAGGCACACGCATTGTTATATTCCGCAGGTACATGTATACAGCTGCTAGATGACTACTGCCTTGTACAGTCATGTTGCACAGCTAGCACTTGCACCACATAGTCTGTAATGCTGACAGATACCAGTTTCTAATCTCTAAAGTGAGTGACATTTACATATCATGTGGTTGTAGCCATTTGGATGTGTGCTGGGTGGGACAGGCCTCATGATGGATGGCTCTTTGTCACAGTCTCTCTCTTGCACACATCTATGTATGTCTACTTTTGGCTTATTATAGTGTGTTGTCCTTGGATATATGACTGTATTTCTATCCAATGTGTATGCAAAGCATTACTGCTGCATACTGAGGAGTGTATGCACTAACATCTGCAACTGTCAGATATGTATAGTCCACTATTGTTTGCAGACATGGGCTTCATTTGTTTAAGTGTGTGAGCATGCCTAGTATGACCTTTCAGTATGTTGTTGTCTGACATTCCCATGACCTTTAACTATGTTGTTGTCTGACATTCCCTTCATTTCTCTAAGTGTGTGAGCATGCCCAGTATGACCTTCTATAGTGAATGCGTAGATCCATTCCAGGTAGTTTGCACTCTAGTGCAGACCTTTGTGTTGTACACCTACAAGTAGCAAACTGTTTGTGCAGGGTACACATAGATCATTTGGCAATATGGGGACAAACTGTGAAGGGGATAGTGTGTACTGTACATGATTGTGTCTGTACTGCTTCTGATACATGGTACTGGTGTTAGCAGAGATATTCAGGCATGTGTGCTGTTATACGCTGTGATGTTTTATGTCCTCAAGTACTGTCAGGAGGACATTCTTGCTCACAGTGATGTCCTGTGGGACAAGAGTGACTGCAGCTGTGTCCGGTATTGTGGGCAGATGCCTACATATTCATGGTAAGTTATGCCATTCTAGAGGGGGAGCTGCAGACACTTGCTGCTGGGTCTATGTATCTGGTTCAGCACCTTGATACATGGCTGGCAGAGGTTCCCATACTTGTACATCCATCGACATGACAGTATGGCCTTATCTTGCTGTGGCAATAATTCACAGCTGTACAGATTCACACAGGTTACCCATAGGCAGGGGCCATGAGTCAGGACATTACCCCTATTGTGGTGCATGAACAGGTGGGTAGCCACCCATTTATGTGTTTGCAGCCAGGGATAGTGTGCACACAGCTGTGTGTCGGACCTTGCACATTTCATGCTAGCCATGCTCCCACCCACCCCTTTATCATTCTATCCTCTTCCATACTTTATGCATACATTCTCTGATACTTTCCCTGAAGTGGGACATGGTGGACATGTTACTGTGGTTTGTCCACATGGCCTTGTATATGGCTTATGTGGAGTGTTTTATGTTGTTATTTGGGTGTCCATGACATAACATGCATTGGCAGTACATGTGAGACACAGGTTTTTGGCAGAGGCTTGTAGGCCATTTGATGTTGATGTGAGCCAGTTGTGGCAGGCCGTTGCATTTTGTCAGTCCTACAGTCTCAGGTCGCCATACAGTATATTCCCCTGGGGTGACAGGGTAGGTGTGCTAGGTGTTCATGCCAAACTTTCTATCAGTCTTGATCAGGTGGTGTGGATGCTGGCAGGGTGCTACCTACAGCTTGGGACACACCTGCATGGGACACCTGCACTGCATGCTGCATTTTTTCGCTATTGCCATACACAGGTGGGGTCATATTTTACCCATTCCCAACAGCAGGGATACGACCAGAGAGGTACCTGTGGGTGGTGTTTTGGTGAGCTGGGTGCATGTGTGCTATGGACACTACTTGCATCTGACACACAGATATGCATGGGGCATTCCAGATATGCTAGCATGTGCAGGTACAGCAGCTATTTCCCAATACCTCAGTCCTACCACCTTTGCGATCTGCAAGTGTTCGGCCAGACGACACTGGTATCCCCTACTACAGGCCCAGATAATGTGATGCATACCTGTATGTACAATTCCAAGGGTGTGTCCATTTCAGAGTTACACATTATATACTGTATGTATGGGGTACTTTCCCCTGTGTACTGCTTGTATATCTAGCCCAACAGCCATGCCAAGTCAATCTTTCAGATGGGTGACACATATTACCACCATACATTTACAATGGCTTACTGATAGCATTTGTTATAGTGGTGGGGATTGTCTTTGGCACTGCAGTTGTGAGGACTTGGTCCTGTCATCATCAGTAGTGGGCAATGGCAACCAGGTCATACCTCAACATGCATGCATACTGACCACTCCCACAAAATATGAAGCACACACTAACCTAACACACACATACCTGCATAGTGCGTAAATACTACAATCTATCCTGCTACCTTGGCCATCTCTGGGCATCTGTGCTCCACTGGTATTATACCTACACATACACATTAGTACATTTCTATTTTGGACTGGGGGGACACCTGACTGTTACTACTGTCTACATAGGATTGGGGGGGCACACCTGACTGTTACTACATGTCTATATAGGCTGTGGGGGGGAGTCACACCTGACTGTTTCTACATTGCTACACAGGATTCGAGGAGCACAACTGACACTTCTACACATTTGCTATGACTGTACAGGTATGTAAGGTACTCCATTCCATTCTGTTTTCTAACCTATCATGCTGACTAGAGGCATGTCAGTGTACTACAGGTCTTACGTTTGACTGACCTACATATTACTTTCTGACTTCCTATCATTCAGAACTAACATCCTACTGCCTGACCTGATGTAGTCTGTCTGTGTAGGCCTGGGGGGGAGGTTACCCATAGGCATCATTCATCGGCCTTAGCACAGCCTTTGTTTGTGATTGTCTACACCTGTCCTGTGGCTGTGACTGTTGTTGGGTGTGTAAACCTCCCTGACTGGCATGTGTGTGTCATATGTACACACATGTGGCCCAGCACATTTCCTGCAGTGGGTTTTGTCACCATGTGCAGTACTGGCTACTATGGTGACACTCGTATTTGTTACAGATCTCATGCTGCCACTATAGGTGTCTACTATCTGCTGGCATCCCATTCAGACACCCGATTCCCTTGCATGTTCACATCCATACCATAGATACAAGTAACAACACATACTACTCCAATCAGCAATCGGTAAGGGGAGTGACGTACCTTGTGGGTGTGCCAGTATTGAGGATGGTGCTGGGGGCTGCCTATGTTGGATGCGCATAGTACACTCCCTATACATGGTTGAGCACAGGTAGTGTCATGTTTGGTATCTCTTTTACTGTAAGTCCGAGTCAGAGAGAGGTGGCATTCCCTGGGTCCCTACTCTGTCAGTGTATGTGCTATGCGTTGCCTCTTTGCCAAGGCCATGGCATACTGGGAACACCTCCATCTGCCTACTGGGGCAGGCTCAGGTTGTTCCTCCTCTAACACTCTGTGCCTGTGCAGGCCTTGTTATTGGTGGAGGGCTGTGTGGCCCTGCCCCATGCTGTTCCTGCTGCAGCTGTTTCCGCAGGATCATATTGTGTAGCATATCATATATGATAACAATTTGGGTATATGTAGCTGGTGACTACTGCAAGGTTCCAGCAGATGTGTCCAGGCATTGGAACCATGACTTGAGCATCCAAAACACAAGCTCTTTTATGATTCTGGTCTGTGCATGTGCCTCACTATGGCGGTCCTTTTCATGTGTGTGTGTGCATTTCTGATGGGTGTCATCAGCCATGTCTCCAGTGCACAACCAGCATCCCCAACTAGGTGACCGTAAGGGATATCCCCATTGCCAAATCTCTGGTACAGCTGCATCAGATGCCAGATGTGGGAATCGGGATAGCTTCCAGGGCAGCCAGCACACACATTCATTATAATGCCCTTGGCATCGCACACAACCTGGCAGTTGAAGGAGGGAAGCCCTTGCGGTTGATATTGACCCTGCCCTGCTTATCGGGTGGTGTTTGATGTGTATGTGCATGCAGTCTATAGCACCCACCACCTCAGGGTATTCTGCTATTTGATGGAAGAGATGCATACTGCTGACCAACACCTCACGGGTGTTGAGGAAATATACATGCTTACCAGCATGTGATGACATGTCATCCAGGAACTGGTGGAATACTCTGGATGCTGATGCCTGTGAGATCCCCATGATATCCCTAGTTGGGCTTTGGGAGATACCTGTGGCTAGTATACCTAGGCCTACACATACCTTGGTATCCATTGGGATGGGTCCCCTCTGTTAGTTCTGTGTGTCAGGTGTGGCCAGCACAGCTTAATAATTTCTGTAGGAGGTCCCTGTCCACCCTATAGTGCTCCACTATCTCCAGCTCTTGTAGCCCCTGGTAGGTTGCCCTGGGTCTGTACACCCTTCTCCGTCTTCTCACTGTGGGTTGTTCGGCAGCATTCTCATCCTCACCATCCTCAGACTCTTCCACATGTTGATGTCTGATAGCTGCTGCAGCTCCTATCATTCTGTTGTTTTTATTTGTTAAAATTTCCCTGCTTGTATACACTGGTGGTGTAGAGTATGTGGGAAAAAAACAGAGGGAAAGGTGTTAGCATAGTTTATAGTAGTGTTCTGGGCTGGGCTGGGCTGTTCTGCTGCCTGTGTAATTGGCTGATACTGATACATTTCCCCTGCCAGCTATGCTAGCTATCCTAGATTACCTTGCCTACTGCAGTTTTCCCTTCCCATTGAGTTCCTGTTTAAGCCCGGGGGCACGCCGCACAAACACAGTGCTCTAATGTGCACAGAGCTGCTATTTCCTAGTTTACTTTTTTTTTCCTTTAAAACCCAGTCTGTGGCACACACACATGCTTAGACAATGTAAAAAGTGCAGTGCAGCCTCAGACACACCCCATGCTTAGCTCTGCTAAGTTAAGGGAAAATCCAAGCCACAGGGCTCTAATCCGCTTACAGTATGCCTGACACACACCCATATGATGTCAGCTAACTCCTAGGCTTGCACCAAACTATTCCTGCTCTTACACTGTTAGGTGCTGACTAGCATGCAGAGGAAATCTGGGACTCAGTATCATTCCCCTCATTTGCATAAGATTGCCTGCTGATGCATAATTACATGTCCCACACTGAGCCTCCCCCCTTAGCAATCACTATTCACTGGCCATGTTGTCTTCTGCCTGCCATTGAGTATAATGGCAAAGTAGTGATTTTGGTTAGAATGCTTATTTTAGGTTTTTTTTCTTATTTTTCCTCCCGATCCCATTTGCACGCCTCTGCCCTACGCTTAAACAGCCAAGATCATCTAAAAAAAAAATAAAAGTTGATTTTTTTATTTTTTGCAACTGTTTTCCATGCCAATGACATTATATTTGGCTATTGGCATGCTTTCTACATAATATCCACCCTTTATTTGGAGCTGTCATGGCTACATTTTGTAGTTTGCAGATATGTACTCTGTTACTGGCAAAGTACATTTCTGCAGATTACACTAGTCCTGCACGGCCAGCTTCCAGCTTCCTGGATCACAAAATTAACCTCATTTGCATGTATTTCTCCTGCAAATGGGGTAATTTGCATACAGGGGCTGAGCCATGCAGGACTAGTGCAGGAGAGCTTGTGCACATCTCTACAGCTTATTCCTGGATCACATGTCAGACATATTGCCTACTGGAGCTCTTGCACTAGTCCTGCACACCATGCAGGGCTTGCTGAATCCGAGGGCATATCAGATTCAAAGTTTTGAAACTTTGATCTTCTGATATAGACTCGTGTGGGGGGTGCAGACCCCCACATAGGAGGTGCAGGGGGGCTTGCTCCCCTGCTTATAGGAAGGGTAGGTGTATGTGTTTGTTTTGTTGTGTTCATGTGTGTTGTTTTGCTTTTTTATAGTTTTGGGAGGTTGGTGTATTTGTGTTTGTATATATGGTGTAGTGTTTTGTTTACATTCTTGGTTTTGAATTTCGTGATTTTGGTTTTCGGGTTTGTGAGTTTTCGGCTTTATAGTCTCGAGATACTGAAATTTGATATTTCAGCATTTCGAGATTATAAAGTGAATCCATATACATATATATAGATATAGATATCTGTGTGTGTATATTTATATCTATATCTATATCTATATTTATATCTATATCTATATGGGTCTACTTCACTTCACCTAAAACTCATTTGACTGACATTCATTTCAGAGAGACCAAATCACCTAAAGTTCATTTCACCTAAAACCCATTGTACCAACTCTCATTTCACCAACAACTGATAATGCTGAATTTAAAACTACTACACATTAAAACATAGACATGCACACTTACAACACCTATGACTAACTCTTTCCAGTACTTAAACACTATGCACTTACCCTCTTAACAGAAACTATACAATATAAAACCAAACTAGGTGGTGGGCTACACCTCCCACACCCCCCAACTATATATAGTAACTCCAGGATCGCACTACAGTGGGAAAAGGCATATACGTTTTACTTGCCTTACAGTACTCTACACACTGGCACTACTAAATGTCAGTGAAATGAGTGTCGGTGAAATGGGTTATAGGTGAAGTGAACTTTAGATGATTTGGTCTCTGTGAAATGAAGGTCAGTCAAATAAGTTTTAGGCAAAGTGAAGTAGATTTATGTATATTGTCACCCATTTCTGATTGAAATGCACTCTGTTCAAATGCCTTTTATTCAAAATAAAGTTATCAAGCGAGTTGCACTTTAAACAGAGTTGGTGGAAGACAGGTTTACTTTCAAGATGATTTTACACTGGAGTTAAAGAAAATTGCCTCTTTTCTCTATTATTGTACAATTTCAGAATTTGTATATTTAAAGTAGCAGAATTGTGGGGTGAGCATTTTTTTTTACATGGGAGAACAAAGTTCAAATTTCTGCAGAAATTATCATGAACTCAGATAAATGTTTACACATACATGCACACACACACACACACACACACACACACACACACACACACACACACACACACACACACACACAGATGCATGCACACATGAATATAAAAAACTATACTTGCAAAACACAATGCTGTATATTTTTCTACTGCAAACTTCTGTTATAGTTATACATATAGCCAGTGATTCATTTCATTGATGCAGTTATTTATTAATTGTTTTTGATATTTTGATATTTATAAAATATGTGTTCTTCTTTTCATCACTTGAATGTGAAAATACGAGAAATGTAACAGTTCAGATTTGGACCAAAATGACATTGTATGACCCGGAAAAAGGTATTATATTTGCTAAGTGAATAATGCATTCACAATGTGAACATTTTCTGTACTTGTTTTGTGGGTTGTTAGAGTCTAGAAATGAGGAACTGAAAACAAATAAAGTGACAAGCCTATATTTTATCTGAGAAATAGATACTCATAGTTTTGTAAGTGGAACATATTAAAGTTGCCTGTTTTGTGTGTGTGTATGTGTGTTTGTGTGCGTGTGCATGTGGCGTGTGTGTGTGCCTGTATGTGCGTGTGTGTGTGTGTGCGTGTGTGTGCGTGTGTGTGTGTGTGTGTGTGTGTGTGTGTGTGTGTGTGTGTGTAATGTATAGCATAGTGGAACATTTGTAAGCCCATAATGCTAAACATGCTCACATGATGTTAAGTGATCCTGTATTGGTCTTTCTGCTACTGCCATGATAGTAAAGCAATGAGTTTTCCAATTACTGGCTCCTGGATGTCTGTACTAATGAAATGATACTACAAACTGAATCTGAATGCAGTAGCCACACTGATGCAGAGTGTGGATTCTGCCATTTTCAGTTTTAGGCCAAAAATTATTTCTGTACACCAAAATAATATTTTTGTTCTCTGTCAGAATCAAGCCTTTAAGTGCATGCTGATCATTTTATTAATTTCACAATTCAGAAAGGCTATAAGGAACAAGTGGAAAAAAACACAAGATTAGTAAAGGCAGACTGATTTTAATGCATTTATTGAAAAGAAAACTTCTAATTTTTATCATCTTTCAGTATTTCTGTTTATTCATTCTTATATGTCACCCTGTAGCCCAGTAATTTCAACTGGGACTGGTCTCTACTATAGAGGAGACTTGTACTGCTTGCTTCATAGGTCGAGTAAGTTAAGTCATTACTCTTGAATGGGATCAGTTTGGTCTATGACAGCACAGGTAACGTTGTAGCTTGAGTTTTAGAATTGGTTTTCCTAAACTCAGAAATTTCAGAATACAAATATCTTGAATGTATTCTGGACCCATTTTTACCTTTTGAAGGTCACACTAATACAATTATAAACAAGGTACTGTTCCAAGCTCTAGGTATGTTATAAAATACCCAGTCTCCTATCTCCATTAAGTGGAACAGCAATAGCTAAAATTATACAATATAAAAGAAGCAGTATTTCAAAAATGTGCACACTGATTGGAGAAACCAGTCAGCATGTTGTGATTAATTCAGCATTAGCAATGGAAATGAGCACAGGCACTTTTATAGTACTGGTTTTACTTTATATGTCGAAAATATGTATAACAAAAGTGATTTTTTTATGCAGTGTAACAAGACAAATGATAAAACACACAGACCTCTGTCTCTGTCTCTATGTTGGCAAGTGGAGACTAGCAGTTTACCTGCCTTCCCATGCACCACAGAACTGATCAGTTGAACAAAAGGACAGCAAAATAATAAAAATGAAAAGAAAAAAACAAGCCTCATAGTTAGGAGCATTAATGAAAACAGCTCCACAAACACCTACTCAAAAATATGTTGGAAAAAAATGAGAAATGCCAGTGTACGCCACTCATATAGTCAGCATTAGCTAATGCAGCCTTTAGCTATGATACTTATTTTTTCAGCACATTGAAGGCTGCAAAATATTACAGATACTATGTTTCTGTGTTGAAAAACCTTCTATTTAAAAGACCTTAATTAGAAGACATGTTAATATAAAAACCTGCAACTCTAATGTTTATGAACCAGTAGCTAGCTGTCCCAAAAAATAAGCATCATGATAAAGGGAATCATATGTTTGCAAAAAAAAAAAAAATACAGCAGATTTTGAGACACAGAGCAAAACATTGCTTGCGTTGCTGTTGTGTCTTTCGGCTTTTCCCACAGAACTCTGGTCCACTAATGATTGGCAGTTGATTTTTACGTACCGAGTTGCCGGCTCTGACGCACAACCTTCAACTAAGGTACGCCCATTCGTGCATGTCTCCACACAGAAGACGCTCTAGCTGAGAATCGAACACGGCAACATCTTACTGTGAGGTGACAACTCTACCGCAGCACCACCACCGCAGTTTGTGTACACACATGCTAAATACATGCACAGTACATTTTTTTCAGTACATACAACAGAAAAATCACAGAAGAACATTGACTTGTTTTTATGCAATGACATTAGTTAAAACTATTTTCTTAAATAATATCATTGTATAATAGCAATAGTCCACTCCTGTGTGTGGGTAATCCAGGATTTACTCATGGTTGTCCTTGTTTAATCACTCAAGCTTCATTTCTGTGATCAAACCATGCCAGCTGTGAGTAACTCCTATGTTATCTAAACCCAGTCACAGACTAATGCCAAAATATACTCCTCCCTAAGTTGGGCTATTGCCTACTCCTTCTAGAACAACATTCAGGAACAAATACATAAAAATTAAAGATGTCTGAAAATAAGATTTTCAGATTTGTCCTTCTTGCTAACTCACTCACCATTGTGGCCTGATTCAAAACATGAAATACCAGATAAAGCCACGTTTCATCTTGGTTCCCTCTTAATTAAAATATTAAGCATAGAATACTGACTCCTACATAGAAGAAAAATAACCAATAAGGGAACCAGTCTACTCAATGAAGTGTGTGCAAGATATTAACATCAAAGGTTTCTACCCTCACTTCAGAATTGTTGTAGGTGAAAAGAAAGTGCCAAGATCAGGTCCAGCTTGTGCTCCTATCTATTTTTTATTTGTGCACTTGCATTCTGTAAGCCCTTTATATATTATACTTCTGTTATAACTTTCCTTATAGCATCATTGTGTTGTACTCTCTTAATGCCTTCTGAAAAGGGTTGGTAGACTAGTATACTCACCAGAGACCAAATAATGAATAAAACAACATAAATAAAATAGAAGATTGCAATTGGGTCATCAACCATAACTTGTTTATTATGTGTTTTGAGACATGAATGCCTAAAAATTGGCATTCATGTCAACAGCACATAATTTTAAGTTATAATCAGAGATAAAAAAAAAATTCTTCACAGTGCATGGAGATTTGTCTGCTCCATGTACTACTAAGTACAGCAATAATTAAATAAACAAATGGGAAGTGTAGTGTTAGGTTTAAAATCTGATAAAATATTTGAGAACCACTTTACATCTTTATGTATTTCCTGTGTAAAGGAAGCCTCTGACTCCTAACTATTTTTATTAGTGAGTATAATGTAGACAGCAGACAGAAATAGAAGTAAAATTAACTCATTCCATGTTCTGCTGCTATAGAACCATATGGAATATGAACACTATAGGGGTGCTCAACAATTGTTAAGGATGGGTCTATCATTACAGTAGTGATAAGCACTGCATAGTTATTATGCAGTATTACTGGCTGTATCACTATATAAATCAGCATTAGTGCATTGAAGAAACTAGTACTTGAAAATTATATCTGCTTGATTATTTTTAATAAAGTCACCAAAAATAGCACAACCATTGCATACAAGTGTTTCTTGTTTACTGCTATAAACTATCAGTAATATCAAACTATTATGTTAAACAATATAACTAGTGCATCCATGTAATTATATAATTGATCACAAATGATATTGCTAAGAATCATCTACTAAGTTAATATAAGTAAAGCAGGTTCAGTTGTTGTATATAGTAAAGATACTAAAGTAAATAAGTACGTTTTTCTTTCTTTTTGGTGTCAGGAAATATAAGCAATGCAATGTAAACAGAGAAGAAATGCTGGACAAAAGCAGGTTTAAGTTAATATGCAGTAATCACAGGTTGATGAGGAGGGGGATGGGGTGAAAAAGTGCACAGATTCTAATATATGCAGAGCTGATATGTTTTGTCTTAGTTTTACATGAGTGAATTTCAGCATTACGGCCCTTGCCTTAATGTAATAACATGTGTTTTCTGTGTAAGCAAGTAAAAAAGTGAACACTGAATGTAATGTTAATTATTCCTTTAGGAAATAAATGTCCTGGGTGAGTTGAAAAATCTGCAGCTGAGGACAGCTGTACATTTTGTTCTTATATTTCCATGATGCAAGCTGACTACACAGGCAGGCAATAAATGCTAGAACACTTCATATGGCTAAAAGTTAATGTTTTCTGAAAGCATGCAAACTGTTTTTCACATCAGGAGGGGAATAAAGATAAGGAAACAAAAGACAGCAATTATTATAAGCAGGTATACAGGCTGTAACATGTGCCTTAGCATGGATAAACTTAATCTTAGGTTAGGTATTGCTTGTGGGTGCAGCTGTTGGTTTGGGACAATCATTCCTATAAAGAGGGTTAAACTTCATTTGAAAATGTACAACATTGTGGGTGTTTATTTTAAGTTAATAGGGTATGGGGGCATTCTGGGGTGTTTTTATTTTTTGTTTGAGAGTTTTCATTAAAACAAAAAGTCAGATGGAGAAGACAAGGAACAACTGCATAAAAGATCAAGCCGTGAAACATCAGAGGGTGCATGTAACAAAAAAGTTGGACGTAGACATATATAATAGGTAGGAATAATAACTTCTTATAATGGCTGCATTATCAATGTTATTTTGGAATGTGAATGGCTTCACAGGTATAATCATAAAGGTAAGACTATTGAATTCAATTAAGTAATACAGAGTGCAAATAGAAATGCTACAGAAGAAAAGAAAGAAGTGAGCATGTGAATTTGATAAGAATGGATTTCAGGAGGGATATTCAGCAGAGTATCAGGTGCGAAGGCTGCCAGCCCATATAGCTGGAATTTTGTAAATAAGTCTGTGTTCTTGGTGAATAACAATATGGTTTGTATGCTTGTCTTACAAATGTAATAACACCGTATATTATGACTGAGCTTCAAGAATTTAACCACAGTATACCCTACTAGAAAAGAACAGAAACATGTATGAACTATATGCCTATACAAATGTATGTTTTGATAGTAAGAAACTGGAACATACAGAGTTAACTTGCAAAACTGTAAGAAAATAAGTTGAAATTGTTTATGACTATGGTATCTCTCAGTTTCAGTTTGGAGGTAGAATGTCTTCAGCTAGAAATTATTTCTATTATCTGGAAACAGCAATAATTACAGGTTTCCAAGGTAAAATTGTTTAACAGTTTTATGGCTTCCAATTCTCGGCGAAACGTCTTAGAAAAAAGTATTTTTAACACAGAGGTGTTATATTTTAAGCTCCTGTTAGCCTGGGAACTAAAGGCAGAGGTGACAAGAATGATGTAATCTGAGTTAAGACAGCAGAAATGTTTGACAGTAATTTGAAAACTATCTCAGAGAGTGAGTCTGTGCATCTTGTATCTTGTCTTTGGACCTGTAAACATCCATTCAGAACTTGCATTTATTTACCTGGTTCTGTAAGTAAGATTTAGGTACAGTATTTCTCTTAGAGATGGATAAGAATACAGTAAAGAGTAGTTTATATGTTTTCTGTATTTATGTGAGACTGTCCTGCAATGTTGGATTACAGTATTTCCTGTGATTCTGAACTCTGTCACTGTGTTGAGTTATTCAGTATTGTCTTGTGTTTTTATTATTTATTATTAAATATATTTATACTTTTTAATTGTGGCTGGTTTGTTTAGAAATATTTAAGCTCTTAACGTACTTGCATATGCATTTGGTGACACTGTACAGGACAGTCTTAAACAGCCTTAAAGTCTTGCACACACTTATGATTTGGATAATAGTAACATTACACAGTAGAAGTGGTTACCCTTTGGGAATTGCCTTATAGTAGCTGATAGGTAGAGCTGGTTGGTGGCAGTGATTTCTACCTTATAGTCTGGGCATAAGGAGGCATAGCTAACCTGTGCCAGCCTTCGCCAGGAGTATCAGTGACTTTGTATATTAATCAAATCTCAAAGTGTGTGTGTGTGTGTGTGTGTGTGTGTGTGTGTGTGTGTGTGTGTGTGTGTGTGTGTGTGTGTGTGTGTGTGTGTGAGCTACTTGGGCAGGGACACAAAGCACTGGTTGGACAGAGAGGGTGCTAGATGTTTTGGCTTGACCATTGGGCTGAGATCTTAACCTTACAGATGTGCCAGTGGGGAGTCTTATAAGTCTTATTGGGGATCTGGAAAGAGAGGGACAAACCAGCCCCAGACTGACTGCAATCTCTGTGTGCTCTTAAGGGAAATTGTACTTAACTGTGTGTGTACTTGTCATCCGCCCAATGTGCATGTTCTTCACTAGTGTTACTGATGAGGATTAAGGCTCCTTGATTACTGTTCCAGTGCAGGGGCATCACATATTAATTGTTTGGCAGTGGTAGGATATCCACATCAAATATTAATTGGTTGAATTCCTTTATCTTGTGTACAGTGGCCACTAAAGGTGTTTTTGTACTCTAAATCAGCCACACAGTGAACATTCAGAGTTCATATCACAATTGTTTTATTTCTATTGTTAGCTTAGTTAGTTAGGGAGAACACACAAGCATGTCAGCAGAGGAGTATGACAAGTTGACAAGGAGCCAGTTAGCTGAGATATGCCGGGGTAAAGGACTGATGCATGCCAACCTGACTAAGGTAGACATGATTGCAGCTTTAGTCACAGCTGCATCTCAGAATAGCAGCCAGGAGGACAATCAGACTTGCTGTGGAGATGTACAACTCTCAGAAAATGGACAGCTCAACCTTTCCACAGTTGGAGGTCAAGCATTTGGAAATAGAAGCAGCAGAAAGACTGAGGCATCTGGAGAATAGGGAAAATGAGAAATTGCTATGCCTGGAAGCTGAGGAGAAATAGAGGCAGAAGCAACATGAAAAGGAGATGTTGACTCTTTGCCAGAGTCATGGAGGTAATGGGGAAGGGAGTAAATGAACCCCAGAAACAAAAAAGGTCAGTCAATTTCTTCCACAATTTATAGAGGGGGATCATTTTGATAGTTTCATTTAAATGTTTGAGGGAGTATGTAAACAGTATGATGTTGACCAAGGGCTCTGGGCATGGTTTCTGAACCCCTTACTCCATGGTAAAGCTGTAACTGTAATGTCCAAATTGTCTGATAATGATTGCTTAAATTATAATGCTGTAAAAAATTGCTTGCTAGAATTTTTTAAGCTACACCTGAAGCTTGTAAGAAAATGTTTTGTGAGCATAGATGCAAGGCAGATGAAAGTGTGTGTGAATATGTTGCTAAATTAAGAACTTATTTTCATAGGTGGGTGAGTGGATGTCAGGTCACCACTTTTGAAGGACTGTTAGACATTTTGATGAGGGAAGAAGCCCTTATCACTTTGCCTGAGGACATGAGAATCTGGTTAACTGCTAGACAATGTCTTACTGTAGATAAGTTGGAAAAGAAGGGAAACCTATACATAGCAAGCAGGGCATCACTGCACAGGAAAGGGACACCCAGTGTCACTCATAGGTCTAAGGGAACCCATGGTGGGCAGCCCAGACTGCAACAACAGTGTCTGTCAATAGCAGGGGAAGCCACTAATCCAGGTAGACATCCAGGGCCAATGGTTAAATGTTTTAAATGCAACCAATGAGGCCATGTAGCATACAGATGTTCAAGGAGGTAAAGTGGGGAACAAAAGATGGGAGAGCCAGTAAGTGGGAATGACAAAATGTCAACAGTAGGTTGTCTTGAGACAACAAGGGTACCAAACTACCACCCTGCAAATGTCCTAATAGGGAATTATTTTGTTAATGCAGTAGCATGTGTTTATGCAGTTACATGCAGTCAGGCTTGGAGACAAGCATGTGGGTCTGGTAGCCTGGGGGAGACCCAGACAGATTGTATACTTGCATACAGGACTGGTGAGGCGGTTACTTCAGGGAGGGAGCTACTCTGTATCAATGAGACTATAGATGAGCCACAGCTGCTTGTTGGTACTGATGTTCCCTTGGACAGAGTGACTGAAAGGGCAGAGGTGAGTAGTAGTACTCAGGCTGACAGTGAGGCACCACTGACAGAGAATGCCAGACTTCCTGTGGAAGGGGAGCTGGGAAGGGTTACAAAGAAAGAGTTGAGACAGGCTCAGCTCTCAGACCCTACATTACAAGGCCTGAGAGAGGTAGCTAGTGAGGCATCAAATTCTCACTGGCAGGGGGAATCTGTATACTGGGGCAAAGGATTACTGTATAGAGAGTGGACGCCTTAGGGAGGGCTAGAGTGTGAGAGAATACAGGTGTTGGTAGTGCCCAGAGCCTACCATCTGGCACTTCTAGCCATAGCCCATGGCATTCCCTTTGCAGGTCATATGGGCATAAAACATACCAAGAGACGTATTGTGCAGAACTTCTATTGGCCTGGAATTTTCACAGATGTAACAGGAACTTCAGGACCTATGAACAGTGCCAAAAGTTAGGGAAGACAGGAGACAAGGTGAAAGCTCATTTGATGCCTTTGTATCTAATTGAGGAGCCATTTCAGAGGGTAGCTATGTCTATTGTAGGGCCTCTGAGTACCCCAAGTTCCTAAGGGAAAATATATCCTAGTGGTAATAGATTATGCTACCAGATATCCTGAGGCAGTAGCTCTGTCCTCCATTGAGACAGAAAAAGTGGCAAATGCTTTGTTAGAGATTTTCAGCAGGGTAGGTTTCCCAAAAGGAATACTGACTGACAGAGGTGCTAATTTCATGTCAGACCTGCTGGCTTGTCTGTGGATGTACTGTGGGGTGAAGCACCTAAAGACCACCCCCTACCATCCCCAGACTAATGATCTTTTGAGAGGTTAAAACTGCACTCAAGATCATGCTATGGGCATTTGCAAACCAGTTTAAGAGGGAGTGGACAAATATCTGCCCCATCTGTTGTTTGCTAACAGAGAGGTGCCCCAGGAATCCATTTTTTTTACCCTTTGAGATGCTTTATTGGCATAGGATGAGGAGGCCTCTATATTTAATTCGAGATGACTGGGTGGGTGAGTGTGAATCCCACATTAGTCTGTTGTGGCTTATGTAAACCTCAGGACAATGCTCAGGGAACTCATGGGCTTGGCCCACGGGAACCTGACATAAGCCCAACAGCAGGAAAATGGTCTGGTATGACAGGTATGCTCGAGCTAGAGAGTATGCTGTAGGGCACCAGGTAATTGTTCTCATTCCTGTCAGACACAACAACCTGTAGGCAGCTTGGGAGGGACCCTACAAGCTGGTAAGGAAGGTCAGTGATTGTTAACTACATGGTGGAACTGCTAGGCAGGAGACAGGGGCACAAATTGCACCACGTTAACATGATGAAATCTTACCATGATAGGGAGACCCTTGTACTGAGTATTTGCAGTGGATTTCAGGAGGAGTCTGAGGGAGATCTGGTGACTGATCTCCTCAGTGAGGCTCAGACTAACACCTCAGTGGAATGGGTAGCAATGTCCCAACAGCTATCCCCTACCCAGGTTCATGAAATCCAAGCAATGTTACAGGAGTTTGGGGACATGTTCACTGGGAAACCAGGGTACACTCACCTGGTGCAGCACCATGTGTATACAGGACCCCAAAGGCCTATTAAGCAGGCCCCTTATAGGGTGCCTGAGAGAGTCAAACAGACTCTGAGGGAGGAGATACAAGAAATGTTGGAACTAAGAGTAATTCAGGAGTACAGCATCCCCTGGGCCTCCCCAGTGGTGCTGGTATCAAAGAATGATGGCAGCACCAGGTTCTGTGTGCACCACAGAAAATTAAATAGTCACACAGAGTCAGATGCTTACCCCATGCCTAGGACAGATGAAGCCCTAGAGCAGCAGGGTGGGGACTAATTTCTTACCACCATAGATCTTAACTGGCAGGTGCCCTTGACTCACAGTGCTAGAGAGAGGTCAACCTTTATGACTCTTTTGGCTTGTATGAGTTCACAAAGATGCCCTTTGGGATGAAAAATGCAGCGACATTCCAGAGACTAGTAGATCATATTCTAGCAGGTGCAGGAGATTTTGCCCTTGCTTACCTAGATGATATTGTCATCTACAGCCATTCATGGCAAGAGCAACTTCAGCATGTCAGGGAGGTGCTGGGCAGACTACAGAGGGCAAGGTTGACCATTAAGCCCAGCAAATGTCAGGTGGGTATGGCAGAAGTCTCCTACCTAGGGCATAGAGTGAGGAGTGGTACGATCAGGCTAGAACCTGCCAAAGTGGAAGCCATTCTGGCATGGGCTGCACCTGTCACCAAAAAGCAGGTGAGGGCATTTTTAGGGACAGCAGGGTACTACAGAAAGTTTCTCCATAATTATAATACCATAGCTGCTACCTCAGAGACCTGACAAGGAAAAACAGGCCAGATAAGGTAGTGTGGACCCCTGCATGTGAGTATGTATTCCAGAAGCTTAAAGGAGGTTTGGGAGGGATCCCTGTGTTAGCCAGTCCAAATCACAGCAAGGAATTCATCAGGTGGGTGCTTCAAACCATGGAGTGGGGGCTGCACTTAGCCAGATTTCTTTAGAGGGAGAAGAGCACCCAGTGAATTATCTCAGTCGTAGTCTCCAGCCCAGGGAGGAATGCTTTGCAGCTGTAGAAATGAAATGACTAGCCATAGTATGGGCACTGCATAAACTTCAGCTTTATATGTATGGAAGAAAATTCACTATGGTTACAGACCACAATCCCTTGACATGGCTATATCAAGCCAGCCAGCAAAATGCCAAGTTATTAAGGTGGAGGCCAGGGTTGCAAGCATATCATATGACAGTGCAGCACCACAGTGGGGTTAGCAATGCCAGCATAGATGGGCTATCAAGACAGGGAATGGAGTAAGGCATTTCCAGATAGGTTCAGCCCTCTCAAGCAATGTTTTTTAAGGGTCACTTGAAAAACTAGCTTGAGTTCTTGTGGGGGAGGGGAGAATTGTGAAGGCTGCCAGCCCAGCTAGCCGGAATTTTTTAAAATAATATTATGTTATTGTTGAATAGTAATATGGTTTGTATGCTTGTCTTAAAAATGTAAAAAACTGTAGGTTATGTACTGAGCTTCAAATGCAACCACAGTGTACCCTACTGGAAAAGAATAGAAATGTATATGAACAATATGCCTATGCAAATGTATGTTTTGATAGTAAGAAGCTGGAACATACAGAGTTAACTTGCAATACTGTAAGAAAATAAGTTGAAATTGTTTACAACTGTGGTATCTCTGAGTTTCACCTTGGAGACAGAATGTCTACAGCTATAAATTCTTTCTATTGCCTGGAAACATAAATAATTACATATTTCCAAGGTAAAAGTGTTTAACAGTTTTATGACTTCCAGTTCTAGGCAACAATTTTTAGAAATAAGTAGTTTTAACACAGCGGTATTATATTTTAAGCTCCTGTTAGCCTGGAAGCTAAAGGCTGAGGTGACAAGAATGATGTAATCTGAGATAACCCAGCAGAAATGTTTGATAGTAAGTTAAGAACTAGCTCAAGAGAGTGAGTAAGTGCATTTTGTATCTTGTCTTTGGACCTGTAAACATCCATTCAACACTTGAATTTGCCTGGGTCTGCAAGCAAGATTTAGGTGCAGTAGATACAAATGCAGTAAACAGTAGCTTAGATTTTTCTGTATTTATGTGAGACTGTCCTGCAACGTTGTTTTAAAGTATTTCCTGTGATTCTGAACTCTGTCATTGTGATGAATTATTGGGTATTGTCTTGTGTTTTTATTATTTATTACTAAATATATTTAAAATTTTAATTGTTGGTGGTTTGTTTAGAGATATTTCAGATCTTAAAGTACTTGCATATGTATTTGGTGACACTGTACACGCCACTCTTAAACAGCTTTCAAGTCTTGGACACACTTACCATTTGGACAATAGTAACATTACACATTAGAATTGGTCACCCTTTGGAAAGGGCCTTATAGTAGCTGATACGTAGAGCTGGTTAGTGGCAGTGATTTCTACTTTATAGTCTGGTCAAAGGGTGCATTGCTAGTAAACCTGTGCCAGCCTTTCTCAGGAGTGTCTGTGCATTTCTATATTAATCAAATCTTAAAATGTGTGTGTGTGTGTGTGTGTGTGTGTGTGTGTGTGTGTGTGTGTGTGTGTGTGTGTGTGTGTGTGTGTGTGTGTGTGTGTTGACTCCAGTCTGTTCATGGTTACATATGGTATGTCCAGATACAACAAAATATGAGATTGTCCAGTTTGGGTATGTGCAGATTTCCTCTTTGTTATTTGCTGATGATGGACACTTTTTAATATCAGGATACTGTGAACTTTAAAATGCAACCAGATGTTAAAGCTCTATTCCAGAAAGAGTGCACTGTTCTCTTCAGGTAAGAGGCACAGCTAAATAAGGTATAGGAGTTTGCATATCTTGGGGTCTTGCTAATCAGTGATGGAACACAGGATCAGGATGATAACTGCTGGATGTGTGTGTGTTGTGTGTGTGTGTGTGTGTGTGTGTGTGTGTGTGTGTGTGTGTGTGTGTGTGTGTGTGTGTGTGTGTGTGTGTGTGTGTGTGTGTGTGTGTGTGTGTGTGTGTGTGTGTGTGTGTGTGTGTGTGTGTGTGTGTGTGTGTGTGTGTGTGTGTGTGTGTGTGTGTGTGTGTGTGTGTGTGAGCTACTTGGGCAGGGACATGAAGAACTGGTTGGATAGAAAGGGTGCTAGAGGTTTTGGCTTGACCACTCAGCTGAGATCCTAACCCTATAGCTGTGCCAGTGGGGAGTCTTACTGAGAATCTGGAGAGAGAGGGAGGGAGAAATTAACCCCTGACTGTAATCTCTGTGTGTTCTTAAGTGAAATTGCACTTTACTGTGTGTGTGTACTTGTCATCCTTCCAATGTGCGCATCCCTCACTGCTGCTAGTGGTGAGGATTGAGTCTACTTGATTACTGCACCAGTGCATGGGCATCATATCAGGTAGAAAGGAAATGGGGAGTACTTAAAGTAATTGCTAGAAAGATCTAATATTGATATAAAAGGAAAAAGGATAGTAATGGTAGCTTTGCACTGGTAAGGGACTACTGGGAAGGGAGGAGTATTATGCTAGCATGGATTTATATTCCACCCAAAACTGCTATTATAGAACTTAAGAAAAGTTTGGGAGAAATAATCAGCTTTCATCACATAATATTACTTATAGGTGGGAACTGAAATTTGATGTGCAACAGTTAGGATGCATCTGGCGGACCTAGAAAGGAAAATATACCAAAAGAGGGTAGATTTATGAACAAATTTATGAAAATATTTGGTATGGAAGAAGTGAATTCAGTAGTAGGAACTTGGGGACAATTTACAAATTATTCAGCTACAATAACTGGGCTAGACTACACAAAAATTGTATTTCACAGGAACCTGCTCATTTAATTGAAAGCATGAATGCACATCCAATAATTATATCAGGCCATGTACCAGTAACAAGATGAACATGCTGGGTAATGAAGTAAAAACAAGACAGCAACACTTCCCTACCTACTTAGTGAAAATTATTAAAAAAATATTAGGGAAGATAGATATTTCTTCAAACATTACCACTATTGAGTAGGATAAAATGAAAGTAGAGTTTAAAAATAGGGTAGAATAAAAGAGAAAAAGGTAATGTTAAGAAGTAACAGGAATTATTTAGAGGTGCTGACAAAGGTTAAAGTATTGCAGAATAAGGGGAATCACACTGAACAGGAAGAGGTGCAACTGCATTGTGCTAAAGAGAAAATAAGGCAGCATCTGAATAATATGCATGAAATTAAAATGATTGTTGTTGAGCAACTGATTTTTTTCATAATAACCACAGCCAGAAAAACTTTTAGCATACTGACTTGGGCAATAGAAAGTAGAAAGGGTTGTTTCCAGATTTAGGGAGCCTATACCAAGCAAAATTACCAGAGATCCTGTAGATGTATTAGAGATATTTCAGAACTTTTGTGAAAATTTGTATAAAGCAGAGAAATGTGGAAATCAAGAAAGAGTGTAGATGGAAATACTTATAGAAGACTTAAGCATGCTAAGGTTAAAGATAGATGAGGCTCAGCAGTTAGCAATTAAGATAGGAGGAGATGAGATAATTTATTTATTTTTATTTTATTTTACATTTATTTTATTTTACATTTGTTAACCGGGCTAGTCTAGCTGGATATATTTCCATTTTCAGTAGAGGCCCGGGGAGAAAAGCTCCACACAGAAATAGACACAAAAAAAGAATCATACAATCAAAAAGAAATATCAACAGTAAAAAAACAGCAAGATGAGATAAAAATGAAGACATACAATCTATCTGCAAGAATGACTCCAATAATAATTGGTATTACTGTAGACATTTGGATGCTCGGGGAAAGAAAGTGATAATCTGGAAGTTTTTGTTTAACAGTATTTTAAAAGGTGGGGAAGCACCAATATCCTGGAAAAACGTTGCTAGCTGTAATACCTAAAGATGGTAAAGACCCATCAGGCCCAGCTTCATATAGGCCCATTTCAATTTTAAACCATGATTATAGTATTTATGTCTATAATAGATAATAGAATGGCAAAAGTGTTGACAAAATAGATCAATATGGATCAATGTGGGTTTGTGAAGGGGAGGCAAATATTTGAAAACATTAATGGAACAATGATGATCCAGAGGGAATCAGATTATAAGAAAATATCACTTTGCTTAGCATTCAACAGAGTAAACTGGAATTTCATGATTAGGGCAATGGTAGCATTTGCATTTCCTGACACAAAAATAAGGTTAATTAGGAGGATAAAAGAGAGATTGGAGGCAAAAATTATAGTGGAGGGTTTCACTCTTGTGCCAAGCAAGGGTGTCCTCTTTCTTCTTTATTTGTTTTATAGTTAGAGCTATTGGCAAGAAAATAAGGGACTCAGAAATTCAAGGATATAACTGGTACAATAATTAAGAAAAGTTGGCTTTACTCACATGCAATTATTATTTTATACCTGATAAAATCAGAAAAGGACATCTCAGTGCTGTGTATCATCTTGAGACAGTTTCAAGTCTTTTCAGGATATAAAATTAATGAAGATAAATCAAAGGCTATAGCTATAAACTATGTACCAACACATCAATCATAATGCCCATGTTGCTGGGGACATGAAAATATGAAGTACTTAGGAGTGTAGATTAAAAGGGATTCTGTTACTGCAGCTAAGGGTATATGGGAAGAGACTAAACAAAAAAAATATATATAAAAACTGAGAAAATGGAAGCTCTTGTTTATGGACATGGACATGGATAGCAAGATAGAAGCAGAGAAAATGTTTTTAGTCCATTTAGTTTTATATACATGTCAGACATATTTTTATCATTCAGATAAGTCATGGACAATAATTAAAAAAGAGTTGAAGGAATGTATCTGGGGAAGAGGGCAAGGGCCAAGCGAGATGGTGCTTTAGTATTACCTAATTTGAAAGGATATTTTCAAACTAAACAGTTAAGGCTCACGTACATAACATAAGCAGAAAGGTATAATTCAAAGTGGAAACGGATGATGATGAAATGAGGGAGCTATTAAAGAAATAAAGAGAGTGGTATTTTGGGTGCAGATCCTTAAGGAGAATAATTACAGCCATACAAAAAAGTATATTCATACAGCAGCAGAAAATATTCTAAGACCTAAACCAACATGAGAATGGAGAAAGGAGATTTCACAGATAATAAAAAGAATTTTACAACATGAGTTCATTAAAGAAACAAGCTTTAGAGCATTTGCAGACCATGCATGAATTAAGTATAAGACCAGCGGACAAGGGTGGTGCCATAGTGGTGTTAAATAAAAGTGATTATTTAGAAGCTATGTTTTTGTTATTGGAAGATAAGGATACATATCATAGGATAGGCCGGTGTCTGTTTAAGAAGATTTTAGTCACTATCAAGGACTATCTAAATGATTTACTTATGTGTAGACTCATTGATGAACGACTGTATCGTTTTTTGAGTGTAGACCATCTGACTGTGACTATTATGAAAAGTCTGCCAAAAATTCATAAGTCCACTGCCAAACCGCCCATGAGGCCAATAGTGGTCAATGGGAGCTGGGCCACTGAACCCCTATCTATATATGTAGAGGGGAAGTTGAAGTCGATAGTGACACAGATGCCAACTATACTGAAAACCACTACTCATTTTTTGAATGACTTGAATGATTATGTACACAAATTTGGTATCCATTCCTGTTTACTGGTTACTTAAGATGTTAAAAACTTATTTACATGCATACATAACAGTTATGGTATTGAAGCAGTAAGGGATATTTTAACTGCAAAGCAAGCTTTTAATAATGATAATACTCATTTATGAATGCTTCTAGAATTAATTCTAGAAAATAATGTCTTCATATTTGAGGAGAAGTTGTATTTACAGGAATGGGGTGTTACTATGGGCACCCCATGCGCAAACACATATAGGTTCATAGGTTCATAGGTTCATAGGTTCATACTAGGCTATCTGCCCTAGGGCATTTATAAGCCTAGCCAGAATGTGTTTGGCTTTCGCCACCCATTTTAAATTTATTTTGCTAAGCCCTTTTACGAGGTTAGTATACTGTCCTCTGTCTAACAGTGACACAGAAGTGATACCCGGGGTAAACCTATGATCTCCCATCCACTCATCAAGATTCCTCTTGAAGAGAGTCAATGAGGGACTCTGCCTAACCTGGACTGGGATTTTATTCCAGAGTGAAGGGAGCCTCTGGGTTATGAATCTGTCCCTCCAGCATGTCCTATTTATTTCAGTGCTGAGGTTCAAGTCTCTCGAGCGCGTAGCTCGATGGGATTTGGATTTTCTGAGGTGCAGCATGTCCATTAATTCTGGGTTGGACATGGCTTTATACGTCAGGCACAGATCGCCTTTGAACAGGCGGTATGCCACTGAGTAGAGCTGGAATTTCTTTAACCGGGCAGCATATGGCATCTGTTTGAGCCCTTTGATCCTCTTGGTGAGGTACTTTTGGGGTCTTTCCAGTTGCTGCAGGTGTCTGGTAAGGTACATCCCTAAAGGGGCATTGTACTCAATTATGGGCCTGATGAGGGATGAGTAAAGAGGCACGATGACCTCCCCTGATCTAGATGTAAATCCCTTCATGATTAGGTGGGCTATATAAAATGTTTTTCTAACCACTTTGGCCACGTGGTTGTCAAATGAGAGATTGCTATCAACTTGGGTCCCCAGGTCCCTAATTACTTCTTCTGTACTTAATGGATTACCACCTATGTGGTAATTTGTGGGCACTTTGTTTTGCCAAAGGGGATGACTATACACTTTTTGGCATTTAGCTTGAGGCCATGGCTCTGGCACCAGTTGTCTGTTTCTATGAGGCCCTTTTGTCGGATGCTTGTGTCGGCTGGAGAGTTGATTATGGCGCCCTGTTTGCAGTCATCTGCGAACTTGGTCAGCCACAGTCCTTCCATGTTGGCCTGTACCTCCGAGAAATATATACCGAACAAGAGAGGTCCCAGGACTGAGCCTTGTGGGACACCACTTGTAACTGGTTTGGAGTCTGACATGGCTCCAGCAATTCTAACCATGTGGGTTCTGTCCTTGAGCCAGTTTGCAATCCATCTAGTAACATAGGGGTTTATATTTAAGCTGATGAGCTTATCTATAATGCCCGAGTGGGGTATTGAATCGAAGGCTTTTGCGAGGTCCAGGTAGGCTGTGTGGACCACCTTCCCCTCGTCAATGGCCTTGGTGACTGTTTCAAAGAAATCAACCAGGTTTAAGAGGCAGGATCTGCCCTTAACAAAGCTGAACTGGGTAGGATCCAGTGTTTGTAGGTCCCCAATATCTTTATTTATGAGGTCCATGATGATCCTTTCCATAGCTTTGCAGACCAAGCTAGTCAGATAGTTTCCAGGATCCATTGAGGCACCACCTTTATGGAGAGGGACCACTGTTGCTGTACGCCACTCTTTGGGCACATATCCTGTAGTAAGGCTGAGATTGAACAGTAGTTTTATGTTTGGGTTTAGCTCTTCTTGGAGTTCATGTAGGACGCAGCCGGGACACCATCTGGTCCCATTGATGCTGTGTTTTTGCTTTGGAGAGGGCGGCTCTTACCTGAGCATCTGAGATGTCAGGGGCAGCACTCTGCTGGGATAGATATTTGCCCTTTTGGTGGGAGGGAGTTTGCGCTGAACCTGTCAGCTAGGATGTTGGCAATGTCTGTGTGTTCGGTGTATTTTTGTCATTTTGGACTAATTCTGAGCATATCTGGGAATTACCACCCAGGTTCCTAACATAACTAAAGAAAGCCTTGTGATTATCCTTAGTGTCCTGTGCAATTTTTCTCTCGAAGCTGGCCTTAGACAATTTTATGTGTGCCCGTAGTTTTTTGCTAATACTGATCAGTGATGCCTTCCCTTTTTGGGATTTTGCTCTATCATTTAGTAGCTTCCTCCTTCTATTGTATAGTTTGTTTATAGCTGGGGTCCACCAGACAGGACGTCTGCCTTTGGAGGACTGGGTCTTGGTTTTATTTGGGATCGCATGATCCATGCATTCCTGAAGGTGTTCATAGAATGCGTTTATAAAGGATTCTGCGGTCTGGGACGTATTTTCCACAGGCCCGGGGGCTTTGAAGGATTCCACCTCAGTTTTGAGGAGTGTGAAATTTGCTTTAGAGAAGTTTTTCACTGTGGTTTTCTGGGTAGGTGGTGGGGTCGGGATGTGAATATCCAGTGAGATTAGTTTATGGTCTGATCTTACCAGTGAGGGATACACTTCTGGTCTGGAGCATAGAGTCCCCATGTTGGTAATGATCTGGTCCAGTATGTTTTCCCCTCTTGTGGGAGTGGTAACAAGTTGTTCCATAGCATTTGAGTTTATAAATTCTAGGAACCTTTGGGCTAGGGTGTCGGAGCTAGAGTAATGCTCCCAGTCTATGTTTGGGTAGTTGAAGTCGCCCAATATAATGATGTTTGGAGAGACCTTCATATTTTCCAGTGTTCTCAGGAAGGCCGAGTGGGATTCCTGGGTTTGGGAGGGTGGTCTGTAGCAGGCTATAAACTGGAAGGCAGTTTTACCCACTGTTAGTTGCACATGGATAGTCTCTGATGCTTCGTGCTTTGCCACCAACCTGGAGGTGTGGGTATCTTTGATGATCTGGTTATGTATTTTTGGGAAATGCATCATCTTTACAATGATATGTCATATTGGCATGTGAAGTTTTTTAGACACTTCGCTGATGATGTCTTTTTATTATGGGGAGGGGATGAGAATTCTTTGAATGAATTTGTTACACATCTAGGAACTACCACTGATTTTCTTAGAGTTACAGTCCAATTTTCTAATGTTGAAATATAATTTTTAGATGTTTTAATTAGGAGAAATGACAAGATTCCCACCTCCCTGTATCACAAAACATGTTGGAGAAATGGGATATTGAATAATGATAGCATGCATCCTTGACACATTTTTCCAAATATTGCAAAGAGTCAACTTATGAGGTTATTCAGGATATGCAATGATGAAGACGTATTGAAAGAAGAAATCTGCACCCTAGCTGGGTTGTTTAAAGAGAGTGGTTATAATAATAAAATGGTAAAAGAAATACAAGGGGACGTTTTAGCCAGGAGGTTAACTCTCAATAGGTTAACTCCACATGCACATGTTAAACAGTCCTATTCTAAGAACTCTGTGAGACCGCCAGTACCCTAAAATACCAGATATACTAGTGACATCAATACTGTACACAACATTATTAAGAGTAACTGGCATCTTTTGACGTTAGATCAGCAAACAGCTAAGATTGTAGGAGATATGCCCACTTTTGTTTACAAGAACAATAGTAATCTTAAAGAATTAATATGTAGCAGCAGACAATATGTTAACATTGCAAGTAATAGATTAGGCACCTACCCATGTGGTAAATGCAAGGTGTGTCATATTATAACTAAAGAACAAGAATTTATTCATCCGAAGATTAATTTTATTTTTAAACCTAGATTTTACACTGACTGTAATACTACATATATAGTATATCTGACTACATGCAATCATTGATCTTGTTTCTATGTGGGCAAGACCATACAACAACTTTGAGATAGGGTCAGTAGGCATATATATGAAATAAAAACAAAAAACGTTAATAATGCACTGGCTAAACACAATATTGATTCACCAGGTCATAGCTTTAGCTTTAGAGCACTACAATGTGTAACTAATAACATCTGGGATGGAGACAGTAATAATCGTTTAGAACAATAGAGTTACATTGGATACTGAGATTATAGGCACACAGGTATCCGGGTATTAACATTAATGTCAGTATCAAACCTGTTTTAAGTGGCCATAAACATAAAAGTAGGTAAGAAATGATTTCGGACATACCCCTCATTGGAATCAGCTGCCCTTTGATAAGTTCTTTCAATGTATAAATGCAATTGATTTTATGTGTTTTATTAGGATCTGATGAAGCATATTGTTATGCGAAAGTGCTCATCCATTTATGCATTTTATTAAAGTGATTTTAACTGTCGTGGTTGCCCTGCTGGTTTTTATTCTTTTCTTGTTGGCTTGCCATTCTAGCATAAACATTTGGGACTTGTTGGCTGCCTTTTCATATTATTTCACAGATAATGGTGGTTGCAGTTACGTTTACAAAGAATAGGCAAGAGGGATCTGGAATGTACTGAAGAAAACTGGGAAAGAAACCGAGGTCCTAGGAGCAAATAACTGGAGAGGGAAAGGTAATAGAATGGGAAGAGGTCAAGAAGACATTTGGATTGTAGGCTAGAGACTGCCTTCCCTATCAGGTATCGATATCAGAGCACAGGCAAGAGAAAGGGTTATGGAAATCCTAAGTGAAAGTCCTGCTCTGTTAGAGTTTATAGTTTAATCAAGAACAGAAGCTTCTTTTAAAAAGTTTAATTAGCAGGGCATATAAAATACTGCACAATAATTATCGGAATTAATCAGAAGAAATTAGAAAATATTGGGAAGAGAGTTTAGTTAAGCAATTGCCAAGGAAACAATGGGAGGAGATATGTATGGCTCCCAACTATGTAACACAGTATAGAAGATTTAGGATTTCTGATTGGAAGTGTTTGCTTAGGTAGTTTATACCCCAAGCAGACTCCAAATAATTTTATCCCCAGGAAGATGGCATATGTTGGAGGTGTGAAGGGGAAGAATTAGGTTACTCGGAACATATGTAATTTGTCAGACTTCAAAAATTACGTACAGAGTACAATGTCAGAAATATTAAGTTAGCAAGTGGGTGTAACTAATGAAATAATTTTGTGTGTTGTGATATAGGACCTGAATTGCCTAGACATTAAGTTTAACTCTGGTGGCTGCCAAAAAAGCATATACTAAAACACTGACATCAAATTGCAAAGCAACTGTATATGAAGCATTGAACATTATAACAGATATAAGAGAAATGGAAGCGTTTTTTTTAGAAAAGGGTATGAAGCAAATTCCATTGAAAAAAATAGAAATTATGGAACAATACATACAGAATAATGTCTTTTGGGGAGGAGGTGTGAAATTTAAGGGAAGGAAGGAGTTCAGCAATTTATGTAATGCTGAATTAATTATAATTATACAAAAAATATGTGAAGTGTAATGTTTGCAACTAGAAACACGTTAATATAGTTTGTTTTCCTTTATATAAATGTATGCTTGCCTATCTCTAAAGTGATAATTCAATAAAGGTGTTAAAAAAAGTTTAATATCATACATGTATATCACCAAGCCTATAAAATTTTGAACTCATTATGGCCCATCGGAAGGATGGCAGATCTGTATTTTAAAGAAAGCTATCCAGTTAAACAATAATATATTATTCCTGTTTTGTTTCATTTTGTATAATAAATTATTTATACTTGCAAATTTTTTGTCAGTAGTTGTTATGTTAGATCAGAGTGGTCTACCCCTCATTCCTCCAGTTTTCATAAATATATAATTATATGATAGAAAAATAAAAAGACAATTTGATTGTGATTTTGTTTTTTTGAAATCAGTAGAGATAAATTAAAAATAGTTACTTAATGTTTAGATTTCACAGAAAGCAAGGCTGTTCTAAACTCTGTTCATAATGTGTTTGCCATTCCCTCTGTGGCCTGCACTACAGCAGAAATGCCTCTGTGGGAAGAGTTCAGACAACAGAATAACACAGACTAAATCAACAAAAGTAGAAAAAACAGGTATCAGTGTTTGAGGTGAATGCAAAATAAAGTAACAATGACAATTCAAATACATGTGGTATAATAATATGCTTAATAAATACTGAGGAATCAAAGTGCCATTTTCTGTAGCATTGCTAAAAACTGGTATGTGTTCATCTTTTCAACAAATTTTATTACAATACAGTAGTCAGTACTCCATATATTACATTATGAATATTTAATTCAGAGGAATACCTTAGTAGTGGTATTCCATGCAGTAGCTATGCTTACAATTTGAGTTAACACAGAAAAATAAGAGCAGAAGATAAATATATTTTTTTCAATCTGCTTATCTGTCATGCTTGCCTGTAAAGACATCTGTGCTTTGATGTCCCTAATGCCTGCACCTCTCCAGCTGACAGAAGGCTGATACAAATAAGCTGCTGTTCTCAACAATAACTTCCTGTGCACTACCTTCTATGCCATCCAAAGCAGCCCCTGTTATTAACAGTAACGTCCTGTGTATTACGTTCTATCTCATCCAAATCAGCCACTGTTCTCAACAATAACTTCCTGTGCACTGCCTTCTATCTCATCCAAATCAGCCCCTGTTCTCAACCGTAACTTCCTGTGTACTGCCTTCTGTCTCATCCAAATCAGCCCCTGTTCTCAGCAGTAACTTCCTGTGTACTATGTTCTATCTCATCCAAATCCGCCCTTGTTCTCAACAGTAACTTCTTGTGTACTACTTTCTATCTCATCTAAATCAACCCTGTGTGTACAGTGAAAGTTATACATCAGTTTTAGTAGTGCACTTGCACTGGTGAGGTTTTTAGAGGTATCAAGTTGAGCAGGATAGAAAAGATTCCAATAACATCATGAATCATTCCAGTACATACTTCAGAACCATCAGGCATTCTCAGGGAAGTTATGAGCTATAATCTCTTTAGCATGTCCTACATTTATCCTGGGGCCTATTCCCAGTATACCATTCTGAATGCACATCACTAGACACTGAGACTACAGTATGTGACTACTCTCAGCTTATAGGAGCAGCTGGTCTATTGTAACTTCTTTTAAGATGGTTAATAGACACAGTTTCTGATGGACACTGATTCCAAATACTCTGAGTAGGAACCTCATTTCCATTGATTGGATCACTAATTCCATCTTTTCATTCAGTTCCTAGCAATCTCAACATTGGTGAGGTTGAGGACATAGAATGGCTGGTAATCTAAAAGGTTTTGTTTATGGTTCATTTCTTACTTCATCGACATATTCTGATACACTGCTTTTAGTACTGTCTCAGTTGTGCCATCCAGCAGTCATCATCCTGATCCTGTGTTCCATCACTGATAAGCAAGACCCCAAGATATGCAAACTCCTATACCTTATTTAGCTTTGCCTCTTACCTGAAGAGAACAGTGCACTCTTTTCTGGAATAGAGCTTTAACATCTGGTTGCAGATAGTGATATTCATTTCTGCCACTTCACATTTGGTAGGGAACCACTCTACTGCATTTTAAAGTTTGTAGTATCCTGATATTAAAAAGTGTCCATCATCAGCAAATAACAAAGATGAAATCTGCACATACCCAAACTGGACAATCTCACATTTTGTTGTATCTGGACATACCATATGTAACCATGAACAGACTGGAGTCAGCACACACACACACACACACACACACACACACACACACACACACACACACACACACACACACACACACACACACACACACACATTAAAGGAATTAGAGGTACTCCTGGGCTCAATATGTATGAGTTTATATCAATACCCACAGTACTGATCTGCTAGTACAATGTCATGCAGTACTGGCTTAGGGACTCCATATTATTGAAGAATCTTTCACAGGGGATTTTAAGATATTTTGTCATACTTTTTCTAGGGATATAAACCATATGCAGCTTGTACTAAAAATCTCTTATAATCTGTCCAGTGTCTGTTCATCGTGAATGAGTAGTTCAGTGACTGAATAACAGGATACAATTTTAATTGATACTGCTGAATTAGAGGCTTCACATCTAGAGGAAGTCTTTCCAAAACACTTACCAAAGCCTTCCCTTGGAATCTAAGAAATGTGATCTTTGTGTATGTGGAATAGATGTCCCCCCACCCTTTCTGAAAACCATGACCACCTTTCAAGTATATATATATATATATATATATATATATATATATATATATATACATTTCATACCAGGCTTGAACGACTGAGTCCTGGGGAAAGTGGGTAGGAATTAAAGGTAGTTAATGGCAATGCTGGCCACAAGACTAAATTGAATTCTGTATTTCTTATGATTCATATATATCTATATCTACCTATATCTATGTATCTGTCTATCTACTTAGGTGCATGGTAGGTGACTGAATGATTGCAAAAATGACAGCTGTTTGGCTGACACTATTTAATCAATTGAAACAGATGGATACACGATAGGTGTCAAAGGTTGACAGTCCCCACGTAGGGGAATAGTCCATTTCCCTGGAGATTGTGCAAATTCAGACTTAGTATGTATATATATATATAAAATTAGCAGGTCTATATTATGTTAGGTGATCGAACACCTAAATATCGACCATGTAATATCAAACTGTAAAATAGCGAATGCCACTGGGAAACGTTACCATCGACCACAAAAAAAATAACTTTACAGCCAAACTAAGTGGGGGGCTTCACCCCACACACTCCCCCACAGCCACCCTAACTAAATATACCAACTCTGAGATATTTCCACTGTGGAGAAAATGGACAAATCCAGCGAATGGCCAAGGGAAATCTTTCCCTGCATTAAATTGTCTGTACACTGTTTTTTTGCTTTCAGTATTACGTGGTGGATGATTGGGTGTTCGATCACCTAATCATTCAATCATGTAATATAGACCCAAAATTAGCAGGGATGTGGGAGATGCAGCCCCACAAAGGTAGGTGCAAGTGTTTTACCCCTGCAAGAGCACTTCCTTTTCATTTAGCCCACTCAGGGGTAATCCCCAGAGCATGTGCAGAATGTGTCAGTGTTACTTGTTTTGACATAAGTACATTGATGTTCTGGTCATTGAGATTGTAGTTGTTTGATCTGTGGCCCTATTAGAATTGAGATTCTCTGTGTCACCACCTGTGGCCTTGTCATTTATGTTAAGACTCAAGGCCTGCAAAAGCTACAAGCACTGTTGATGACTCCCTGCAGATTATGTTTCCCACCCACACTTGCATTGCTTGATCTGTTTTTTAAAGTTGGTGATTTTTAAGCTGCCCACCCTTACTGTAAATTGAGCTTCATAAATTCATCCCTTTCTACACTGCTATTCTTCTTTCGGCTTTTTCCCAGTTAGGGGTTGTCACAGCAGATCACCTGTCCACTCATGATTGGCAGTAGAGTTTTACAGTGTCAAGTTGCCAGCCCGGTGCCCAACCTTCCACGGAAGGTACACACAAGTATGCACTCATGCCTAGGGCCAATTTAGAGTGTCCAATCCATCTACAGCATGTCTTTGGGATGTAGGAGGAAACCGGAGCACCCACAAGAAACCCACGTGACCACAGGGAGGACATGCAGGCTCCGCACAGAAGGCACCCCAGCCGAGGATCGAACTGGAGAACCTCTTGCTGTGAGGTGACAATGCTAACTGCCTCACCACCATGGCTGCCTCCTTTCTACACTGCTATTAATATCTTGAATTATTTATTTGCCTTTCCTTGAGTTTCTTTTGAAAAAAAAAGTACATTTTGCATCTCATTGTCAGACCTCCTGTTTACTCACTCTGAATTCATTATCTAGCTAGATGTTGGATAAAGTAGTGTATTTTTCTGCTTCAGCAAGTTCTTTTCTGTGTTTTTTTTTCCCTCAAAAGTAAAGAGGATTTTGCATCTTGTGGCAGTGGCTAGAAGCCTGGTCTGTATAGGTTGGGGAAACACATTAGTGATTCCTGCATGCAGTTGTTTAATTGGCCGGAGGGATTATTAATCAGCTTACTTTGTTTTTAGTGCCTTTATAAATTCTACACAATTGGGTGGTTCTTGGCTCATTTCTACAAAGTGAAGTACTTTTATTCTAAGAAACACTAGATAGAATGTATTTCATGCAGAAGAGCAGTTCTTAGAGCAGTTTGAAAATGCAACTTCAAATATGAAGAAGTACAAAAAAAATAAATAGCACAATAAATGTGCATGGTATAATGAAAATAAGCAATGCTGCTAGATGTCTGTGCCTGTGTGGGGCACTTGCAAGGCAAGCAGCTCTGTAAAAATGTGCCAAACTCATACCAGTACTGGAAATACAGAAAACTAACTACTGAGCCTTCTGGCCAACAAAATGAATGCACTTAGAACCCTTTTGTAGGCTTCCCAACTCAAATACACCAGGCAAACTCCTGGTGCCACTTGATGAATAATCCCTGTCCCCCTAGTGTATAGTAAAAGAATGTCCAGAGTGAAATGCTATCACAAACAAACTTAAACATGCAGAAAGGCAATAAGTAATTCAAGATAACAGTAGTGTACTTTAAGCAGCATCACCGAGCAGCATCACTGGCTAGGTTAGCTGCCGATTACTCTAAGTAATCACCCTTCCCTCTTCTGGTTACAGACACTTTCCACACCTATCCCTTGCAAGTAAACATTAGGACCTGTAACCAGGGATAGGTACTTTCCTACTATCTCTGTATCCAGCTTGGTGGACATGGGCTTCCTGAGGCAATGTAGCAATTGCCTTATGTACATTGACAATGGCTCAGTTCTCAGACAAATACGGTATGCGAGATCAGTGGTCACACATTGACAATGGAAGGCAGACTCTCACATACAGACACAAAAACCAACAAACATATTGTCAGCAACTCACACACATCACTTTCCACACCCACAAAGTACAACACATACATACATCCACATATGCAGAGGTGCTCACATGTAACTTACCCAAACCTCAAAGGCCTCTCAGGTGCCATCCTCAGAAAATATGCATTCATACAAATAAGTCCTCAGAAACTCTTCTTGCACACAAATAAGACAATTCTTACCACAACAGATAAATCACATCTCATTGTGTTGCAGCTACCAAGCTCATAAGGTGTAACACTCTGCAACTCAATATTCTGGTCATAGAAGACTCCTTTGTGAGACACACTGATGTCCCCCTTTCCAGACTGGACAAGAAGAAGGTTACAGTCAGTTGCCTGTAAGGGCTAGGATTCACTAGATCACACAAACCATCAAGCTACTCATAACTCGGTCATAGTCCACTTGGGTGTGACTGACCTGAGATGTACCTCCTTGGACTATATGAAAAGAGATGTGATTGAGCTCTTAGAATGTATGTCACAGGCAGGTATGAGCCTAGCACTGAGCAGCATTCTTCTATGTCCAAGATTATTCTACAATACCAGGAGAAAATAATTGACTTTAACACTTGGCTTAGCTATTGGCATCATTCTAAATGGACTCCAATACTTGTCAACCTGGGAGGACATGGTTGACAGATCATGCTGCTTTGCCAGGGATGGTCTTCATCTCTCAGCTTTAGGTTTTTGGATATTAGCTAAAACATTATACACCCCTATAGCGCATTTTTTTTGGCATTGCTAAACAGACAAACCTTCCAACATAACAAAGGCTATGCAAGACAAGCTAAAAGTGTTACTGCCCAGTGGTAAGAGACTCAACAAGAAACTGCACTCCCTAGAAGTTCTCACCGTGGAGAATGCTGACATCTGTGCAGTTACTGAAACATGATTCAAAGTCATGAAAAGCATTCTGGTAGTGCAAGGCTGTAACACCTTCCAAACATTCCATCCATGAACTGAACAGGAAAGAGCAAAGGTGTGTATATATATATATATATATATATATATATATATATATATATATATATATATATAAAAATGATAAACAAACCTCAAAGCTGGTCAAACAATATGACATGCTTCAGCTACTCCCTGTCCAACTAACCATCTGAAAAATCCATTACCATATTCTTTCTAGTTACAGTTCTCCCACCATGAACCAGAAGACTCATACATTATACCTGAAGTTACTAGAATCACTTACCATCCAACCCAATACCATACTCATTAGTTAACTTAACTACCCCTCAATTAATTGGGAGACATACATGGCCACTAACATGCAGGCCCAAAGCTTTCTTGACTTTGTAAATGGAAATGCTTGGGAAAACTAGCCTGCACTCCTACTAGGGAAAAAAATATCCTGGATCTGCTACTCACAAATATGGCAGAGAGGTGACCTCACTGGTAAGATCATATGTCAAAGCAGTATCCCTTGAAATAAAGGTAAAACTAGTCCCTCACCTAACCCAAATAACTTTAAAAATGTCTCTAAGGCAAATGATTGCTTATTAAGAAATGACAGGGCTAGTTTCCAAGCTCCCGCAAATCCAGAGAAGACAGAAATCTTTGCAGAGAGGTACACAAAAGCCCTGTACATCTATAGAAACAACTGCATGAAAATGGCAGTACCAGACTGAAATAAACACAGGTTACACCACAAAAACAAGGCAGCCCAACAGCACCTGTATTAATAGGTTGTACAACAAAACAAATACTATTTTGTTGAAAAGAAAGGGGGAATGTGCATAACAAAGCAAAAAGTCTCTCATTAGTCTAAACAAGCAAATCAGGGAATTAGCCAAGCCTCTGAAATCAGACTTTGAGGTAAAAATAGTCTCCAAAGCTAAGAATAACCATAAGCCATTTTTCAGTCTTTTCTATAATCTTAAGGGCAACACCCAACAATGTGCAGTTAGTTGTAGATGGCATCACCTATGCTCTACCAGAAGATATAGCAAATCTGCTGTCTGACAAACTCAGGCTAAGTTTCAACTCCCCATCAGCTCCATTTCTCCCCCAAGAAATACCCTCCAGCACACCTCTGCCAGTTATCACCAAAGAACAGGTTGCCACTGAGCTCTGCAAAGCTTCAATGGGGCCTGACAATATGTCAGGTTGCCTCTTAAACAGCTTAAATCAGTAATAATCAGGCCTATTAGGATCTCTGTTTAACCTCAGTCTCTGGACTGGTTTGTCCCAATAGAGTGGAGGGCAGCAATAGTCATACCTCTGCATAAAGGGGGACCATCTACTGACCCAGGAAATTACAGACCTGTACGTTTGACTAGTTTTATATGGAAGGCCATGGAAATAATAATCATGAACCTGATATATAATAACACAGAAAACCTCCACCTGATGCAATTTGCCGTTATCAAGAGCAGGTCATGCCTACTGAATCTGCTGAATTTCTTTGAGAAAGTTACGAAGGCTATGGATAAGGGTAAAACAGCAAGTTCTGCCTACATCAACCTGGCTAAGACATTTAACACAATACCACACTCAGATACTATAACTCTCGCAAAACTGGGTATAAATCTCTATGTCACCAGATTGATAGCCATTTGGCTCATGGACAGAACACATAGTTAAAGTAAGTGATTCCAGATCCAGCAAGAGGCCAGTTACTGGTGGAGTGCCACATTGCTCAGTGCTGGAATCACTCCTGTTCAGATGATACTTCCCTGAAGTCAAGGCTAATGTGGAAGGCCTCTGGAAGACAAAGTTTGACAATGACTGCAATTTGAAGGCAATCACCGAATCCCCCAATGATGTTAATATCCTTTAAGAGGGTCTAGATCAGACAAATGATTGGTGCCAGAACCATGGCCCAAAACTAAATGTGAGAAAATGGATTATTATACACTTTGGGAACTCAAATGCCCCTGCAAATTACAACATCAATACTATAACCCTAAGAGTAGTCGCAGAGGTGAGAAATCTTGGTGCACAGATAGATAGTAGCCTGAACTTTCACCACCATGTGTCCACAGTGGTAAGAAAATCCTTCTATGTGGTACAACTCAAAGTAAAGGTAGGGCATCCAGATCCAAGGAAATTATAGTCTAGCTGCACTCAGTCCTCATTAGACCAACAATCAAGTATGATGCACCATTTGGCATGTACTGGACTAGGCATTTACAACAGCTGGAGTGACCTCAGTGGTTCCTCACAAAGAAAATACAGTGTGTAAACAACATGAGTTTTATGGATAAAGTAAAAGCCCTGTCACTTTGCTCTGTCTCCTGCTGACTAGTATGGGGTGACCTATACCTGACCTATAAGACACTCACAGATCCAGTCTTGATGGTGGTGCTACACATCCACAAGTCAAACAGCAGGAGTGTCACCCGATCTAGGGTTTAAACTTAGCAACTCAAACAAAACATGCTGGAGAGACAGATATGTGTCTCAGAATTCGCTCCTTCTTTTGAACAGGCTTTCTTCTCACATTAAACAGTGTCCTTTTCTGGGCTTATTCAAACACAGTTTGGATCAATGGATGGGGAAGCACAAACTCATACTTGGAATACTCAAGGCATAGGCACAGACCCATATCATTCTCTTGCTCCTAGAGGCCATATATTGAGTAAAATCAGGTTATATCGGTTAGGCTTCTAAGGGCTCTTAAGCTATTAACCTAGTAATCTCTTATGAGCCTATGAACCTATAAGATATTGAAGCAGCTGAGAACAGGCTAAGATATTTTAAAGTATTACCTGTTCCTCATTCTTCTGGATATTGACCACTGTCTTGCCTTCTTAAGCTTGTAATTGATATACTAGTTTATTTGCAACTCTGTTTCAGGGAGTACACTGTTGCATTCTCTTCTCTTAAAGAGTCCTCAATACTTGGTCTCCACTGTAATTATTGTGAAACAAACCTGTTGCACCTCCTTCACTTTTATTTCTTTCACATGATTATTCATAAGTAATATAAGTCCAACTAACATTTCCAAATCCTTAACACTAGTAACTCAATCCATACAATTTGCCCCCCATCGTAATAACAAACTGATTAAAATTAAGGGATCATATAAAGTCCTTTGTGGATCATAAATGAACAGTTTAAGTAAAAGGTAAATGTGTTATATGTTACATGTAAGAAGCTTAAAACTAGGCATAAAAGGAAATGCTTTTAGCTATAATAGGTATCATTTCAGTTTCAAATTCATCATACTGATATTCAAGATAGTAAATTGTATATTTTATAAGTGACATTATACCACCTGTTTCTTCTTTTTGTTTGCCTTTTTTGTGTTATATATATAATATATCTGGAGAGGTTAAGATGTGTCCTACCCCATGTTTCCCTAAATGTAATAGTACTATACTTGCTATTATAAATTATCTGGTCAAATATACCAATTCACAGTCACAAACATGATGAAAATGTATATCCTTGAAAAATGTATTAATTACTACCATTGCACACTTAAAAAAAATGCATCCGCAGGGATTTCCTATGGAAAACCATGATCAGCGAGTTCAATGTGGGGAAAGTTTAACTCATCCAGATAGAACCTTGTACAGTTTACACTTGTTGTCATGTAGTAGGTCCAGGCCAGACAATAATAGATGGCAACACACTCCAGTCAACATTAAACCTCCCCCCAAAAAATAGGTCAAAATTAAAACCACACAATGAAAGTAAAATCTAAATCCACTAAACACATTTAATGCTGTTCACCAGTCAGAGAATGCAGAAGTCCATGAAAAAAAGACAAAGTACCACCTAATTTCCCATGAAACAAAACAAACAAATAAAAAATATTATATCTTTAACACTGAAAAGGAAAACTACCATAACCCTAACTTCAATGGAAAAGTTAAAAACTGAAATCTTACCCATCCGTTTAAAAAACAGTACATCTCATAGCCTCAGATCCCTTTTATAGAATGCAAAAATATTTCAAACTACACGACTATAGAGGGGTTCTGCCTTTGGAAAAGCAAAACAGACAAAAGCCACACATGTTGCTCTACCATTTTTTTGTCTATACTACTCACTGCCAAAGGAAATCTTAGTATATAATCAACCAAGAAAAAAGAAAAACAAATACCAACTGATGGCAAAACCAGGCAGCTTTGTTAAAAATATTTAATGCTTTCATCTTAAATTACTAAAGACTTCCTTAGAACAAAACAAACCAGGGCCACGTCACTTCCCATTCACATGCAAAAATAACACGTGAGCGCATACAGTCATATTTACCAAAGAACAATTAATAGCAATTAATTAAGTAATTATTTTTATACATAACTGCCGCCTGTACAATCCAATAAGTTGAACGAGGGCTTTCTCTTTATTAACTTCCACCTCTGTAAAATCCTAGAATGTATCAATGTAGCTACTATTTGTGCATAAATGTAAATAGAAGTCTAACTACTCTGTGTTTAACTGGAACTTAATATAATCCAATGTAACAACCAGTAAAAGGAGACTCAACTGATTGATTCAAAAACAAGTCATTAAAAGGATTCAGTCGGAGGCAGATAACCGCAACCACACAAGGTTTATTGTAATATTATTAACGCCATCTATATCTCAATAAAAACATTTTTGTCTGAGAATATTCTCTGACTTCTTCAGATAATACAAATATGACCCCTGAAATCCATTTAAATACTAGTCACATAAATTACAAAATAGACTAATTGATTGACAATCATCTGTTAAAGTAACAGTGTCTACTTTACATATGTACTATAATAAAAACAAGGTAGTTCAAACTGTAATATAAACATGAAATAGTACAAAAAATATAGAAAGTAAAAAATGTGTATAAAGAATATATTGTAAAATTGTTTTATGTATAAAAACAACAAATAATAAACCCCATACTGGCAAACTTGTTGTGAAACATTTTAGACTAATTAAGTTCATAAAACATTAATGTATGTACACACATATACAAATATTACAATATGTACTATAAAAAGTATATTGCTGTATAAAAAGCATATGATATAGACATACTCATATGAAAACATCTAGTATGTACAATATGCCTGCTTAGAATAAACATTGGCAAAAAGGATGACCTAAAAAACCTGTATACATATGTAATAAGTGAGCTTCACAATTTAGCTGCTCTTAACCTAAGTAGAGGGGCAATAGATATATTGTCATTCAGTCCTGGTATTCTATTAGCTTCCAATATTATTTGCCAATAGGTCTCTCGGTACTCCAATTTAGTTTCACAAGGGCCACCCCTGGCTTCCCTGGGGAGGGTTTCCAAAACGAAGAACAAAACCTTTGCTTGGTTACATACTGAACTATGTTTATATAGAGCATTTTTAGAGTTTTGTTTTTGAATTTCGTAATTATGCTCATATATTCTACGTCTTAATTGTCTCTCAGTTTTTCCGACATAGAACCCTACACACATCTGGCACATAGCAATGTATACTAGCCCTTGGGTATTACAATTGGAGTAAGAGGATGCTGTAATCCATCTATTCCTAGCTGGAATGAATATTTTCTCTGTTTGAAAAATACTGCTACATAGGGAACAGGCCCCGCACTTAAATGTACACTTGCGTTGATTGAAGAATGCATTAACTGCCCCCCCCCCCCATATTCAAGTATGTTTTTGATGTTACTACCCTTCCGGAAAACAGTTTTCACTGACTTCCCTTTAAGATTGGGGAGGTCAGTAAAATCACCGAATTTCTCCCATTCTTTTTCCACTATGTTTCTAATAATACCAGCATTTACACTGTACTCAGTAACAAAGGCTCTTAGTAACCCTACTGTTGTTTTTTTGAACATTGTTAGAACCCATTAGAGGGTATATGTTCCCAGTACCTAAAATGGGTTTATATTTGTTGTTCCTACCCCCCTTTATTCTGTATATTAATAATGAAATCCTCTGGGTATCCCCTTTCCATGAACATTTTGGTTAAATTTTGGCACTCTAAGATGTAATCGTGCTCATCAGATGTCATTCGGCAAGCCTGAACAAATTGCCCCTTGACTATCCCTTTCTTTTGATATAGGGAATGGGAACTAGTATACTGAATATAGGTGTTAGAAAAAGTAAGCTTCCTATAAATGGAAGATTTAAAACCTGTTTCATCAGCAATTAAAGACACATCTAAATAATTAACTTTCTGTGTTGTAACCTGATAGGTTAATGTAAAAAAAACTAGTGCTTTGATTCAAATAAATAATGAAATCTTGTAATTGCCCTTGAGTGCCAATCCAAAAAATGCAGATATCGTCCAAAAAATCTAGTGTATAAGTTCCGATATTTGTTAAATTCACTATTGATAATGTATTTTTTCTCCCATACAGAAAGGATGATATCTGCATATGTGGGGGCACAGTTAGCCCCCATGGCAACCCCTGTTACTTGTTTAAAATATTTTCCTGAAAAATATAAAAAATCATTGTGTAGAATGAGGTCAGCCAGTTCCAAACTTTGAAAAACATCATTGTCCATAGTACCTGGGGTAGTTCTAAGTGCTTCTTCGAGCTAGGCTAAACCTGTTTCATGGGGTATAGTGGAAAAAAGGTCTACAACATCAATAGTAAGGAATAAAAGATTAGGGACATTTAATTCAGGTGTTATATTACCCAAAAATTCCCAGGAGTCTTTTAATAAATACCTATTTTTGCCCCAAATATGTTTACATATTGATCAGCAAGTTCAATGTGTGGAAAGTTGAACTCATCCAGATAGAACCTTGTACAGTTTACACTTGTTGTCATGTAGCAGGTCCAGGTCAGACAACAATAGATGGCAACACATTCCAGTCAACATTAAACCTCGCCCCCAAAAAATAGGTCAAAATTAAAACCACACAATGACAGTAAAATCTAAATCCACTAAACACATTTAATGCTGTTCACCAGTCAGAGAATGCAAAAGTCCATGTAAAAAGACAAAGCACCACCTAATTTCCCATGAAACAAAACAAACAAATAAAAAAAAAATCCTATCTTTAACTCTGAAAAGGAAAACTACCATAACGCTAACTTCAATGGAGAAGTTAAAAACTGAAATCATACCCATCGGTTTAAAAAACAATACATCTCATAGCCTCAGATCCCTTTTACAGGATGCAAAAATATTTCAAACTACACTACTATAGAGGGGTTCTGCCTTTGGAAAAGCAAAACAGACAAAAGCCACACATGTTGCTCTACCATTTCTTTGTCTATACTACTCACTGCCACAGGAAATCTTAGTATATAATCAACCAAGAAAAAAAAGAAAAACAAATACCAACTGATGGCAAAACCAGGCAGCTTTATTAAAAATGATTAATGCTTTCATCTTAAATTACTAAAGACTTCCTTAGAACAAAAGAAACCGGGGCCACAGCACTTCCCATTCGCATACAAAAATAACACGTGAGCGCATACAGCCATATTTACCAAAGAAGAATTAATAGGAATTAATTAAGTAGTTCTTTTTATACATAACTGCAGCCTGTACAATCCAATAAGTTGCATGGGGGCTTTCTCTTTATTAACTTCCACCTCTGTAAAATCCTAGAATGTATAAATGTAGTTACTATTTGTGTATAAATGTAAATAGAAGTCTAACTACTCTGTGTTTAACTGGAACTTAGTATAAGCCAATGTAAGCAATTCAGTTTTTCTCCCCGAGCCTCTGTTGAAAATGGATATTACCCAGTCGGACATTCCCGATAAACAAAGGCAAATAAATAATTAAATAAATGGTAAATAAGAAATGTGTATGTTACAATTAAAATAAATCAGAACTGTTAAATTTGAAATATATGTATATATGCATATATATATATATATATATATATATATATATATATATATATATATATATATATATATGTATATATAAATGTAAAGGGCATATGTACCATTATACTTATAATTATAACTCATCTTAAGGGAAGGGCTTTGAGAACACATTTTATATTTAAATGCTCATTAATAAAAGGTGCTGCAAATGAATTTAAAAGAATTTGGCAATGTCATTTCTTCCTTTTTAAAACATTATCAAGATCACAACCCCTGGTGTTCAAATAGACATACCTAAAAATAGGATTAAAAATACACTGATTCTGGGACATTGATAATATGTCTGGAAATGTTTTCTAATAGTTTTCCCAATGTAACAAACATCACAAGTAGAACAGCTAGTAACACAAACTAAACCCACAGAGTTACATGTGTATCATCCTCTTATTCCAAAAGTCCTACTCATAGAAGACCAGTTTAAATAAATCACTCCCACATTAATCTGCACCATTTGCAGCTATTACATCTGAACATTTCCTTATCTGAGATGACAATTGAATTAATTATATTGGAAACAGAAGCAATTTTAAACATATCTTTCATGTTCTTGCTTTTCTTAAAAACACAGTTTGGAACATTTACCAACAAATGTGAACAAATCATCCATTAACTGAATAATTTTCCAGTTATCTTGTAACACTTTCTTAATGCTGTTACTATCCACTGATATACTGATGAAAAAATAGTAAACCTTTCCATTGGTGTACTTACCTCAACATTTGGTTTACCTTTAAACAAAAAAGGAGAAATTTTTCATGTTTCTCAAATTTTACTTCAGTGATGATACTCTTAACTATATTAACTGATGATATATTGATGATTTGTTTTATGTCTGGACAGGCAGTAAATAAGATTTTAACATGTTCATTGGTCTTTTTATCACCAGTACTAATTTTCTGAAATTCACTATCAGTAGCAAGGGACAAACTGTCAGTTATCTAGATCTTTCCTTAAAAATGGATGTTCCGAATAAGGTTTTCCATTAAAATATTTATTGAAAACCTACTTTGGTTTACAACTATATACACTTCAGCAGTGAGCATCCATTTATTATAAGGCATAATATTATAAAACAACGAGTTGTTAGGATGTCTAGGCTTACAGCTGAAGACAGTGAATTTAACAAAGGTGATAGCACTTTAAAGTATCTAATTAATAAACAAATTTGCAAGTAGTCCATCAGTATTAAAGAACATGAAGCTGAAATAAGAGGATGGTGCATTATGTGCTTTTTTTCTCTATTGCTAATAATATATTAATCTTATTTGATGTGATTATATCATCTGTGATCTGCTCACAAATGGTCCAGAAAGATTACTGCACCATCCCTTTCTATAACAGAATACATATGTACATACAGTGGATATAAAAAAGTGTACACACCCCTGGTGAAATGCCAGGTTTTTGTGAGATAAAAAGTGAGACCACAATAAATAATTTCAAAACTTTTCCCACCTTTAATGTGACCTATAACCTGTACAATTCAATTGAAAAACAAATAAATCTGTTAGGGGAAAAAATATAAAAAAAATAAAAAAAAAATGTGCAGTACACTGGTTGCACAAGTGTTCACAACCATAAACTAATGCTTTGTTGTGTGTGCACACCCTTAAAGTAATAATTTGTTGAAGCACCTTTTTGATTTAATTACAGCATTCAGTCTTCTTGGGTAAGAGTCTATCAGCATGGTGCATCTTGAATTGGCATTATTTGCTCACTCTTCCTTGCAAAAGCTCTCCAAATCTGTCAGATTGCGAGAAAATCTTTTGTGCACAGCCGTCTTCAGGTCACTCCACAGATTTTCTATTGGATTTAGGTCTGGGCTCTGGCTGGGCCATTCCACGACTTTCATTTTCTTCTGGTGAAGGCATTATTTTGTTGATTTGGATATATGCTTGAGGTCATTGTCATGTTGAAAGGTGAAATTCCTCTTCATCTTCAGCTATCAAGCAGACGCCTGAAGGTTTTGGTCCAAAAGTGACTGGTATTTGTAACTGTTCATCCTTCCTTCGACCTTGACTAAAGCACCAGTTCCAGCTGAAGAAAAGCAACCCCAAAGCATGATACTGCCACCACCATGCTTCACCATGGGGATGGTGTTCTTTTGGTGATGGGAAGTGTTGTTTTCCGCCAAAGGTTCCTTTTGGAATCGTGGCCAAAAAGTTCAACCATGGTCTCATCAGACCATAACACATTTTCCCACATGCTTTTGGGAGACTTGATGTATTGCTTTGCAAATTTTAGCTGGGCTTGGATGTCTTTCTGTGTAAGAAAATGCTTCCGCCTTGCAACCTTACCCCATAGTCCACACATATGGTGAACACAGGAGATTGTTGTCACATGTAGTACACAACCAGTACTTGCCAGAAATTCCTGCAGCTCCTTCAGTTTTGCTGTAGGTCTCTTGGCAGCCTCTCTGACTATTTTTTGTCTTGTCTGTCATTTCATCAATTTTGAAGGGACGACCACTTCTTTGCAATGTCACTGTTGTCCCATATTTTCTCCACTTTTTGATGACTGTCTTCATTGTGTTCCATGGTATATCCAATGCTGTGGAAATATTTTTGTACCCTTCTCCTGACTGATACCTTTCAACAATGAGATCCCTTTGATGCTTTGTAAGCTCTCTGTGAAGCATGGCTTTTGCTGTAGCAGGCAAATGAGTAAATGTCAGGAAAATCCTACTATAACAGTTGAACTTTATTTTTGGGTTAATCAGAGTCTCTTTAATTGATGGCAGGTGTGTACCCAAGAAGGCTGAATGTTGTAATTAAATCAAAAGTTGCTTAAACAAAGTATTAGTATAAGGGTGTGCACACACACACAACAAAATATTAGTTTATGGGTGTGCACACTTATGCAACCAGAGTATTGTATATTTTTTTATTTTTTTATATTTTTCCCCTAACAGATTTGTTTGTTGTTCAATTGAACTGTACAGGTTATAGGTCACATTAAACATTGGAAAAGTTTTTAAATGATTTATTATGGTCTCATTTTTTATATCGCAAAAACCTGGCATTTTAACAGGGGTGTGTACACTTTTTATATCCACTGTACATAAATAAACAAATTAATAAATAAATAAGTAAATAAACATAAATAGTAGGGGTCTACCATAGAAGTATGTCCACAGGATTCAGCAAGCCCTGCATGATGTGCAAGACTAGTGCAGGAGCTCCAGCAGGCAATATGTCTGCCGTGCGATCCAGGAATAAACTGCAGGGACGTGCACGAGTGCTCCTGCACTAGTCTGGTATGCAAATTACCACATGCAGGTGAAATCCATGCAAGTGAGGTGAATTTGCAATCCATGAAGCTGGAATCTGGCCGTGCAAGACTAGTGTAATCTGCAGAAATGTACTCGATTAGTAACCAAGTACATTTCTGCAAACTACAAAACAGAGCCATGACAGCTCCAAATAAAGGGTGGATATTAAGTAGAAAGCATGCCAAAGGCCAAATATATGACCACTGGCATGGAAAATAGTTGCAAAAATAAAAAAAATTAACTTTTCTTTTTTTTTTAGCCTGTCGCAGCTGTTTAAGCATAGGGCAGTGGACCTGTAACTATGCATCAGCAGGCAATCCTATGCAAATGAGGGGAATGATACTAAATCCAAGATTTCCCCTGCATGCTAGTCAGCACCCAACAGTTTAAGAGCAGGAATAGCTTGGTGAAAGCCTAGGTGTTAGCTGACATCATAGGGGGGTGTCAGGCATACTGTAAGTGGATTGGTGCCCTGTGGCACGGGTTTGCCCTTAGCTTAGCAGAGCTAAGCAAGGGGGTGTGTCTGAGGCTGCCTAGCACTCTTTACATTGCCTAACTGGGTGAGCGTGCCGTACACTGGGTTTTAAAGGAAAAAAGAAAAAATAAACCAGGAAATATTAACTCAGTGCACATTTGAGCACTGTGTTTGTGCGGCGTGCCCCCAGGCTTAAACAGCAAGGCAATGAAAAGGGGAAAACAGCAGTAGGAAGGTAATCTAGAAGAACCAGCATAGCTGGCAGGTGAAATGTATCTGAATCAGCCAATTACACAGACAGTAGACTAGCCCAGCCCAGAACACTACTATAAACTATGAAAGCACCTTTCCCTGTGTTTTTTACCACATACTCTACACCACCGGTGTATACAAGTGGGGGAATTTTAACAAACAAAAAACAACAAAATGATAGGGGCTGCAATAGCTATCATACATCAACATGTGGAAGAGGCTGAGGGTGGTGAGGATGAGAATGCTGTCAACCAACCCACAATGAGGTGATGGAGAAGAGTGTGCAGACCCAAGGTAATCTACCAGGGGCTACATGATCTGGAGATAGTGGAGCACTATAGGGTGGACAGGGACCTTCTACAGCAAATTGTTCAACTGTGTCTGCCACACCTCACACACAGAACTAACAGATGGGAACCCATCACAGTGCATACCAAGGTATGTGTAGGCCTAAGAACACTAGCTACAGGTACCTTCCAAAGGCCAACTGGAGATATAATGGGGATCTCACAGGCATCAGCATCCAGGGTACTCCAACAATTCCTGGATGCCATATCAGCACATGCCGGTGAGCACATATATTTCCCCAACACCCGTGAGGCATTGGCCAGCAATATGCATCTCTTCCACCAAATAGCAGAATACCCTGAGGTAGTGGGCGCTATAGACTGCACACACATCCGCATCAAAGCACCACCTAGTGAGTGGGGTAGGGTCTACATCAACTGCAAGGGTTTCCCCTCCATCAACTGCCAGGTCATGTGCGATCCCCAGGACATTATAATGAATGTGTGTGATGGCTGCCCTGGAAGCTATCAGGGTTCCCACATTTGGCATCTGACACAGCTGTACCAGAGATTTGCCAGTGGGAACATCCCTTACAGTCACCTAGTGGAGGATGCTGGTTATGCACTGGAGCCATGGCTGATGACACCCATCAGAAATGCACACACACCCGAACAAGAACTCCATAATGAGGCTCACTCACAGACCAGGGTTTCTAATAGAGCATGTGTTTGGGGTGCTCAAGTCACAGTTCTGGTGCCTGGCCACATCTGGTGGAGCCTTGCAGTTCTCCCCAGCTCCATGTACTCAAATTGTCATCGTATGTGCCATGCTACACAATATGATCCTGCGGAAACAGCTGCAGCGGGGACAGCACAGGTCAGGGCCACACAGCCCCCCACCAATGCCAAGGCCTGCACAGGCATAGAGTGACTTGGAGGAGGAACAACCTGAGCCTGCCACAGTAGGCAGATGGAGGTATGCCCAGTATGCCCTGGCCTTGGCAAAGAGGCAACTCATAGCCCATACACTGACACAGTAGGGACCCAGAGAATAACACCTCTCTCTGACTCGCACATAAAGTAAAAGAGATGCCAAACATGACACTACCTGTGCTCGGCCATGTGTAGGGAGTGTACTATGTACATCCAACTTGGGCAGCTCTCCATCACCATCCTCAGTACTGGCACACCCACAAGGTAAGTCACTCTCCTTAACAATTGCCGAATGGAGTAGTATGTGTTGCTACTTGTATCTATGGTATGGATGTGAGCATTCAAGGGAATTGGGTGGCTGAATGGGATGCCAGCAGATAGTAGACACCTATAGTGGCAGCATGAGATCTGTAACAAATACTGGTGTTACCATAGTAGCCAGTGGTACACATGGTGACAAAACCCACTGCAGGAAATGTGCTGGGCATCAGGCATGTCTATATGACACACACATGCCAGTCAGGGAGGTTCACATACCCAACAACAGTCTCAGCCAGCAGGACAGGTGTAGATAAACACAAACAAAGGCTGTGCTAAGGCCTCTGAATTATGTCTATGGGTAACCCCCCCCCCCACCAGGCCTACACAGACAGACTACATCAGGTCAGGCAGTGGGGTGTTAGTTCTGAAGGGTTGGAAGTCAGAAACTAATATGTAGGTCAATCAAACCCAAGACCTGTAGTACACTGATATGCCTCTAGTCAGCATGATAGGATAGAATACAGAATGAAATGGAGTACCTGACATACGAGTACAGTCATAGCAAATGTGTACATGTGTCAAGTGTGCCCCCCAATCATATGTAGAAATGTAGAAACAGTCAGGTGTGCCCCCAATCCTGTGAAGACATGTAGAAAGTCAGGTGTGCCCCTCCCCAATCCTATGTAGAAATGCAGAAACAGTCAAGTGTGCCCCCCAATCCTGTGTAGAAATGTAGAAATAGTCAAGTGTTCCCCCCAATCCTGTGTAGATATGTAGAAACAGTCAAGTGTGCCCCCAATCCTATGTAGAAATGTAGTAACAGTCAGGTTTGCCCCCTCCAATCCTGTGTAGAAATGTAGAAACAGTTAAGTGTGCCCCCCCAATATTATGTTGAAATGTAGAAACAGTCAGGTGTGACCCCCAATCCTGTGAAGAAATGTAGAAATAGTCAAGTGTGCCCCCCCAATCTTATGTAGAAATGTAGAAACAGTCAGGTGTGCCCCCAATCCTGTGTAGAAATGTAGAAATAATCAGGTGTGCCTCCCAGTCCTATGTAGAAATGTAGTAACAGCGAGGTGTGCCCCCAAATCCTGTGTAGAAATGTAGAAACTGTCAAGTGTGCCCCCCAATCCTGTGTAGAAATGTAGAGACAGTCGGGTGTGCCCCCCAATCCTACGTAGAAATGTAGTAACAGTCAGGTGTGCCCCCATTCCTATTTAGACATGTAGTATCAGTCTGGTGTGTCCCCCCAATCCAATGTACACACATTGTAATAGTCAGGTGTGCCCCCCCAAATCCTATGTAGAAATGTAGTAACAGTCAGGTGTGCCCCCTCCAATTCGATGTAGAAATGTAGTAACATGTATGTGTAGGTGTTAGAAAAATATGTATTAATATGTGTATGCTTAATGACAAATTAATAATCAAGTGTTTTTAACATGCTTTTCATTCTATTTCTTATGCACTGTGATTTATATAAATTGAGTTTCATATGAGACCAAAAATATGCCTTACTGAAATTTCAGCATGCTTACTGAAACTTGCAAGTTGCCCTTTGACCTAGTAACTGCTAGCACAGCAATATTCTTGCTTATGCCTTGTGGAAATGTACTTGAGAAGCAGGTGTTAATCTGCTAGGTCAGAAGCATATGAATAGACAATATACCATTTAATAAATGTAATGATTCCAGGCAGATAGCTTTGTTCAGAGAATGGGAACCTCTGCAACTGCAGTAGTTTAGAGATAAGTTAGACAAAGGCTTTTTAGAGAAATGAACTGCTAGCATTGTGTTCGATTTAGCTATAGTATCTTGAATGTAACATAACAAGTATCTAACTGGAAGTAACCAAGGCCATGTTGTTTTCCTCAGGATGTTTCACATAAAAATTGTTTAAATCAGCAGAAAATCATGGGAAAGATGGTCAGCAGATGATGACCAAAAGGTGGTAATTCGTTACGTCAGCATGGTAGGACAGGATTAATTTGATAACCTATAAAAATGAATGCATTTCCTGTTTCTGGTTAGATAAACTCTGTATTAGCATGTTTTTGTCTCCTTGCTGCAAGATTAAAGTGCCTTAACCTGAACCTACTGTGTTTTGATCATTTTTAAAGTGTATTTTTCATTTGACAGATTGGTCCTTCAGACGAGAATACGTATCTCTCGCTCTGGACCTAGGTCAGAATTGGGCCCGGTGGCATGCATCCGTATGGAGAAGAGGCCAAATCGGCTCTTCTGCTTTTTTTTTTTTCAAAACAGGTTTATTGTTTTAACATATAAGAGAAATAACAATTTTATACAAGTAATTAAAAATAGGTATTATTATAATATTCAACAAAACAACTAAAGTATTTACAAAGACATCCACTACAATCAGATCAATTAATTAAACTAAAATACCATGCTATTGAAATTAAAATTTTTTTTAACAAATTTTGGAAATTATCCCATACAATATAATAAGATGTTTTTCTATTTGTTCTTGTCCTAATTGTGTTTATTTCCATATGGCACACTATATTCATAACATTTTTAAATTCATTGAACGAAGGAGGTGTATCTGAAATCCAATTTCTAGTTATTATTTTCCTAGCCACTGCTAGAATAGACCATAACAAGGGAAGCTTAACCTTTTTAACACTTTGAGGTACAGGTGTGTTGAATAATATAAGAGATTTAGAAATAATGAAATTATCTGTAAAAGAGCCTGCAAAATTCATTAACTGACTTCCAGTATTCTTTCAATTTTATACAGTCATAAAACATATGAGCCCAGTCAGCATTAATTTCTACATTACATCTCTTACATAGATTATCTTTATTATTTATTTTATTCATCATCAAAGGTGTATAAAAGATCTATGTAAAAATTTCCATGTATAAAGTCTCCAGACAATGGAAGACGTAGTTCTATAAGCAGATTCCAATATATATTGTTTATCTTGTTGATTTGGTGGGTCCCCATTAATAGAAGTGAAATAATTCCAGTATGAATCTACACTGTAAAAGTTTCTTGTCTGATAATTTTATGTATGTATGAAAGTTTACCTTTATCAGAAACTTTATGTTGTAAATTTAATATCAAGTAATCAATCAGTGTTGGAATAGATTCTTTAACTGTTACAGACATTAGATCTATTTTATTAATGAGATGTTGTCTAAAGGTCTGAACCTCTAACCAGCAAGTTTTTCTTAGATCAAATTCTTGTTTTAAGAAATCTAGATTTTTAACTTTATTATCAGATATCAACTGATACCAGTACTTTAGATCATTATCTATAGCTAAATGAGTTCCTTCAGAAGTAGATGACAAAAGCATACCCTGAGTATACATTATAGGGAATACAATAAAATTCCATTCCCTATACTTAGGGTGCATGAATATAAAGTTACGATAACTAATAATAATATTTAATGGGTAACAAACCATATGTTTAGGTGTAATAGGTGAAGTACAAAATTCCTTTAGTAACCATAACATGGAGTTATTTACAATCATATTTTTATGCATTAAGGAGATTTTCATGAAGTGCATACTAATTAGCTCCCAATAATCTTTCCATTTTGCGACATATGACTGATCTATTAATAAAGTAATAACTTTTACAATAGAAGAGATAGTATATAAATTACAGTCTGGAAAAGAAATACCCCCTTGAGACCAGCTATTAGTATGTTTCTTTAATGCAATCCTAGGTCTATTAGGTGCCCATAGGAAATTTAACATTAGTGTATTCAGTTTCTTGATAATTATTTTTGTAGGTGGAAGTATTATTGATTGTATTAAGTATAACATCTTGGGGAATATTATCATTTTAATAATTGTAAGTCTTTCCTCCATAGTAAAAAACATATTATTCCAGGTATTAAAAAGATTTTGTATATTAAGAAAACAGGTATTATAATTATTATATATAATAGATTTAATATCTTTAGATAGTATTATACCTAAATAAGTTATCTGACCTGAATTGGGTACATATTTAGTAAAATCACTAATGAGAATATTTTTCGTGTATATATAGGTAGTATTTTAGTTTTTCTTCATTGAATATTAAACCAGAAATACTTTTAAAATTCATCATGTTATCAAATAGAGACTGCATAGAAGAAGTAGATCCTGCTGATGTAATTAGAACATCATCTGCAAAAAGTTGAATTTTGGATGTTGTATTTTCATCTATTTCAAAACCCTCTATGTCAGTACTGTTTCTGATCAAATTAGCCCAAGGCTCCATTACTAAAGTGAATAATAGTGGAGAAAGTGGACATCCTTGTTTTGTACCTTTAAGAATGGGTATTTTTGTGAAACATATGTTCCTACCTTAATATAAGCCAACGTTCCTTTGTATAAATGCTCAATTAGATTTACAAATGCATCTGAGAAGTTTGTGCACTTCATTAAGGTAAACAGATAGTCCCAACTCACTGAATCAAATGCTGAACTTATATCAAGACTAATAAGTGTTAAATCTTTCTTTTTCCTATTTGCAAAATCTATTAATGTTAAAGTTCTTCTTATATTATCAAAAGTATTTCTATTTACAATGAAGCCTGTCTGATCTATATCTATAATGCGGAATGATTGTCTTCAATCTATCAGCAAAGATACTCATAAACATTTTATAATCAACATTAAGTAATGAGATGGGCCGATATGAAGAACATCTAGTTGGATCTTTATTAGGTTTTAAAATTGGCGAAATAAATGTATATTGCCAAGATGGGGGTTATTAACTCAGTTTGGGCCAAAATAAAAACCTTATGTATTAATGAATATGTACTTTTAGAAAGGATTTTATATATCTCTGGTATAATACCATCATTACCTGGTGCTTTGTTTGAT